>NC_137921.1:56932426-57169926 GCF_963457725.1 Sprattus sprattus | reverse complement strand
ACACAAATTACGAACATTCTGATTCCAGGCCCCCAAAACTTTCCCGGAGTTTCTTTTAGATCCCTATTATCTAGCCTCGAAGTTAATTAAAGTGGCCCAGTTGAAATCAGAGGAGGGATTTCTTCCTTCTGATTCCCCTTCCGAGGCGACAAACTGATGGTCAATGACTGATGGCCATGACAGGGCTTCACAAGATTACCGCTTGAGACAAAACCTCGCTCCGCCACGCAGCACCAGCCCCTGGATTACACCGGGAGCCTGGCGCTGCCTCACGCTTCCCCCAGTCCTACCCAACCCTCGCGCCCGCAAGTCAGTCAAAAGTCCCCCTTTTTCCCCCCATAATGTGACCACGTCGTGTAATTCCACAGATCATTACCAACTTTCCAAAACTTAATTTTGCAATTACACATGCAATTAATTAATAACTGTGCTGTCATTACACCCCCTGATGTATTCCCACAAAAAATTAATGCCACTTGAAATAAAGTGGTCAAAATGAATGGGGGGGGGAGTGATCAAGAGAGTGAGAGAGAATGAAAAGAAAGACAGAGAGAGGGAGAGAGAGAGAGATTGCCATTAAAGGATTGTGTCGTTAATCGCGTCAGAAGCCAGGGGGATACGCTGAGGAGAGAGAGAGAGAGAGAGAGAGAGAGAGAGATGTAGAGAGAGAGAGATAGTCAGTATTTCAAGGCAGCCCTCTCCATCATTGAAAGTGTCTTGTGGGATCTGGAGTCGGTTATTGAGCAGCGTTGAGAGCTCCCGGAGGACAGATTAATGAGATCTGTGCACTCGGAGAAACGCCACGCATATCCGCTGCGCTGCCATAATGATGTGTGTGTGAGTGTGTATATGTGAGAGAGTGTGTGTGTGTGCGTGTGTGTACAGCTGGGCCGCTCCTCTCCGCTCCATGCACGGTGCTCTGAGAGCCTCACGACACAGACGCTATCATCGCGAACAGGAGGGAGAGCCGTGGAGTGACAGAGACCAAAGGCAGATGGGGCAGAGCCCTGAGCGCGGAGGCAGAGGAAGGCTGAGGAGGAGGAAGAGGAGGAGGCTGAGGAAGAGGCTGAGGAGGAGGAAGAGGAGCGGAGCGTGTTTGCTTAGGATGCTGTGAGCCCCAGCGCCTTTTCCCTGCTGAGAGTGGATGTCCTCTGGAAGAGAGGTGCTGTAAATGCTAATTAAATGGGGGGGACTCTGGGAGTCACGCCTTGTTGTGTTGTTTGTTTATGAGTGTGTGTGTGTGTGTGTGTGTGTGTGTGTGTGTGTGTGTGTGTGTGTGTGTAGTTGGGGGCCTGCTGCTGACAATATAATGCCTTTTGTGCCCACGGATCTCCTAAAGATGATCTCCGACTGTCTCATTTTCACAACATTGCCTTACAGTCACAAAGTGTCAATTTCATACTTGAAACATTACAACAATCATTACAACTGTGATGTGTACAGCTCTCAGCCATGCCCCCAGCGATGCCTATTATTGAACTCGCTCTGTTCTCACAGCTGAATTTCTCCATGGCCATAGCCAGCTTTGACAGGGGCACATAATGAGCAATGGCAACCTTAATCTCCACCAAGTTCCCAGCTCTTCATGCAGCCAGCTTGCTTAATCAATCTCAATTTCAGATAATCAATGTCAGACGACGTGTCAGTGCACATGTTGGACTTCAAAGTTCTGACGTGTTTACACTGGAAGGCCTTCAATAACACTTTAAGAGCAAAATAAAACGAATGTATTTGGGTGGTCCTTCTATGTTTTTGTTGTTACCTGTGTAAACGTGCCTTGCTATATTAATCAGCCTGACTCATGACAAGTTGCTTGATGTCACAATGTTACACACTGCAGGAGTGGGGATAAATACTGTGAACTCCGTCTGACCCAGGGACAGCGATGACTTCTGTGGGCCTACCCTCCACAGTCCAATAAGGGGGACGAGTAGATCCCCTCATATCCCAACATTTCTTTTCTTTCCCCGTACATGCGACACCGCATTCGCCCAGCTGAAGACAACGACGCAAGGAACGGGACTCAGGGCCTTATGGTACTCTTTTGACAGTGCAAATAGCTTCAGAGGTATTTGATTACCACTGACAGCGAAGGGCTGGCCTGTGGTGGTCACATTAAGAGCACAAGGGGGAGGGAGGGGGGTGGGGGTAGGTGGGTACGGCACGCTTTGTTTCCAACAAGTTCATCGTCAGTTAAAGCCTCTTTTGACAACAACCCTAGGCCTCACTGCTATTAACCCCTCTTCAGTTACTAGATGATGTGTTTGAAGGGAATGAATTAATAATAAGGGTTAAGCACTTCCAGTTCATTTTTAAAGCCTTTTGTAGTGCTAAAAGCATGCCAAGAACAGGAGTAGCCCAATGGAGACTGAGTCATCCCTAAAAAAGGTCCCCAAGCATGCTTGTGCATGTTTTTTTATGTACCAACACATGAACACACACACACAGACACACACACACACACACACACACACACACACACACACACACACACACACACACACACGGTTCATTTCAGGATGGTACAACAGTGCCACAGCAAAGAGGGTGAAATGACTTGAGTTGTTTGTGACTGACATATATTATTGTTCCTTCAGCCAGCACAATACACACATAATACACACTGCATAACTGTTGACTGAAACAAAGGGAAAACACATTTGCTTTTATTATGTATTGCAGTAATTGCTGTAATAGCATTTATGAAAGCTGAATATGACATAGACATTTCATTTTCAATTTCAAATAATATCTCCAAAGTCCTACCATTGGCAGAATGTGTCTCTGGCCGACTTCAGCAAACTGAAAAACAGCATAAAAAAACAGCATAAAATTAAAATGCTTAAATGACAGCCAATCATCCTTGTAATACGTTCAGGTAATTAGTGACTGGGAAACCTAATTACTCTAGTGAAATGTGAGCTCGCATTCTCTGGTTTCCCTTGACGTGGTTCATCAGATCGATCGAATGACAGCAATCAAACTCTTAAGCACATGCACATTTTCACATAAATAAATGCCACACTAAATCTCAGAAGAGATCTTTGGGTAAGGACCTCAGTAGTTTGAAATATTCATATACACATATAAAAATGATATATTATTAGACATATTTCTAAAAGAAAATATTTAAGCCCGTGTTGTAACTATGTTAAAATGCTTCTTGATAGAGTCGGTGAGTTTATATCTTATATTCTTAAAAGCATACCCTAGGAGATATTTTAGAACATGTTTCTGGTTTGGAGCTACTACAATTAAAAGTCTTTGAAAGCATCCTCAAATAAAACCCCCAAACTAAATAGACCGAGTTGTTTCTGTAATTTCCTGGACTAGATAACACAACTAAACTAAGAGGTTCTGGGTAAAGTCCCTGGGTTAATGAGCTATTTAACGAAGGGCCACTGGATATTGGTGGGGGTTTGTGGGGACATGATGGAAACAGAAGGATAGAAATAAAGGAAATGGAGAGACAGCTAAGAAAAAAGGAGGGACAGAGATGTAAGAAAGAGTGAGTTTGAGACAGGAAGAGTGTGTGTGTGTGTGTGTGTGTGTGTGTGTGTGTGTGTGTGTGTGTGTGTAGGTGTGTGTATGAGTGTGAGTGTGTGTGTGTGTGTGTGTGTGTGTGTGTGTGTGTGTGTGTGTGTGTGTGTGTGTGTGTGTGTGTGTGAGTGTGTGTGTGTGTGTGTGTGTGTGTGTGTGTGTGTGTGTGTGTGTGTGTGTGTGTGTGTGTGTGTGTGTGTGTGTGTGTGTGAAGACAAAGTTAAAAATTGAAAAAGAGAAGGAGAAAGCAGTACAGAGAGAGAACCAGCAAATGATAAAGTGAGAGAGACAAACAAAGAGAATGAGGGACTGAGACGTGGTGCTGGGAGGGGGTGTCAGAAGTGGGTCAGTGACTACAGCCATGTGGAATGTGTGCTGGAGCTCCAGTGAGGTGCAGCTGCCTCTCCCCGGATGCCATCCTGGCGCTGTGGAGCGCTGTCACCGGCAACACCAGCACCCCACCCCCACCCACAGCCCTCTCTCCAGCCACAACGGCTCCACAGTTCCGTCCGCCTTGGTGCTCCCCGACAACTCTGGACCCAAATAACCCACGTCACCCACCACCCCACAGCTCCTTAAGTTTGCCATGTGCACTGACCCATCAACGACCCTGAGCCATGATACAAACTAGCAGACTGCAAGCAAGTAATCTCTAATTACCCACAATACACCACTCTCCACTCCTCTGATGTCAGCCTAATCGATGTAGACACCAGCAAGATATTCCCGCGAATGTGCCCGGGCAGAGCGAATTAGGGGGGCACACATCACAGGAAGGCCTCCCATTGAGCGTCTGGCAAGGAGAAACTGTCACATAATGTATGATGAGATTACACAAGCACTCATCACGTACTGTTTGTAATGTTAGCTTTGCATGCCAAGTCTGGATATGTCAGATATCCTTACAATATGATATGCTATATACAATAACATGGCGCAAACAACAACCTGGGGGGAAAGCTAATATCAGTTATCAGTACTATGTTTTCACAACTTCTACCTAAACACATACCTTTTACTGCTGAAGAGTGACACTGTGTTTCAGCTCAGGACAGACAAACCGAGGTTAAGAGAGTGTGTTTCGGAGAGGTCACTACAGATCCTACGCTGGGAGATCATTATGTGGTGGGGTCTGAGCCCTGTGAATGCTATAATCTATATAACTTTCCATACTATATATACTTTTACATCTTGAAAGAATTCTTCTCAGAGACAAAAGAAAAATACAAAATAAGATGTGGCCCTTAGATTCCTGAAGCTGGATGTCATTTTTTTTATTTCTGATTGAGAATTACAATTTTCTGTTCCAAGTTTGTGCCCCGCTGAAGACATAAAACACAGACTCTTATCTACTCAAGTGTCAGTGTAGGGACGCTGGATCAAAAAGAGCCCCTTGTTACTCGCCTGTCCTATGGCAATTTAGGAAGGCTGTGGTTGGAATTTTTTGGCAGCCGTGCATCATTAACAGTCTGGCTAACCTACAGTGGGCAGAGGCTTAGGTTCCCTGAGCGCAGTGAATCAGCCCTCACTGCAGCCACATGGTGGAAATGGCATTGTTCTATTAGGAAAACATGCTTTGGGATTTAAACTCACTCCGGTTGGAGGCTATGGCAAGAGAACATCCCATTAGATGCCAGAGGAGAAGGAGAAGGAGGCCTTGAGGCGTACTGTACATGTTCTTTTTTTTTTGAGAAACTTGATATCTCAAAAGTATTTCTCTGAATTGGAGTCAGAAAACAGTTTTTGTGAATCTGAGCCAGAAGCAGTTGGCTTGCAAAAAAATACAGTACAACCTGGGGTAACGGGGAATTGAGGCATAAACAAACTAGATCACTAGTAACAGAGTAACAGAAAACAACAAGCTTCACTAATGAGAAAAATAAAAAAGGCACACAGTTATCGTGGCAATTGTCATTGACATACATTTTATTTACATAAACTGGGGAATTGCACTCACAGGGGACACTAGATAAAATCCATAAAAATGTCAAGAGTTGAACATCAGTCTCAGTGGAAGGCTTGTTTGTTTTGAAAGAACAGGCTTAGGAAGCGGCACCCGCCCTATAGCAAAATGTCACCTCACGCTACAGAACTTGGTTCAAAAATAAGAGGTGGGTACTCGTTACCAAGACAACTGAGTCTCATTTTACCCTCCAGTCCATTTCCAGCCTGTTACCAAATTACTAAGTGGTGGGGCACAGCTTCAAAGAGCACGGACTGATGCTGCTAATGTAATGAAATTGTACACTCATCTATTTAAAACGTGGTGTGTCAGCTTGGAAGTAAGACAGAGCTATTTTTTTTAAGGCCTCTTGGCCCAATATCAACATCTCAAAGCTTCAGAGGCACATTCCCATCAGGTGCCCCAGGCAAACTGCCATTAATGAAGACATTTCTGAGGTTGACTTTTCAAATGTCAGGTGTTTACTGTAATTTTACGGTGGACTCATTTCAAAATAGCTGATTGGGTGTTTCTTTATTCTTTTTCTTTTTTTTTGGTTCATGAAACTTATGAAGCCACTCACCTCGATGACTTGGTGCACATTTTAAATATTGGTTCAACAGAGGAAAGGGTACTCGTGGTTTTTAAATCACTATCTTGTTCCAATTCATCTTTAATGCTGAACTACATTGTGGGAGTGATGCTTGTCTGTGAAGTTGTGAATTAAATTTGTGCTAAAAAGTTTCTATTTAAGAGTCACCTGTTAAGAGAAGGCTTGTACTAAAGTTTGTTTTAAAAATCAATGACTGATGCTTGCTGTGGAGTAGCCTTTGAGAGACTGTGTGAAAGTGAAAAGTGAAAGTTTCTGGTGTGCTATACACAGTAAAATGAATACTACCGTGCCAGTCTGTAAATTAGACAGAAATAATTAACAAAGATGGACTTCTAATTTTCAACACCAATTATTTCTCAATCAAATGTTACACTCTATGATATCAAGCTTTATTTTAAAAACTTTGAACAAACACACTTTGTGACATGCATCTTACTTCATCACAGTGACAAAGTGACTGTTAAGTCCAAACCGTGCTCAGTTGCTGTAAACAGTATGTTATGGACAGAAACACATAATGATTACAGGGTTTAAAAATTCAGTAAGTGAGGCCATGATTCAAGGTTCTGCCTTCCATCTGGGGCAGAGACTGGGTTGATGGGGAGTGTGTGTGTGTGTGTGACAGAGGGAGTTCGAGAGAGTGAGAGAGTGTGTGTGTGTGTGTTGTTTGTGATGGGAGCAGAGGGAAAACACAAACACCCGCTCCCGGGGCAGGAGCAACAGCTGGCCAGCAGGTCGCTCTGCTCTGGGCGAAAGGGGGGGGGGGGGTCGGTGTGTCTGCAGGCTGTAACAACAGCCTGACACCACACACACACACACACACAAACACACACACCGATGCATACACACACACACACACACACACACACTTCCTCTGTCTCTCTTTTACTCTGCGCCTCTGCTTTAACAATAACTCAGTGGTTTATCTTGTCTAAGCCTCCTGTCCTCTCATCTTTCTTTACCTCCACACACACACACACACACACACGCAAACACACATACTGCAACACAGAGTCCCGTGGCTGGGAGATTTCAGTTTCTCACATCTTTTTAAGGGCAGGGATGGGTGCTCCACCCAGTAATGCTACCCTGGCCTTCTCTCCCGCCACCCTGGGCATTGTTCCACAATCCCCCCGGTAACTGACACACTTTACGGCCCTGGGACGCACCGTCAGACCCCCACCCCCCCCAACTACCCCTCCTTCTCACTGTGTCCCTGCTCTGTGTCCAACCTGTCACTCAGCTAATGTAATACTTCCCATAAAAACGGATAGAACTTATCCCTAAGCATCCAGCGGCACTGTTCTCAGATTACAGTTGAATTACATATTGTAAACTGAGTAATCAACGCTCCAGGCTGAGGTTTTGCTTTTTACACCAACCCCCCACCCCGCCTCCTGCTGAATTACTAGGACTTCTTGTAAGAAATGGACTCCTGTGCGCTGCTACGCTGCTGGCGTGTTGTGTGTGCAGAGGGCACAAGACGAGCTCGGGTTCCCCCGGGGAGGTGCTCAGGTGTGATGTTGTGTTCAGGTGAAAATCTGACCAGAGCGCCGCCATTGTCTGAGGTCTGTTAACCCCTCGCTGACTGCCACGGTTTGAAGATCCTAAATGGACATGGGTTCATTCATCCTTTCTTTCGTTGGTTTTCCTTCCTTTCTTCTTTCTTTCTTTCTTTCTTTCTTAGTTTTCAAGATAGCTTGCTCAAGGGCTCACGAGTTTAAGCCACTTGGTCCTGTGAATGATCAGAAACCACAACTCCTTGTGTCCACTGGAGCCTTGCTTTTGACTCCATTGTAACTGAGCTTGTCAGGAGGAAATGTCTTTTGCTCAGTTTTTGTCACCCATTCAAGTTGATTTCCAATTGAAATAGGGGCATCTGACCAATAAAGGCACTGCACACATGACATACGCCTAAACAGTTAATATATTTAGTAACACATAAGCTCCAGCATCATGCGCAGGAATGTGTGTGAGGCTATTTAGATGAGCCCATATACCGCGTTCACAGTTCACATTCTGTCAAATGTATATATTTATCTTCAGTCCTTGAAGATATACATGATCTTACTCTTATATGACCACCATTAATGCAGTACATACTGGATATGTATCCAAAGACAATATAAACTGATTGGTTCCTGTAAGACTGTTGCCAAGGGTTACCAGAACAATTGCTCTTAATCCCTCTTAAATTGCGCCAGTGCGCTCTCTCTATTTGGATTAGCTTTTCAGCTAAATTAGAACTTCCCTTTTAAGTATGTCCCAGTATTTCAGCTAATTTCCTTTACTGGGCGTAATCAGTGCGCGCTCTACTACCAATGGCTATGTACAGATAGTCTTTATTACTGCCATTTCATTAAGATGAAGAGCTAAAAAAAACACATTTGGTCAACTGTAATCCATTATGTCAAATCACGGAGATCAAAGCCGAGGTTGAAGCAGAAATGGGGGGAAAGAGAGAAAGGGACCGAAAACATTCATGCCTGCTGCCTGTTATTGTTCATCACTGAGGCAGGATGGAGCTGCTACGATTTGCATCCCACAGAATTGTGCAAGGTGTTAAAGCATAATAGGCCTTTACAAACATGTTTGCTTTAGTTCCCCCACACAAGGCATTCAGCAAAGCAGGTCTCAATCGCAAGCTGCAGATTTGGAAGGAAATGGCATACATCAAGTGTCATGTGGGTTTTATGATTTAAATTTTCGGCAGTTATTAACTCTACCCAGGCATCACTCTGCATCTACGTCTCCGCACAACACAGCAGCCCTATTTCGCACTCATCTATTAGGGAAAATTGAGCCTAATGATTCTGCCATTGTGTGCTGGCTTTTAAAGGCCTCCAGAGCTTGGGGTGGTGATCTAAAAAGATAATTATTTCTTTTAAATGAGTTATTAGGACACTTTTTTCCCCCAGAATGGCATTGTTTGGAATTTGGTGTATCAGCGCTGGGATCTCTGCACGACATGGAACAGTGCAGTAGGAAGACATTTAATGAGCGCCACAAAGGAGCCACGCTAAATCTGACACTGGATGCATATTATCTCTCCTTTGAAGCATTACAAAGACAGCGAATAGATCTAAGAGGACAGCTATAGCAGCTTTGGATGTCTTTATGTATGTATGTTTGCCTCGACAGAGGCAGCTGACTGATTCTGTGTCAACAGATAAACAATATAAAAGCTATTCTTAAGGCGTTGTTGTCTATCTCTCCACACAAGCTGATGACAGCTTATGTTCAAGACATTATCTAGGTCACGCAGATATATATGAGGTGTGATCCCACATTTACTAATCAAACTGCCATAAACTAGCCTTAAGGGTAGGGTTAAGAAACTTAAATAAATTATATACAGCATGAACTGGCTTTATATTACTACCGTCTACTGATTTCAAGTGCACTGCCACAATGGAGAACACTGTGGCTACTGTGTATCTCTTAGTCACCTCCTATGTGTCTAAGTCACTTCCTTTAACGGACATGACCTGAGCTTGAACCCTGAGCTCTTTGTTCACAATACTAAAACATTATATCACTATAAGTGAAAAGCAATGTTATACCTCCAGATAAAATCATTACTCCATTAGCCCTGTTCACATGACTGATCAAACTCTCATGTCAGAGTGTTTTGGAGAGAGGCTACAGTGGCTCCATTGCACAGCCTGCCTTTCACTAGTGCAAGTGAGCTCAGGTACACCTCTATAGGATGAGCAGCGGTAAACCGCGCTGACTGGTGATGTGTGAATGGGACGGGGGGCATTGAGTGTGCAGCACTGGGGTGCTCCTCTCTCCCGTTTCACTTGGAGACAGTCGCCACTGAGAGTCAATCCTCACCCTCAGCTCCCTGTCCCACGGGACTTACCACACCTTCACGTCGCCAGTGTACCAGCACAGGTAGTGTGTGTGTGTGTGTGTGTACCACTCTACATTTGTGTGTATGTATGTCCATGCATGTGTGTGTGTTGTGTGTGTATGTGTGTGTGTCCCCAACAGGAAAAAAACAGCACTTTGATCCTAGCTCAGGTGACTGTCTCTGCCAGCAAGGTAGAAGTAGCCCTCAGCCCAGGAGGGTCCCTAGGGAGGTGTCTGGTTGACCAGAAAGCTCAACTTTAGGCATCTGATACCTAAAGGATGGTCTTTCAAGAGGGGAGCAGGATTGGCATTATGTTCCATCAACCTGTCACACACGCACCCCCCCACCCCCCCAACCCCTCTCCAGCCTTCAGCTAAACCCAGGAACCACAGGATGCTTCAAGGACTCTCCGTTTTCCCTTTAAGGAACAGGATCATGTTCTATGCATTTGGTGCCGTTCTGCGGCTTTGAAGGGGCCTCCATCCCAGTCAAACGTGCATCGGCCGAACAACGCCATTTCACTGCTATTGCCAGCGTCCCTGATGAGAAAACACAGCCGCCTCTTCAGCGTCCCTGTGTAAACAAAGTTCCCGGTAACAACACAGCCCGAGAGCCAGGGCGCCTGAAGGCCACTGGGAAGGTTTACATGGAAAAAGGAGCGACGCACACACACACACATGGACGCAGAGCAAACATGGCGGCAGTTCCTGTTGACTTTTGTCCCCTGACACTGGGCTCATTGTTTGATTATGGGCCAGAGACTATTGCTGATAAATTATTAAGGGTGCGTGGCTCTCTCCTCTACTCCCCCGAAGCAGGTGCTCTCTCCATGCAGATGCCTAGTTCAATAATTCATCGCCCATGATCGGGTAGAACAGACGGACAGAGAGCAGGGTGTTAAACCTGACCACGGCAAGCCACAACATACTCTTCAGCCGCGGCCTCACGTTTCGCAAACACTGTTGAAGGGGACGGCATCTCTCTGATAAATGCTGGGGCTAGTGTTTCACACAACTAGCTTGTTTGGCTAACTTGTTTGGCTCGTGTAAACAGCTTGTCTAGGTTTTTAAACAATACTGAACAAAAACACAAACATACTCAGCACAAACTAACATTATGAATTAAACAATTTAAAACCATATGTCTGGTGCTAATATGATACTCATAATGTCATGAGAATTTAAGAAGGGATGTACGTTGAAAGAAACAGGCAGAGTGGGTAGGATAAGAAGCAGCAGTTGCTCTGCGCTGAGGCAAGAGTTGTTTTTCTTTGCCTCTGTCAGGTTATCGGACCCCTGGATCAGGTAAATGAGACGGGGAACAATTTTTCATGCCGTCTCCACCCTGAGGTGACAGAGCGGGTCAGGAGAAAAAAAGACGAAAAGAAAAGGAGGAGAGAGAAGAAAAAAAAAACCGATGAATCCTCTCAGACCTGCCATATGAAAGTTTGACGGCTGAGGTCAGAATTAAGGACATTTACATAATCCCACCCTCCTCTGAAGATGTTCTTTTTTCCCCCTCTTTTTTCGCTCACTGTAAGTGTTTACCAAGCTCAGTCTTCATATATGTAGGCTTATGTCACTTTAGTTGGTCGGCCTGCCCACTGTTCCGTGATCTTGTGTGTACTTGGGTTTGTTTTGATGAATTGGATTTAGCGTCACACGAGAACTTTCATTTATAAAGGCTTGTAAGTATGTTTCTCCCTCCCGCCCCCAAACCCCTCCAAGTTTCTTTTGCCTTGGCAGGTGCGGCAATTCCAATTTGTGCCAGACTGTCTACAGGCCCTTATCTCAACTGGACAGGATTCAAAATTCCTTGTTGGTGTCAACTTTTGCAAAAAAAGTGCTCGTCAGACACCAGTACTTCTTCTGTAAAGGGGAGGATTAATGTGCTGTACACATAACTAATTTGATTGTGAAAACAAACCTCATCTTAAAATTTGTGACAGCTAAGCTTTTGCCAAGCTTGCATGGCTACGAATAGCTTGCCTTTCCACAGTTAATTTCCTTCCCGGAACAACATCCACAATTCTGATATTAAATGTCAATATGCTAACAAAGAAACCAATTCGATTTTATCAACCAAAAAAAAGGTTATTAACACAGACACATTCGGCCAAACATGAACGTTACTCATACATTGTTTTACATACAGACAATTTTTAACGTTCCAAAATTCTGATTGGTCTTGTTTCAAATGATCGAAGCCTTTATATAGTGCTTTATTTGAGCTCCACATGAACAATATATCAATATCACAACAAATAAACAAACAAACAAAGCAGTGGAGGCTGTGAAGACAGGTCGCCATCATCGATGGCCTGGTGGTGAGTTAACACGGCTCTTGTTTTCACTACCCTTTTATGTGCCCTATTGGTTACAGGGGAACAATTGTGCAATATGAAAGAGAAAAAAAAACGGAAGCCTCACGTACTGATATCAAGTTTTATCCTTCCGTTAGGTTAATGGGACAGGAAGGCTTTCTGGCCCCTCCAGGCCCTGGGGGTGGAGAAGGAGACAACGGCCACTCCGTCTCATTGGGCGCCTGGGAGAGGATCCGCCGGGCCGCCCATCCCCCGGAGACTTGGATGGGAACAAGGCCGGCGAACACCCCCCCCCCCACCCCCCCACCCCCCGCAGGATGAATAGCCAGCAACAAACCACGGGGCTGGCCATTCATGTGGGTGCATCGGCAGAGTTCACAAAGGTTCAATATCACGGGCGGCCACGCCACGGCCTTTCTCTCCCGCCGACCACGACCACGCCGGGAACAAGACACAACTGACGCTGTCGGATGTGCCTGTGGTTTGTCACCAGACAATGGAAGGGTGTGTTTCCATTGTGACAGAAGCCCACCCATTCCATCAGATACTTTTTATGAGTTAGCATGCTAATTAGATCTGTTTTCATGAGGATTTAAGGCTCACTTAAGGCTTACCCACTTTCTTTTTGTATGTTTCACTGATCTACCTGCTCTAATTATATGAAAAAGACATTATGATGGCACATTTATGATGGTATATGTAAATGTTAAATTCTTTAGTTTATAGCCAGATGCTAAATAATACATTACACTTTCAATCAAAGATCCATCTAAGAACAAGATTAAAAAATACCACTTAAAGGCACAATATGCAACAATTATGCTTCAGGATTAGGGTTAGGATAAGCAGTTTAACCTTAAAATAACAGCTTAAAAAAAATTGGGGCGCTACAATGACTTTTAATATGGAGAATTGCGTCCGTGCCAATGGCATAGCAGGGTCGATAGGCATATAACTGCGTTCTGTAGTTTTGCCTGCCGATGCCCGCCGACCTGACTTTGATTACCTTCTGCCGATCTAGTAGGTAGCTTATTTGCCGTCTTGCTTAGTCTTGTGTTGCACATGATTGATGTTTGACTGTGTAAGGACAGTCGTTGAGTAATTAGTTTGTCATAATGTCAAAGCCAGCACATTTCAAGAGATTTCGTTAGTTTTAGCTGCTAGCATACCTTTAGCGAATAGCTATTAATCCTTAATGCACCTTTAACATGACCAGACTATGGACTTCACCTTTAACAAATGTGGTATATAAAGTGTGTATCATTTTGCAGGAGAAAAGAATAAGAAAGCTGTCATTCTCCTTAACGAGGAAACAATCAGTCGTGTCAAATAAAAAAAAAACTGTCTGTCAGCCCACTATTACAAGCCATGGGGGTTTATGAGCGTCACTTACTAGAATAAGACTGTGGAAGCTACACCACAAGGGCTTGAGTTTCTATGAAGTCTACTAATTAGTACATTTTCTTTACAATCACAGAAACTTTTCATTGCAGACATGTGCCCTTCGGAGCAAACAGAACGCTGCTGCTGCGTCAAACAACGCCAAAGAGCCTTGATCAGAGTCTATATCTGGTGAAGGTGAGCACGCATTCAATTAATCCTGAGGAGCAACAAACAGCCAAACATGTCACAGATATTTCCATTAGTCGCTCTCTGGACCTCTTTTATCTGCTCAGCATATTCCCCCAGCCATTTAATTCAAAAGCAGAAAAAAAGCCTGTCACCTTGGACTCTGAGTGATGAGAAAAGATGAGAGGTGAAAGCATATACATGGTCAGCGAACGCAAGCGCAGCGCTTCAAAGTTTGTGCTCAGGAATGCAGAGTTCTCTGCTGAAGTTCAGGCCAACCTAAAGAGCTTCGTATTACCCAAGGTGCTGTAATAGTCAACCAGAGTAGCAATTACATTAGTAGTTTATGGCTGAGGCCCTTGTGTCATGCTTGCTTGGACTCAATTTGGTGTCTCATTATGGACACCTGAGACGATCGCGAGCACTGCGCCGCTCCTCTACATCCTGTGGAGTGTGGGGTCGCCTCCTTGAATTATACCAGTGCTCCAACTTATCATGGAGTGGGGAGAAAAAGGACATGCAATTATTGAAATCATTTTTGCATGTACAGATGCTATCGTGACCGGGGCGATGTATGCAGCCAGCGTAGGCCGTACACGGATGATTGGGGTGATGTCTGATCCAATCAGACCTGAGAATGGGCTAATGTGCCTGTAAATCGCATCAAAGACGAACAGCATGCTTTGCCCCCTTCAATATAGATAAGGAAATGGATGTGAACCGCCGTTCAAATAATTTCACATGAAGAGGCGCACTGCCGGCGTCCATAGGCCTATCTGGTTTCACTTTGGGTCAGAGGGCCATGAGAATTAACAATCAAGTTTGGGTGAACTTACTGCCTAGGGGTTAAGGTACAGATCTGGGCTCCAGTTTCAGGGCGAATGACTGGGAGGCTTGTCACTCATTCAGTGGAGCAGCACTGACATGGCATAGGGGGACAGGGAACCTCTGCTATGCTGTCATGGCGAGCTACACCTACAATAAGGGAACACGGACATCCTCAGCTACAGAAACAAGCAATGATTCGTCTACCTCAAGACAAATCTGCAATGGTGCATCATGATAAGAGAAACTAGGCTTTATTTGAGTGCCTCTGCTCTCCCCCTTGTTGCCCTGTTCTGCCCCCCACTGAATAGTTTTGCCTGAGGAGGGTAGATTTAAAGGGGAAGTTCATCAGTAGCCGGAGTCCTAATAATAATTCCACACCGGACCTTTGTCTAATATCTGCTGAAGCAACATGCTGTGTAATCCCTGGCTACCCTTTGATAAAAAACTATTTTGATTAAGCCAAGTGTCAGGTCCCCAGGGCACAGAATTATTAGGACAAGATTAGAGCCAGCTAATATTGGACTTTTCTTTGTTGAAGGCTCCTGTTTGAGGGTGATACAAATTAGACATGGTGGAGAGGCCAGATAGAAGACATGTCTGTCTTTATGGCACCTGCCAACATGCACTGAATTTAAAATACACATAAGTGTATGGAGTGTGTGAAATATTAGTTTTACCTATGGACTTCAGAAGCATAAGCAAGACCTGCAGCATGTACCATCTACCTAAAAGTGCATTGCTCTATACTCCCCCCCCCCCCCCCCCATAAAAAAGTATATTTAAAGTTTAACATTTAAGATAATAAATATTTTTAATAAGATAAAACTGGCAGTGCTGTTTGGCTCCCCCTAGTGCCCGTTTCCTAAAAATAATAAGTATGCCTCCTGAAACAAATCTATTACATGGCAAAGGTAATTTAGAGAAGGACACCTTTAAAATGTCTAGTGCCCTGCCTCACCACACAGCTAGTCAACTGAGTGAAATATATTTCAGGAATCGATTTTCCTGTTAGTGTTGTCTCAAGGGGGGAAGCCTGCAGGGTTGAAATGGTTTGGAGGGTGGAGTAGAGTGATTGCACCCAAAGGGAAACAATATTGTAAAAAGGTGTCATTGAGAAGGGGGAGACTCAGCAGAGACCATGGCAATGTCAGCTAGATACCACAGTACCTGCACACAAAGCCCACTTCGAAACCCGTACTCTCTCTCTTTTCCTTTCTCTCACCCATCTCTCTTCCTCTTTCTTTCCCCATCTCTCTCTGTCGCCCCCCCCCCCTCTCTCTCACACCCACTCAGGTATACTCTCTCTCTCTCTCTCTCTCTTTCTCTCTCATACACATACACACACACACACACACACACACGCACACACACACACACACACACACACACTCACACACCACACACTCATCAACCTTTGGGATCCGACAGCTTAGCATGAAAGCAAAGGTGAAACAGAATCTGAAAATTGCAGTGCAGCGAGAGAGGAGGCAGCTATCAGTGGGCTCAGGGTGTAACTCCATCGCCGGGATTGGGTTTCCGCCATGTTTTCATACGCCGGTCAGCTGACCGCCACCCCGGTGTGCCATTGGTCGGCGGCCCTCGCGAACCCCCGTAATGATGTAACCAGAGTGTGTGGGAACCAGAACTCCGTGGCACTGCGTGTGATAAATGCTACTTTCCCACTCCCTGGCCCGAGAATGGACGAGAATTAACCTGACCGTCTCGGGCCTGCCACTGGTTATCAAGAAATCCAAGCTGCGTGTGTGTGGAGGGCTGCGGTTTCACTGTTTATTCCCCCTCGCCGTCACGGTGGCAGGGCACCGCAAGCCAGCCTCCCGTCGCCACCGCGCCACACAGCCAAAAGCCAGGGCTCTGGAGAGTTAGCTCCACTGTGTGTTTAAGTAGGGTTAGCTTTTAACATATTATATCTCCTCCACACACACACATTTCATTCACTTCCCTCATTACGCTTTTGATAATTCAGGCTTGTTTTTCAGGTTTTTTTGTTTTTTGTTTTGTCTTCTTGTTTTGGTCCAAGTCAGTCGTAATCCAAAAAGTTAGAAAATTATCAACTTCAGCAGATGAAATATTTGAAATCCCTTCACTTTCAAAAATGTTCTCCATCTGCGGCTTCTTTTTTGTCTCCTCGACCACTTAACCTCAAATTGACAATACTTTTCTCTCCAGTCCAGGACTTAGGAAATCATCAACAGCCTCTCCTCAATGTCAGCCCTCCCACAGCAGCAGATTTCTGCCTACCTCAAGTGTCTGAGACGTATCCCATTGCTAATTGCAACAAGGTTTTCCTGCCTCTTATGAATTGAGGTTTACGCATAAAAGGTAATGAAATAGAACATAACCGGGATGCTAAAGCCTGGCGAGAAAATGCCTCCTTAATTACTTGCTAGTCTCGAGTACTGCAGCCTCCTCCAGAGCCTCAATGCAAGCAATTATGCAAGCCCGATTAGCCGAGGCAGCGCGCTGGGGCCATTGTGTCTCCCTGCCTGCATCCAGATGTTGGCGGACAATAGCTCTTCTCTTCCATCAGAAACTCTTCATTTCCCATTACATGATTTCACTTTTAATTGCTTTTCAGTCACTCAAAGTATGACCCCCACAACCCCACCCCCACCCCCCAACACACACATACACTGTCACCAAGGATGGGGGGAGGGACAAATTGCTCTACGATGTGATCGCATGATGTTAGTGATATATGTATGTATCGTGATTTCCCCTCTCTTTTAAGCAAATGAGGGGATATTTTTCTGTAGCTCACAATGGGTTAAAATGAGAAGTATTTTGAGGGTGTCACACAATCATAATCACTGCTCCCCCTCCAAGGAGAAGATGGCAGGTGCTTTTCCTCAGACTCAAACCAAACAGCACTAAAGGCCCACTTGGTCTGGAATAAATAAATAAACAAATACATGAAACTAATAAAATAAACACAGAAAAGAACAGGGCTGCGTTTCAAGAAACCATATAATAAAAAAGTGGTGAGGTGAGTATCACTTTAAATGTATTTAAACAAATAAGATTTGCAGTATCTCCACAAGTAGAAATGTTCGGTAATGATGAGACATCAAGATTTTTGAATCTTCTCAACAACTGTTCCCAACGCTTACGCTAATAAGCTAGTATTTATTGTGACTGCAGAATATATCAAAAGGCCATTCAAAGCATTGGGGGAAAATGATCAACCAACCTGCCCTTGATTTTTAATGAATACCTTTGTTACAATGTAAGATGAATTTCTTGTAATAGCAGGTCGAACTAATACAGCTAACACAGCTTCACCTGGCCTTGCTAGGAAGAATGCAGACACTAGGCACTAGACAACCCAACCAAGACCCACCCAGGAGGCCCATCTCTTTCCCTCTCCACCCCCTCCCCACTTGTTGACTAGGGGCCCATATGAGGGGGGAGGAACAGCAAGTGACACTGCAGTAAGGGTTAACTAATCCCCCACCCACCAACGTAACCACCCACCCACCCTCCTCCTCCTCCTCCTCCTGCTCCTTCTTCCCTCTGCTCCCAGAGTGTACCCCACAGTCTTGGCCAATCCTGACCTTAATTAATACAAGCCTGGGTGGAAATGGGAACGGGGCCGGCTCTCAGGCCCCGGCCTCCCCTCGCGCTCCTCTCTGGGGTAATGAGAGAGTGCCGCGCCGGGGGCTGCCAGCTGAGGGGACAGGGGTCACTGGGAATGGAGTTTTTGCGGGCCTCTCAATGAGGAGCCCCTCCATGCTGAGAGAAGCTGGCCCGCTTTTGGACACCTGGTCATTAACATTGCTAATTAGCGACCATTAATCAGGCCTGCGTTTTTTATATAATGTGTGTGTTTGTGTATGTGTGTGTCTGTGTGTGTGTGTGTGTGACAGAGAGTAAGATAGAGAGATTTGTGTGTGTGTTTGGGGGTGTGTATTGTAGTAAGACTGTGTGTGTGTGTGTGTGTGTGTGTGTGTGTGTGTGTGTGTATCACAGGCTTCAGGGGAAGATGTCCATGAATAAGAAGACTGTTCCCCCTTTACCTCCACATGAGGTTGGATAAAAAGACATTTCCATCAGCTCAAGATGTACTGGTGTAGGAGGGAGGTGAGACCACAGCCAGACAGTCACACCATGCAGAAGGAGAGCGTACAGACAGACAGAAGGATGAGGGCTGTATTCCCTTACAAAGGTAACATTAGTTACCAATAATTAATCAAACGGCCTCCTTAGCACTACCAGAGAATCCCCATTCTGCTTAAGAAATAAATCAGAGACACTTGTTCATCTTCAATTTCACTGATCCACCAAATAAGAATAATATTCTGGAAATTAAATTGACAAATAAATACAGTGAACATGGGTAAAAATGGCTTGCTATTATAAGTTAAATCAGCAACATTTTCCAAAAATAATCTGCATGACTATACTCAAAAATGAATAAACGATCAAGCAACATTGTGCATTCATGTAATCTTATCCGCTTTAGAAAGTGATAATGTATCTTATCTATGGGTCATTTCCTTTCTCCAGCCTATTCATTTTCCCCATAGTTATAAAGTAATTTGTATGACAAAGGTGATTGTAGGGGGTGCATGCCTCTGCAGCTCTTAGCCCACTGGGGATTTAAGATGACCATTAAACCCCATAATGTCTCATGCATGAGGAACTAACTAGAATCCTTAACCAAGAAACAGGTGGTTCAAAACAGTCCGGCAAAAATATCATATAATGAACAATCTTAATCTAGATATATTCAAACTAGTCTTCAGATTTTCATGGGTTCACATGAATATATGGCCTTGAGACCCCTTTATTTATTCGTTTAAAAAATCAGCTAACTACTCTCGGTGACACCGCTATAGAGATTTGAATGTCATATGAATTCATATTGTAATGCTGAAGGTCACACAACATGTAGGCAAATGAAGGGACTCTATAGGGAAATAGAGCGCTCTGAATCACTATGGTGCTTTTGTCTCTCATCACTGTTCTACTCTCAAAACTCTGAACCGTCTCACACTAACTTCTAGGCAACTTCTGTGATTTGTCCCTTTTTTGCTTTTCCTGGGAAAGTTTTCCAGGGCTTGAAAACAACAATATCACTCAGTAAGGAAGGAAAGTGAGAGTGGGCAAGACACAGAGAGAGAGAGAGAGAGAGCAGAAGGGATAGAGAGAGAGAGAGAGAGAAAGAAAGAGAGAGAGAGAGGGGCAGACTTGCATTCTAGCAGAGAATCATGCAAATGCGACACATTCTTCCGTTTTCTCAGGACGGCTGGCCTCAGAAATGAGTGAGGCGAGTGAGCTGCTAACATGCTAATGAGAGATGCATCAATGAGCTGCGTCATCCCTGGGGGGTTCTGCTGGGAGCTCAGAGGGTGAGTTTACTGGTTGGGACCTGAAATCCGGAGCTCCTTTGCACCCAAGCACATTCCACCAATTTCAGGAGGGGTGTTTGGGGAGAGTGGTGTGTGTGTGTGTGTGTGTGTGTGTGTGTGTGTGTGTGTGTGTGTGTGTGTGTGTGTGTGTGTGTGTGTGTGTGTGTGTGTGTGTGTGTGTGTGAGTGTGTGTGTGTGAGTGTGTGTGTGTGTGTGTGTGTGTGTGTGTTTGTGTGTGTGTGTGTGTGTGTTTGTGTGTGTGTGTGTGTGGTTGGGTTGTGGGAGGGTTGGGGACTAAATCCTATAAGTATTAAAGGAGCTGGAAAAAACAACTTAAAACAAGTGCTACACCACAGCGAGGAAGGCTTTGGGGTGAAGGGTGGGGGAGGCACAAGGGGGGGGGGGGGGGGGCCCTTGGGATAAGTAAACTCCGAGCCCATCACCACAGAGCTGCAAATTACATCACGCAACTCTCTCTGAACACCAAACTCTGAGACCAAACCAAACTTATCTTATCACATATCTTTGTGTTTTTATCGCTCTCTATACACGCCCTGCACCAAAGAGCCATTAGGAACTTCATCTCACCTCAATGTAGTGGCACAACAGGAATCAGTGAAAACATCTACAGTCCTGTCCATTCAGAGCCCAACAAAATGATGAGAATGAGGTTTAGATTTGAACTGTGAGTGAGAGACTGTCAGTGAGAGACCCCCCCCCCCCCCCCCCCCCCACGGCGCCCAACATAAGCTTGGCAGGCTGATGAAGCGTTGAGTGTCAAGAGAGGCAGACATAGTTCACCTTTCTCATTTCATCGTCACATTATCAGATATGGCCTTGGAGGGGGAGAGCTACCATTGTTCAAAACAGCCCTCACAGCCAGCTACCTACGCACCAGACTTCATCTCCAGTTATTGACCATGCCACTACCACTGCAAGGAAGTCAGAGAATGGAAGATTCCACTTGAGCAGAGCAGCGTCCTTGGATTAGAAAAGAACATATACACACATGCCCGCACAGGCACTCACACAGAAGCCCAGAAACACACAAGCACACAGACGAGCCCAATCTCTCGCACAATCTCACGGACACGTGTGTGCTCTGCAAACATGCAGACACACACTCGCACACACACAGACACACATATAAGAGCTGTGGAACAATAGCCCCGCTGATGCGGCCCCATCTAGTTTCATGCGACTAATTAATGCAGCGGTGCGTGTTTGCTGAGGCCACTGCTATTGGAGGGACAGCGAGAGAGAGAGAGAGAGAGAGAGAGAGAGAGAGAGAGAAACTAGCCCTGGCAGCTTGCATCTCAGCAATTACAGTGTGAATTGCATGAGAGGATTACATGAAGTGCTTAAGAGAGCTGGAACACCTTGTCTTGAGTACCAAAAACAGCTGCTTCAAGGCCCATGCACCTGCTCGTTACCAGTCCATTTCTTACCTCACCATCTGAAACAAGGAGGTTTTCAGCTTTTCTTTCATGCTAATCTTCCAACAACAACTTGAACAAGAAAGTGGATCAGAACATAAGACATCAAAAAAGTGTGTCCGTGTGTGTGTGGGTTGGGGGTGGGGGGGTGGGCATTTTTTTAAACTCAGTTTGTGGGGACGAACCACTACGGAAAGGGGGATGGAGCATCAGCCTGTTGAGAAAGTACACTCATATTCTAAAGTTTCAACCTGAAGATGCATACAAATCTGTTTTTGTAGTTGCAGTTGCTAGTATATACATAGCAGGAGGCAGTAGAGGGGGGACTGGGGGACTTCTTCAACATCCTGTGGTTAAGTGTAAGGCTCACAGCAACAAAGAAAAGGCTCTATTGTAAATTACAGAATCATTTCATTGCATATCAGTAATCCAAAGAAGTTTAACATAGTAATATAAAGACAATCCGTCATAATTATGTGTATGTTCCAAAGGTTTGAATTGAAGGATGAAAGATTGGAAGATTGATTCCAAGGCACGTAGTGCTCTCTGAGCTCTGTGTTAGTAGTAGTTCCTGATGGTGAATAAGGGCGTCACGTCCTCGCACACACTTCCTCCAGTGATGTCACCAATATTAAAGAGACCCGCTAATAAGCTTAGTCACCGACGCCGGTGAACTAATTAAAAAGTTTGTCGACAAATTGTAATGCATTCACATGGGTAATGGTGTCCACCAGATAGGGGGGGAGGGGCACAGGTGTTTAGATCGGCTTAAAAATAATAAACCCTTGCCCCTACTGGGAGCTCTCCTTTCACAAGTGCCCTGCTTTTCTTCCCAGCTGTTAAGGCCGGCTGAGACAGGAAATTCCTCACGTGATTGGCCTTTATGAGTGGCACATAAGCTCGGCCCGGTCCTGCAAGGGGTCATTTGTGGATGACCATGTGAATAACCTTGTTAGGGCCCATGTTTCTCTTCACAGCCAATTAAGAAGGTTGCTTACTGCCTCACACCTCTCCCCCGAAGATGCTTTATGGGGCACTGGACTGAAACGTAATGTCAGGGCACCACAGGAGCCCCTATAAAGCCTTTGCTTGAGTTGGGCTCCTGGTTTAACTCCGCTACTCACCCAGTGCCATTCACGTCAACATCCACTACAGTAAAACCAGGGTTAACCAAAGGTGTCTGTTTGATATGCTGATGGTTAGCGTTAGGCAAGTGTTATTCACAGTGAGCGAGTGAGTGAAGCGTAGAGATGCCCTGTCCCTCGCTAACGAGACTGATTTATTCTAAATGGGACACGTTTATCCGTGGAGAAAAAAATAACAGAAACAGTTGTCATGCGTTAATATGAAGAGCCTCTTCACACGTAACATCGAGCGAATCAACTGTGTAAAACTAATGGGCACATGAGGTCTCCAGCGGTGACAGGGGGTAATTCGTCTGCGTGTGAAGACGCTCGCTGAGGCCTAATCTCTGTGTGGTTGATTAATGCAGTTTAATGGCTATCAAGGCACTTCAATCACACATGGTCAATTGTTTGCAGCTAATTACAAGCTTTGGCAAATACTATTATTTCAATTAGCCGAGTCATTTATCAGCGTTATCTTGATGTCTAGCTGTGGCAATTACAAGACCCTGGCTATATCGCCGCTCTTCAAGTATCAGGTGTTTGGCCCCATCAAAGCAAAATACAACTAGCAAACTGGGGATGTATCAGGGATAAACAAAGCTTTCTTTGGGAATTTGCTGTATTCTGAAACAGCAAGGCAATAGAATCAAACACTTTCAAGTCAAAATCATCTCCTCATTGACAGCAGCACTGATGAACTCCAACATACAGCAACGCCTGTCAATCTCCATCATCAAAATCATCAAAACACTCCAGACCTATTCACCAGGTGCACTGCACCATGGGGAATGAGGTGTAGAAACATGCCCTTCCTCCCCTGCCCCAGTCCTGACCACCCACAAGAGCATGACATTCTGCTCAGGCAGTAAATCCTGCGCGACTTAACCGCCGTCGGAGTTCTGCCACTCAAGAGGCTATCTGTGTGTACGCCTCGTCATGGACATTGCCCGAGACATCCTTTCCTTGTAGTGCTGTCTGCTAATGCTGGACCTCCAGGGTGTTGTTTTATGTCTTCCCCTTTTGTGAACTTTTACAAGCTGGTGTGTAAAGTGACATGTATTACTGATCTACGCCTCTCCGCCGTTCGTCATAATGAATCTTGAGTGGGAGCCTGAGGGAAGATTTCTTGTTGTGCATGTCTCTCTCTGTCTGTCTGTCTCTCTCTCTCTCTCTCTCTCTCTCTCTCTCTCTCTCTCTCTCTCTCTCTCTGTCTCTCTCTCTCTGTGTTTATGTCAGCTTGTTTTGAAATGGCCATGTTCAGTTCAAATATCTGATATCAGTAGGCAGTGTTTGTACAAGCTCCAACTGACTAGTGTGTATCTGTCAGAAAAACAAATATAATTTCAAGCCCTCAGCTCAAACAACCCCCCACCCCCACCCCCACCCACCCGTGCCTCTCCTCGTACTGTGCCTGAACTCTGTTGACAGCATGGTCAGGCAACACGCTACAGCTTCTTTTTTTTTATATGAATAAAATTAGACAGCATATGGCATACATTTATATGTTCAAAAAGAGCAAGCTCTTGTATTTAAATCACAAAAAGTTCAGCTTTTTTTTTTTACTGCAGTCACTGTCTTTATAAATGCGACGCTCATGACAGATGATGCTGGGAAAACAGCACGACGCAACACAAACATGTCCATCAGATGGGTGTGTATGTGCCCACACACAAAATAAATAAACACACCGTCTAAATGCACTACAGCACAGTTCAATCTCAATGATCTCATTCTCATTATCTATACATTCTGTCATATAACACAACATATATACGCCATTAGCCGAGTCTTAAGGTTAGTCAGTTATATAAGCACACTGGGGCTTGCCCTGCCCTGGGTCTGGGGCTGAGCAGCTTTTCCAGCCTGAGCGTGTGGCAGCTGCTGCTCAGCGTGGCTACACACAGCTGTTGCACACGGTGCGCGGGCAAAGCCGCCCTTTGTTTACTAATGCAGCTGATCTGACTGGTGGTCCAGGTGAGCAAACGTCGAGGCGCGCCGCTCCATGTTTCTGAAAGCCAGAGAGGGCGTGCTAGGGGAAGGGTGTGCTCCCACTCTCTCTTTCATCTCGCTGGGTGCGCTTCGGGCGCCGGGCGGCATTTCAAAACACACACGCACGCACACATACGTACATGGACACAGAAAAATACAGACATAGACAAACAAACATACACATACAAGCACGCACACACACACATGGACACAGACATAGACAATCACACATACACATACAAGCACGCGCACACACACATGGACACAGACATAGACAATCACACATACACATACAAGCACGCACACACACATGGACACATAAATATACAGACATAGACAAACACACACACGCACGCACACATACATGGACACAAAAATATACAGACATAGACAAACAACACATACAGGGGCACCCACAGACAAATAAAGGCATTTCACAGACACACAACCTAGTGCCGAGAGACTCAGACAGACTACTGCTTGAACACACACACACATCCACAAACACAGGCTTATAGATAGAGATACTTGTACCAGTAAAAAATGCAGACAAATCACACACACACAATTACACTCCTATAAGGCAATCAAGAGCAAAGACTATTTCTCTCCAATGCACCTGCATCTTGTACATGTTGAGGCAGCTCATCAGCCCCCACAGGCCATTAAAGCAACTCATACTGGATAATTTCTTCCAGCGTAAGGCTGCAGAGTGTGGTAATCCTCACCTTACCACTGTCCCATTTAGGGGCCACATATTCAACCTGTACCCTCACCAAGGGCTTCAAAGAGAAGGACTTTACCTTTAATGACATGCCCTTCAAAACAAAGCCTATTCCATTTAGCCTTTGAGTGCAAATTGAGGTTTCAGTGGCTGGGTAGTTACTAACAGCATGCTTTCCCACTGCATACACATTAAGAGTCAGATTAGGTGGACAAAAATATAAATCAGATGCATGATGTCTATGATGATTTCCATATACACTCAAGCAAAAAGGACAAAGGCCTTTCATTGATAAGAGCCTTTAGATGTCTGTTCATGTACTTCCTCATCAGCAGAACCAGCACAGGCAGGCATCCACTAATAGTCAAATAAGGAAAAATATGCAGAGCAAAAGTTACAAGCCCTAAACAGAGTCAAATTAAGGTTTTCTTGAGGAAATTTCAGCCTTAATATGCAACACTAGCTTTGCCCTGTGGAGATATACTCAAAAAATACTGAGAGTGCCATGAAGAAGTTACTGGTGTCCGTAATTCAAATATGCTTAGAATTAAGTGTAATGATTATAATGATTACAATCAAAATATTTTACATCCTATTATAACATGGCAAAAAATATTAAGATTTGTGACTACTTCCATTTCAGAGTAGAGAGAAATGAATAGAGCAATTTCTTCATGCTAATTTAACCATGTACATTTTCTAATCACTCTGTGGAATTGTTTGACAAGCCATTACGCAAACTTAATACCATACTGGGGTTTCTTAGAAGAGGATTTTTTACGAGCAACAAAATTCAATCCAATCTTTCTCTTTTTTTGGGATTTGGCTGAGGACACAAAAACTGATGTTATATGAAGTCAGTGTTCTGTGAATGAATTGATAAAATGGCGCTCTTGACTAAAAGGGCATTGTACGCTAACACTTAGATCTGTGCAAATTGAAGGAAACAACTAAAAATTGTTCAACCTGACAAGATATTTGCATTGTTCAAACTGTGCCCTCAAATCTTATGGTAATCATTTTCACGGCTCCTCTTTTAGACATAAAAGGATCTCTAGGTAAAGGCTACTATAAAAACAATTACACAGTTTTTATACAGCAGACAGTTAGAAACCGCAATTCTATACGACACAGTGTAAAACCACAGAGTTCATTCATCTAGTTCTTCCATTCAGTAGAAGACTGAGAGGATGAGGAGAAATGTTGAGATGGATCTGCTAACTCAGAAAAACGCTAGTCTGACAGCAACAGCTCATTAAGACCACCATGCATACATGGTGACATGTTTTGAGGCCCCATTTTGGTAGCCCTCAAGTGTGGAAGTCCTCCAGTGAGGTCGCTAAGGTCACCAAACCCTAATTTCCTAGAGGAGGTGTCCACAAAAAAGCGCGTGTCAGCTCCAGTTAGACAGCCATCGTTAGTAATTGCGTCTGTCATCATCAATTAAGAAAGAATGTGGCGCAACACAATTTGAGGCCATTCCAAGTGCTCATCGGTCCACCTAGCAAAGTTGGGATTTACATGCTCTTCTCTGGAGGCAAAAACAACAGCAGGGCACAGTGTTGGGGTCAACAACAATATTAGGCAAACTGTTGTTTACAGGGGAAAATAGAATACAACAACTATTATGTATCTACTTTTCATTCTGCTTTGCCTCATTCATTCATTTTCAAATGGCTTATTCATGACGCCCTAGTTGAGCTGGATGTATTCTATTCTAGTCTAATAATAATATTATATATCAAATAATATTATCACCCTTTGTCTTTTTCCCAAGGATGCTTTAAAGCAAATTGCTATTTTCAAAAAACAGAAAACTAAAATATGAAAATTAAAAAAATAGATGAAAAAATTCTTAGAGGGTGCATAGAAGGAAAAACCTTGCTCTCCCTGCACAATCAACTCCTCAACATTCTTATAGTAAACATGTGCTTTGTTGACGGTTGAGAAAATGCCCCCAAAAGAAGCTAAACAGGGACCCATATGTCCTTGGCTTCAGTGCCAGCGCCATCCCTCTGGGCTCTTCAAGGTCTTAGGCCAATCTTGTTGCTAGGTTTTACATACTGGAAAGCCTCCAAGCCCTCTGGGGAACAATAGTGCGTTGGTCTGGATCTATACGCCCAGCCAGACATAAACACAGTCATATTTACAATGCAAACCCAGCGCGAGCGTCCAGGGAGAATGATCAGTGAGAGAGAGCGACTCTGCAGGGAGAGACCGGGCCCTGCGCTGACTGCCCGGACACGACTGGACGAACACGATCAATTTGACACCATTAATCTTTAATTATAATATCTAATTACTCATCCTATTTAGCCTGTCAGAAATGCGGTGGGTGCATTCTCCATGGGGAGCGTGGGCCCCTTAGCAACCTCCTCGGGTGCCGTACCTTCTCTCCAT
Source organism: Sprattus sprattus (assembly GCF_963457725.1). Lineage (NCBI taxonomy): Eukaryota > Metazoa > Chordata > Actinopteri > Clupeiformes > Clupeidae > Sprattus > Sprattus sprattus. The sequence continues at coordinate 57,142,210 of NC_137921.1, read as the reverse complement.
GGCCTGGCCGCCTCACCTGCCCAGGGGCTGGCCGTCCCAGGAATGTCCCAGGCTTGTCTGGGGCCCTCCCTCCGGCTCATGATTAATGCGGAGGCCTCCCTGGGGGTCACGCTTCATGGGCCCTGGCCTGAAACATAAAGAGATGAACCTTGAGTTTGGTCCAAGCTGAGCCAGTGCAAGTGCAGATATTTTGGCCAAGGGTGTGTGTGTGTGTGTGTGTGTGTGTGTGTGTGTGTGTGTGTGTGTGTGTGTGGCCTGTGTGTGTATGGATTGCTGACAGCTCATTGAGGAAGATAAATGCCACAGATAACGGCCAAAGGCTGTGCTCTCCCATCACTGGCCCATAATAGCGTTAGCCTTACACTGTTCTCCTCCACTCACTTAGCCACTTCATCTTATTTAATAGTGATCTTAGGGCATTTTCAACAGGTAAGGTGAAACACGGAATATAAATTAAATCAGGATGATATTCAAGACATATTATAGGCTACATATCAACAGGGGGAAAAGCAGAATTTCAGCCATTCATCTTCATACCTAATTATATTATATTATATTTTGTTAAATGTTTTACTATTTATTTGGTTGAGGGTAATTCATGAAAATGTTCATCCAATTTTAGCAATTACTGTGGATATACAGCTAACACTTTCAATTATTATTATGAGCCCTTTCATCTTGTTTACGACAATTCATGATGTCGTCTTGGAAGACCGCATCCGGGGCTGTGATCAATCTGGTCGTCAGACAGAGTGGATCTGGGTCAGGTGAATAGAGTGCAGCTCTAATCCACCTTGCTTTAACTGGGATTGTCTGTGTCCCATCCTTTTCCTGACGTTTCAGATTTCTCACATGTGCAGGGCCTTTTGTTTCAGCCAACCCCCCTCCCCACCCTTCCCCAACCCCCCCCCACTCCTCTTTGTCGTTACCACACGCACCCCTCTCCAGCTGGGAGTCTATTCATGCACTCGGCTTTTTTTCTACTCTCATGCACCAGGCCTGTCAGCTTGCCACACAACAGCCAGACTGATGCTAAAGCACAGAGTCTCAGCCAAAGAGGAGGCCTCTTAAAAAAAAGGGAAAATCTTACAAACGGGGAACAAGGGCGGGGGATAAAAAAATAACCACTACAAAACTGATTGATGAACCTGACAAGCTGAAATCCCTGTGCCCGTTTTTTTTGTTGTTTCTATTTTTCCCCCAAAACAAGAGGTGAGCAAGTCAGACTTTCTTGGACCACTTGTTGACACAACGGATATGTGTTATTCATGCCAAAGCCTCTGAAGGCTGCGTGGGCCAATATTTACCTGAGATGAAGGTAACAAGTTCAATACTACGTTGTTTTTTTTTCAGAAGGTGTCCTTCCTTGGATCTAAGCCGTCCAGGCAAGAGAAACAACAAGCCTCTCCGTCATCCCCTGATTTAATTGAGTTATACCGGAGAGAAAGACTTTGTTACGGGGCTTTCTTTTTTGTTGAAACTATCAGAATTTCCGCTCGCGCTCGAGAGGGATTAGACTCCTTAAAGAGCTCGGTAGTCCTCTCACTGTCGCAAAGCAAACAAACAAGAAAAGAATTTCCATACACACAGCTGCCTCCCTGGCCCGCCTATCCTGCCTCCGCTCCCGTAGTCACGCAGGTAGGTTCCCAAAACCACAAGCCCATTCTGTAGGCCACATCAATCCACACGGCTGATTGTTACAATACACCTGTATGTTACCTCTGATCTCAGCCCAGCCCAGAAAACGCTGCTGAAATCCCAACACCATGGGAAAGACATGAGTTTAGAGATACATTAGGAGTGTTTTCATGTGTGGGAGCGAATGTGAGGCTGTGCATGTGTGTGTATAGCATGTGTGTGTGTGTGTGTGCAAATGAAAGAACACGTGAGAGTGAGTGTGTGTCATCATGTGTATGGATGTGTATGTGTGTGCATGTAAAAGAGAAGTGTACAGTACTGCTTGGCGATCAGGATAAGACATCTGTCTGAACATGCAGTCTGAGACATGGCCAGAGGAAAGGGAACAGCCGCAGCAATACTGCAGACAAAATTTCAGAGGGGAAACAGAAAAATCCATTTAACTGAACGCACAATCTCTCCCCTAATGACAGCTATTTATCCATTTATTTCATGTCAGTGGAAGTGCACCACTTGACTGAGGTTGTGGATGTCTTTTTTCATATTGATTGTGTGGAAGACAGAAGAAAAAAAACAAATCGTCCTTAACTCTAACTACTTTAGTGAACTATCAAAGGCTCCCCTGTAAAGTTTGATTTGAGATGTGCCTTTTCTCTCCTCTTGTGTGGCCATTAACTACACAAAGAGAGAAATGGGATCTTTGGAGGGTACCGTTTTCATGCTGTTAGTGCCAGTGGTGCCATCTCTGTTTGCGGGGACGTTGGTGCATGGTTGCATGTTGCAGTTGTAATGTGGTGAGGTACTGACGAGAGGCTGATATGCACAGAGAGTGGGGCTGACTGAAGGCCAGTAGGGAGCTTCAGTTTCAAGGTTGCACATAACATTACGATAGCCAGATTGCAGTATCAGTTGTGAGTAAGGTTTGTCTTTCACAGGCAAGTTAGCTCCAGTAGTTAACAACCTAAAATAAATCTAGACGCTTAATTCCACTATCAATTCTTTACTGCACACTACGAAGTGAATGTTTAAATCATTTAAAAGACAATCTTATTGAATCATTCTCTCCATAATTTATTCTCTAAAAACAGGTGTTTCGTAAAAGAAATATTAGAGAGGGTAAGTACATTGCTGAGGAGAGTGAAAGGGGTTGTTAAAAAGAGAAGGTAACCTAATATTTTATCATTCAATGTTTTGTACAATAACCCACTCCATGAAAGATCAAAACATCAGACTTTAGAGATTTTCAAGAAGAAAGACAGGGTATCTCAAGTCATGAAACAGTGTCACTGACACCATCCACTAATTTCATCTCACAAAAAAGGAACTGAATCATCATTATTTATTTAAAAAAAAAAAAACACACATATAAGACATTTTCCAGTTGCAATAAGATCTTTGTCACATTCTAGGGCAAATGAAGTTGGGCAGAAACTTCAGATCACACAAGAGTAGCAGGCATGATTTTGTTGAGCAACTAGGTGAAACCCATGGCACACTCGTCAGTGCTTTTGATGGGTACACAGTGCCATCCACTGTTCACCAAGAGAAGTGCATACGGAGATGCTTCCCTTCTGTGAATGGGCTCTCTCTATATCTGTCAGTTCTGCATTTCCAAATGTAGATCAATATTTAAATTACATGTGATTTTATATTTTTATATTTGAATACAAAAATAATCCAATTTCACTGCACTATCTACAAACAATTTGATTGGGCTTTTAAATATGAATGTGGAATTACTGGTGTAAAAACTATTTTGTTACATTAGCCTTATGAATAAATCACCCTGACAAAAAGTTTTAGAATTAGAAGAATTTCCTACATTTAAAAACACATTTCTTTGAAATAGATTCTCCAATGCAAATGCACCTGCTCTCCACATCAAGAGTCCCTCTGCCAGACAAAAATATTTACCTTCCATTGTTGTGGAAGGAGGGCTGCTAGCAGTGATGTCTGCGACTCAGCATGTCCCCCCTTTCTTTCGTCCCCTCCGCCATGCCTTTGATTCAGGTTGTTTGGAGGAAGGGAGGCTGGCTGCTCCATCTGGAGAAAGACAGGAGGAGATGGTTCGGGCGCGTGTGTGATAGGGGTGAAGTGAGAGATTTTGATCTGTGTGATCACAATTTTTTCGTTGTTGTTCATTTTTTTTGCACAGGTGAGCACAAGCAGGCAGGAGCAGGAGCAGGAACAGGAGCAGGGCCAGGGTGGCTCCAGTCAGATACAGCTGGCTTCAAAAACACCAGCTAATAAGGGTCCTACCAAAGGCCTCTCCTGCTACGAGGCAGAGCTCAAGGAAAACACACACAGATGAGCTTCAAACAACTGAATGACAGTGGATTCAAAATGATGCTGTTTTTACCAACAGTGTGCTCTACAAAGATCTCAGCCAATAGTAAATGCGAAACAAGAACATGACTTGCCTTTTTGTTTTACCCATTCACGAGTCCGTTGACCTACCATACACAGATGAACTATATCTTACTAGAACAATCTCATATACACACGAGAAACCCTTTCATGAGCCTTTGCAGACTACCATGGTGGTCTGTGGCTGATTTGTCGGTGCTGGTACTGAAAATGATTCAGAGCGTTTAAAAGACAAATGAGCATGCCTGGCCGATGACTCAGGGGCGTGTGTCACTGTGTGTGATGTAGTCTTAAAGGCCACAACAGTTTACAGGTGCATTAGAAGAGGGGCCCTTAAGAAATCTGTGTCTTAGCTGGCTTGAGGTGGCAATTCTTCTGCTCTGTGCAAAATTCTCAACTCATTATTGGTTTAGGTGAGCAACAGAGAGTGCATGTTGTGGGGAGCCGCCTCAAATGAGCCTTTCATCAGGGGTAAGGCTGTAAAAACAGCTCTCTGAGACGACTGGGGGCACCACGCTTCTATGGGCTCTGGTCTTCAGTGCTTTGGCTCGTTACCTACCTTGGCCCCCAGCCAAAAGAAAGAGACATGAAGAAATAGCCAGAGAGAGAATGAGAGCGACAGAAAGGCAGATAAAGACATTGAGGGTTGAGAAAGGGACACAAGAGAGAGAAAGAAAACTAGAAATGTATTTCCACAAGGAAATGTTAATGTGAATTAGATTGCTCTGCAGCAGCAGTCGGCCGCTGCATACTGTAACCTATATAATTATGTGAATGCTAACACTGCGCCTTACAAAAGAAATGTGAGACTCTCTTACCACCTGTTTGATGAGCAATACATATCACCTAACAAGTCGCAGGGCAGCGATTCTGAAACAGCAATAGACCACTGACATTCTGGCACACATAGGTTGACAACACACACTTTGCTATTAAAATATGAATCAGTCAATGTTCAAAATTAGTTGATAATCTCCATTCATCTGCACCTTATTGAGATTTGGGAAGAATTTGACCACTTTGTTTCTCAGAAGAACATCTGTCGTCCATAGCAAGCATCGGCAATCAAGACTCCTTTCATTTGTGTTGCCTTGGTGGTGGAATAAACTACCTAGTGCTATCCGATGAAGTGACAGCAGTTGTAGCCTACTGTCAGAGCAGTAGTTTGACATGACTTTTTATATTTTACACCCATCTAAAAAAAGTGATCCAAAAGGCTTCCTTGAGGCTAGTGGCCACCACTGAGCCTGTGTTTACCAACCACATGAGTTGCAGAGCTGAGATCAGCCCTAGCCTCACCTATGGGCTAGTCAACAGCATAGCACCAGCCACTATCAAAACTAGTCACCACAACCTTTGACAGTTGACAAATCACACTTAGGCTAGTGGTCATAAACGGAATCCTCAATTGGATCGAATTGAAGTGAAAATCATTTCTCTCTGCTGTATTCACACTTTCATCTGATGAGAAGTTATGCAATGTTTGGACTACACTAGTAAATAGCATAAGAGCTCACATAAGCACACACAGCAAACTAAGAAAAAACATGTAACCTGTGGCACCCAGAAATGCGAGGTTTGTTTTTGAGTGTGTGGCATTTTACTATTCGCAAATGTTACGCTACTCTGTCAAATGTTACGCTAAATATGTTAGTCTATACAATATGCAAATTTCCTAGTGATAGTTAGAAATATTTATACTTAGCCTACTCATCCAATTCCAATTCAAAATAAGACACACACAAAAAAAAAACTGCTGGTCTATATCGAAAAGTGCTTACGTTAAATACACAGCATTAAGACGCATTGGTGAATTCAAGAATAGACTCAATATTGGGACAACTGTGAGTGAAATTAAGGTACCAAAAACCTGCTTCATAATAATAATAATAATAAAACTTAAGATGAACAATATAATAAGGGAGACTGAGAAAAGGAGAAAATAAACTGTGAAATGAAGGGGAGGGATGACGAGAGAGTGAAAAGGAAAAAGTTCTACAAGGTCAAGCTTGAGAAGGAAATAGAGATGGACGTAGTGCAATGTATTACTCTAATTAGCAACTGTGCTGTTACAGCCTATCTCTCTGAGCTGCAAATATCACACACAGATTCCAGCAGTGTTGTTAGAGGCCGGGGGTAGAGAGCAGGGTGGGAGAGATGTGTGGGTCTGCAGGTGTGCACTGACAATCTCTGGGCATTCTTCTCTACCGCTTAACCAGAGCAAAAACAACACGAATTGAGTGGATTAAGACATATGCAGGTACTAACAGCCCCGAGAAGGTATTTGACAGGGCACTCCACTCTCCGGTGGGACAGGAGCACATTCATGATGTCATGGCAATTAAAAAGACATGTTCTGACAAAATAACATAACCATCACAAAGCTTTTTGCTAAAATATCACTACCTTAAGCAGGTTGGAAACTGTGTTTCGTTGATACAAAGTAATCTTTTTTTTTTTAATGGATTCTTATTTGATTGTTTTTGACTGTGAACATTATTTAGACACTGTCTGCGAACATTATTTGGAAAAATATGTCATCTAAACAAACTATTTTATGTTTGCTATCTTGAAAATGTTTGATTTGATTTCACTGAGCCTAAACCACAACAAGATTACAGCCATGAGCATCGAGCCACTTGGCTCGGAGTATGTGAAGACTGAATCACTACTGAGCTGCAAGCCCAAAGGCTGAATAACATTCATCAGTGGCATTCATACTGGTAACTCCTGCATCTTATGTCATGAAAGGAATCATTTTTGCTTTGTGTCACCAAGCATCGTCTCCATATGTCATTTAATTTCAGCTTTCAACTCCTGTTCTAAACCAATGAATGACTAAGTAGTCTAAATGGCACTGACAGAGACACCGACGGAGAGGGGGAAGCATTTTTGCATTTCCAGCCCTTTCAACCATCTAAATGGTGCTGAAAACCAATATCTTATCTGACACCTGTGAAAGGCATGTCTTCAGAACAGATGATTTATTGCTTTAAGCACGGTAAGGTTTATTTAAGAGGAGTAGGCCACAAAGGATTGCAGGCAGCTTGATGTGGACAAGCTGTCAGAGCAAGCATGGGGAACAGGTCGAGTCCCTTTGATACGATTGGTGGAAACACCTGGGCTCTTCAAGGTGCCAGATACCCACACGCTGATCACTTAAGAAAATTGCGGATTGTTCTTCGAGCTAATCTGCAAACCAAGAGCAAGTATAAATAGTTGCGTAAATAAATGCTGCTGCTGGTCAGAGAGTTCCTGTCAGCGCAGACACCTATCTTTATCCAAACAAACTTCTGCAGCATGGGAGAGTGTGCAGGAATGTTCCACAACACAGGTCTGGATGGGGCTTTGGGTGTGTACATACATACAACAGCCTGCAGTACTGGAGTGTTTTTATCGATTTTGCAAACTCAAGACCATGTTGGAGGCATAAATTCGCCACTCACTGAATTGTCTGATAACCACAATAAATAATAGAATAGAATATCTTTATTTTTGTCATTGTACAAGTACAACGAAATTGAGGTAATAATAACTGCGCTATAGTTAGTTAATAGTTTATATGCCGTATCCTACTGCTATAAAAATGCTTGTACATCCTGGGTGGAACGATCTGAGACAAAAGCTTTCGCTCTCTCTCAGGAACGCTCACACAGAGTCTGAACTTTGGCAGATGCCTATGGTCCGTGAACACTTAGCATGATTCCATCAAATAGGCCTTGATTTGCTCAACTTGATATGACAGAGGACCACTATGGGAGGTTCTCTTATGTGCAGTGGGGTAGGTTTAGGGTAGATCCTCAGATTGTTTCCAGCACTCTCTTATGAGCCAGCGCTGCTATCAAACTCTCAATTTGAAAGAGCACAAGTCACAGAGACACAATCCAAAACAGACCACACTCACCCTCGTCCCATCACATGAGAGCATGTGTCACAGACTTGCCTGCCAAACCCTGTAATCATTCTTCTGTCCTCTTCCACCATTAGTGTGTTGTCTTAGCTGCACAGGATTTGGGGGAGCTGTCACCAGAGATTCCCCCCTCAAGCTGCGACAGGTTCTCCTGGAAATGAGGCACAGCAAAGATCCGCAGGAAAGTCCTTCCTAGAAGACACACACACAAAGAAAAACAATTCTTCAGGACTCCATTGTAGAGTGCATGCCACTGCCCCCTGCCCACCCCCATCTGACTGACGGTTAACTGGTTTGCCAGGATTCTTCACACCAATCACTCTCATAAGTGACGCACAGACCTCTGCCCAGTTCAAACAACAGAGGTGAAAGCATAATTATGTCAGAAAAGCAGAGGTTTCCTGAAATCCCTTATGTGCCCATGCTCTCACTATTCATTGTAGCACCTTGGTTATATCTGGGTGAGAACAGGATTATAAATCTGGGCGAAACAGAATGAGGTTTTATAATTGCTTCACCTGTCTGTAGGGGTATTATTCATGAAAGGGCCACACAGTCTGCACATCCATGACTAATGCACAGGGAAGTATCTCAGTGCCCCTTTCAGTGCCCACCACCAACTACACACACACACACACACACACACACACACACACACACACACACAGGCGCAAAAAGACAAACACACAGAGAAACACAGTTCGGTCAGCCATGAATAAACACATGGGTGTATTGGGGGCCACCTCTCTGGGTCAGTGGCTGAGAGAGGTTTGCAGGAGGAAGGATTAGTTCCTCTTGAAACCCAATCTGATACACACTCAGGTAGAGAAGCCCTGTCAAGTGCAACCATGCAAGACCAACAGGAAACCTGGCTCTAAGAATCCTAAGTGGCCAATTACAAGTATTCCTCAAGAAATAGGCTCAGGGATATTTGGTATTGACTTTGTGGTAATGTGCTAAACAGACAGGATAACTACAGGTCACTTTGCTGAGGAGCTGTGATATTATACTCGTAACAAGAGCCTTTTAAGAAGTTTTCATAGCTTGGCATGCTTAGTGTGGAAGCAGTTAGTCCAGACTAGCCTACTTCAAGGCTATTCATGTCAAGGAACGATTAGCATACAAGCCTACAACATTCTGCTGCTGATGTTAAATACACGTAGTGACATATCGAACTTTTTTAAACACTTAACCTCATGTTGCTGGTCAAAGGTAACAGGTTAAGCTGCATTTTACAAGTCTGTTGTTTGAAATGTTAAAATAGTCAAGACACACTCGATAGCTTTATTAGGCTTCAGCTACAAATGTATATTATACACTACTTGTGGACCGGCGTGTCTCTGCGTGTTTCTGTCAAGACTGTATAAATAGCCTTATTCCGAACCTATTTTCAATTTTTTCTTTACAAGTTTCATTAAAAAAAAAACAACAACAACGTTACAGTTGGTACTTACTAGGGTCTTGTGCCCAGTTTATCAATGGCTGGGCTACTGTGCGATAGGATACTCACTCTTGTTTGTCCTGTAGGTGGCGATCATTGCACGACAAACTGCAAGTTGTTAAGGTGCAGCTCAGTGCCATTCTCTGTCCATGGCTGTAAAAGAAAAGCAGATTCAACACTGTAAATGTCATGTGTTAACACGAACATAACCTTTAAACAGGTCATATTGTGTTGACAACAAACATTCCTAACTTTTAAAAGAAAGCCTTGGCTAGGTATAATGATGAGTTGTAACAGTTTAGGGGCAAAACAAAAGGTCCCTATACTGTACACAATAATGGGAGTTGCAAGAGTATTGGGGAAATTAAGATTAAAATAAATATTTCAAAGACTTTCTGTTTCATAGTGGAGGCCTACATTAATGTAATCACATAACCCTAAGTGTTTTAAATGTTAAACAGAAAAGTAATGACAGCCAATATCCATCCAACTATTCATATACCTTCTTTTTTACATGGTCACAAGACATTCAGTAAAATGAGTCTTCAAGCATGAACTACGATCTAGTTAATACATGTGTTGTTGTTCCTCAGTAGCCTGATAGAAGCACAAAAAGCTGATGGATTACAATTAATGATAATGCAGAAATGCTTCATTTCTTTCTAAAAGATCTGTTTGATTCAAATTCATAACTCATCACCTTCAGAGAAGAGATATACATTCATTATCACGGGACATGTTTCAAGCATACTTTCCCCCTCACAACTAGATTGGACCAACATATTGTTTATATAATTCATATTTATTGTAGAGTAGCCCTGGTCACTGTCTTTTCTATATTCCTGATGTTTGATGCAAAAAACAGTAACATGTATACAGTAAAGTGTGGATGAATAATTACAACTTCCTTTAAAATAAAGTAAAACGATGGGTGGGAGATCAACCCTGCTCTTCAACCTTTTCATAGGCTAGTCTTCGCCCTTTGGACTGAATACTCCAACATAACACCAGTAGCTTGCTGGCTTATCTAATCCTAGTGAGTGGTGGGACCCAAACAAGGATCTGCTGACGTAAAATAATTGGGCATAAAACTCTCAGCACTGGAGGAGCTTTAGTGCACAATCAATTTTCAATGTATTTCCATCTATGGTGAGCCTGCACAGTTGATATAAAGCTGATGTGAAGACTGCACAGTTTGATATTAAAGTAATGTCAGGAAAACATGGCAAATGTCTCTTTTCACAGAAGTACAAACTTCAACATCAATGTAAAAAAGAAACGCAAAACATTTAGATTCACAGATGCCTTTGAACAAGCTAAATGCCATGTCTGTGCCCCTAGGCAGAACAGGTACAAGTGATTACAAATCACCCAAGCGTGCAACGTGTTGCCCAAGTAATATAAATGGTCTATTAGCAAATTACTTTATTCTGGGACGTGGCGGCTAACATTCATTAAATCGGACTATTTGTATGTTTATGTACAGCCTATAAACCAGATCATAGTCACTCCAGAAGTGTAAGCATCCAAGTATAACAGCTGCAACTCACTGTCACTAATCTTAAATCCCTCCAGCAGATAATGCAGAACTGCCATCTCCATTAGTAGAATAATCCTGATGTGATATGGCTACGCTTAATCTGGAGAATCAAGCACGCACTCACACACACATACATTAACAAGTGGGATTCAAATGTTTCCAGAGATGAACTTTCGATACACATGGGCACAGAAGACATTGCCTGCGCCAAACAGCAAGGCTGCCTTTTACAGTTGATATGGAGTAGAACTTTGCCAGCTGCCTAGATATTTTGTTAGGTAGGCCTGCCAATTGAAACCCCCTAATTGTTAGTTTGAAACGTTCCCAAGGCTGCCAAACATCAATATCACAAACTTTCATACATAACCTTGCTTAGTGATATTTGAGAGTGGTCTGATGCATAGTTTAAGTCATTCCAGAACTAGATATAATATGATCGCTGCATATATTGAGAAAATGAGCAAGACAAAATGTTTTCCGTTCCAAAAACAGTGTGTTATCTTGAATGATAACATTTTTGGCAACAATAGACTAGTTTGTTATGTGTGTTATTCTGCTGAGAATGTAAGGAAATATAGTTTGTGGATGTGGAGGCTCTACACTGATAGGGTGTGAAGCAGTACCTGTGAGTTATGTTATGTGGTTTAACAGTCTGTCTAGTGAATACGAGGATGAGTGAACAGATACATTCTTGTGCATTCTTGTACATTTTGTTGAATTTACATGCATATATAAGCAACAACATGAGCTTCATTGTATAAATGTACTTGGCATTTATTTACAAAGTTTTGAGAAATATGAATATATATATGTATCAAGTGTAGGCTTATCAGGTCAAAGGCAAGAATATGTTTAAAAAAAATACTAAATGTCGAGTATCGACGTCTATAACAGGACAGGGGTATACAATATCATAATAACAAGTTTAAATAGCTGCCAGCAGCGATTATTGGAGTCCAAGAATATTGTGTGAACTGCCCCAAGTAGCAAAAGGATGAATGATTTGAACGCTTCAATTTGACCAGTGGTAGATCACTTTTTGTGAATACTATGTAAGGATTTAAAGACCAAACATTGTTAGTGGAGTAGGCTAATGGAGAAAAACATGTTGTAGTGACATCTTATCTTGGGTAAATAGCATTGACATGAATGAGCCTACCATATTAAAATAAGAGTGGCCATTCACACAGTAATTTTTTAGCCACTGACTTTTGTTAAATTCAATAAATAAAAAAATAAAGCTTAAGCTGTTCTTGAGATATTAAAATGTATCAGTTGCACGAAATTGACGAACTTCCATGAAATGTGGTACATGTTCAAAGAATGAGGTAGTGATGCAGGGGGTGAATTTCGTGAAGTTTGAACCTTTACATCACAAGATATTGGCAAAGGAAGTGCTAGCATTTTGCTCATAACATTATTCACCAGTCCACAAATGAATCATAACGAGCCAGGGTAACGAGCCTCCTAGAGTCCAATTTGCCATTCAAATTTAGAATTTCACAATTCTCGAGCTATTGCTCCTAACGTGCTTTGTGCCTACCCCACTACAGGGGGCGCTAGCACGAAGGGAAACACACACCTAGGAACACAAACGGAATAATATCAGCTGTGTGGGGCTACAACCATAAATTTCATGTGAATTAGTGAAGTCTAAGTAGGCTAGATGATATCGTCCACCAAAAAAAGAGTGGGGGAAATAATGTTAGAAGAAGAAGGATGAAAACTGTCGCAGCTTCGATCATAATTGTACTATACAGATCTAGAATTCACATTATCTGCCATTGATAATTTGAGTGAATTATTACATAATCAAAAGGGAATCTTCAGTTGGCAACGCAAGTGCGTTGTGTGTGCGCGCGCGTGTGTGTGTGTGTGTGTGATCGTAATCCTCAAAGAGTGAAACACATGACAGATTCAAAGGGATTTGTGATGACACCCGTGCAAAGATCGATGAACAACATTTAAAGCAATCTAATTGATTGGCTACTGTCAAACTTTTTCTTGCGCTGTCATTGATCATTTATCAATAATCCAGCTAAGCATTCGTGTAGCTAAGGGTGGAAAATAACGAGCACTATGTGAAGCGCTGAAAAGATGAAATGTGGGATACACAGCACAGCAAGCCACTGTAAAAGTCACCAATTCAGCCAAAATCAATAATTCATAGCACGATGAGGAATTCCCAAAACACTTGTGACATACGACTTCAAGCCAGCCTTTCCACAATCAGACAACTTTTCGTCGTCACTTCCTGGATGTTGAAGGGTGGCAGTAGATGAAGCCGCTCGCCAGACCAAAACCAACGGAGAATGTAGACGGGTACAGTGGCAGCGGAGCGGCTGTTGGTTTAGTAATTAAAACATCAGTCAGTTTATATACAAAAAGTGGGGGGATAATTTGTGTGTGATGGAGAGAGATCGTTGTTTTTATGACGCATACATGCGAATTGGATGCGTTGTATGATGCACATAGAAGGGATTGTCTATGGGGAGGAATATTAATGGTTCAAGAGATTTTGTCAGAAAAGCTAGCCAACTTTGCTAGCACGCTTAAGCTAGCTAGCTACCTGCGTTTGAGGAAATTCTGCAAGGATGCTACGTTGGATACGGCAACAGCTGGTAAGCTGAACAGTCTTGGCATGACGTTAGTGAGCCATTCACTTTGACAGACAGTATGGTGGTTGTTTTCACTTGTTTGAAAGAGTGTAGATACTGAAACTACCTTTATTGTCACTGAGTAATGTCAATGCATCGTGGCAAGTCAGCTCGTTTAGTTGTAAACTGTTAGGGTAGGTTTTCGTCTCTTGACCCAAAATAACGCAGCTTGCATAGTAACATAGCTTAATAAGCTAGCTAATGTAAATCAACTATTTCTGTATTTATTAGCTCGTTGCAAGAGTAATATATATGTGCTTTGGTCTTCCCCTATGTTTATGACTTTGACGAAGCTTTACTGGCAGGGTAACTTGGCGAACGATGATACTAGTGAGTTGCTAATGTCTAACTTAAGTTACTGCTGCCTACCTCTGTAACGTAACGTGTCTGGATTCGCTAAGCTCCTAAATTAATGTAATTTTGTAAACTTATTACAACAATTACTAAAGTATGTAGTTTTATTGAAAGGTAATGAAGTATGTCGTTTTATTGAAAGGTAATGAAGTTTGTAAGGCCCATAGTGTAGAATATTCCTACTAGGTTGGCAGGTTTGAGAGTTGTTTTGCTTTGTCGAGCAAGCTGCTTGAAGTCAACTGTAGCTAACGTTACCTGGCTAAGGTCTTCCTATGTCTGTGTGGCTACCTATCGATAGCTAACATAAACGAACCGTTGCCACCGTAGCATTGAGAAAGGAGTGAACAGTAACCCTACACAGCACAATAACAATGGAGATGGCCAGTTTGTAACGTCAAAACTTGTGAGAAAACTATTTTTTAATAATAGGAATAAATAATAATAATAATTGTTATCCAGTAAGAAGAGCAAGTATCAATTGATAAGCTAATTATTACCATGTACTATTTACATCAGAGGGATATTCTAAGAAGTACCTGGTTTAGAGAAAAATGTCGGTAAATTCAGGAGGAAGTAGTTTACTTCATAAAAAGAGAGCCCTATGGCTTTGTTTTGTCTTCTATTTGGTTTTTCACTAACTCTGAGTTGACTTACTCCAAGTTAGTCACTAAACCACGTACTTGGAATAACCCCAAATAAACTTGAGTTGACGATACTGAATTGCACCAAAGCGTATTTTGCGAATATGCATATTATGCTAATGTTGTGTTTCAATATGACCTGCATCGATCCGGTATTTTGTTTGTCCAAGCTTTTTATCCCTCTACCTTGAAATTGAGTTGAAGTGTTGAATCTACATAATGCAGTACATATGGAATGCATCAATGGACCGTTCTGAGAGAAGAGTTGTGTTTAACTGACATGAGAAGAACAGCTCCATTCATATCGCATATCACCGACCTCCTTAGGTAACTGCCGGTTTCTTATTTCAGTAGAGATGGCGGTCTCTCTGACTGAAAAAGAAAGGTTGACATGTTTCCGGAAGTACACGCGGCAACCCCCTGCTGAGATGTGGTTTTGAAAAACTGAACATTTTATGACCTGCAGAAGATGACAGCCAGAGAGAATGTGTTGTGGATTCTTCATGTGCATGCATATTGCAATAATGTAAAGTGTATTACTGAATCGTGTTAGTTATTCTATTTTCAGTGTGAACGTTGTCGTTCTTAGTGACTATTGCAGTTGAACCCTCATTATGGTTCATTATGTGGTCTGACTGGCATATGACCCTGGCTCTTTGGCATTGCAGTCTGGTTGTAGGTTTGCTACCCTGTAGAATAGATGTAGGGTGAGGCAACTGCTCTGGGGGGAGGGGGTGATTTGTCTTCCTTTCGCCACACAAGTGTAAGCAAACATACTATATACCAGTTCCCTTTTCAGCTTTATACAAATGTTATGGCTGGATTGAACAGTGTGCTGCTTGAATCAGTGGTTTATAGCAGCCACAAGATCCTGTTTCAAGGGGAAAGTCATCTTCACACAATCATTTGGTTCAAAAAGCCTTGTCATCTGATTAGTCAAGTTAAGTGCAGTTTGCAAATGTTTCCCTCATGACTTGCATCTTGACAGTCCTCAAAGGGAGCAGAGCTCTACAGCTGGCATGTTGGCATGCGGGTGTCACAGAGTTTGTGCTATAACCTGCTCTTTCACCTCATGAGTCAAAATCCAATTACACTCCAGTTAATATAGCTCTTTACTTGATGCATCCTTAGAAGCTTGTTTAACGTTATTGTTAAACAAATATTTGGATTTTTATAGCCAAACTCAAGCTAAACTAGTTCGACTACATCAGTCCGTCGTATGTGTTGTTCATTTACACCCATTACTGGAACAGTCACTGGCTGGTTTCTTAAAAGGATTTGTTTGAAACCTTGTTTTAGTTTTTTAATTAACAAGTACAACCATGCAGCCAGAGTTAAGGTGCTGCATGGACGCGAAACAAAGTGTTGCGCATGCCTGTGAAGCCTGCATCGATGCAGAAACGCTGTTGGAGGGTTTTATAACCCACTTCCACTCCCGCTAATTGGTTCGGGATGGCATTTCATGGCAGACCCTCCACATGAACACACAAACGGAGTGGAAGTGGGTGGGGGAGGGTGTAGGGGCTAGTTTGGAAAAGGCCCATAGGCTCCATGTTTTGGGATAGTTGTGAAAATGGCATGCCACATTTCCAAGTTTTTTTTTTTTTTGAGGCCACAGTAAAATTAGGCGGAGAATGTTAATTTGAAATAATCTATTTTCTAAGGTAGCATTAGTTCAATATTACTAGCAGTTGCTGTGTAGTTATGGCAACTGCTTATTTCATTGTTGAAATCAGCAGTGTGTTTTTCAGAAACGACACACCGCCAAATGCATCGGTGGAATTGAAAATTCCACATAGTTGTATGATTAACATCTTTTTTTGACATTGGAAGGAATGATCAAGGGGAGGAGTCTAGTCTAGCCTACACCTCTTCCTAAAAGGGAGCAGGCAGTGACAAGTGGCCCTACAGGAGGAAGCATCACATTACTAAGCCTTGCCAAGCCCACACACAGAAGCACAGTCTGAGGCAAAAAAAGAGGAACTGACATGATCTCCCCTTTGGTTGTTTTGGTTGCACCAAGAGGACACAGTAAGGCGTCACACACATGGTTGTTTTAAGAAACGTGGCCATGACTGTTTGTTTATCATAAAAGGACTTTGGAGTAACATGGAAAACTCTACTGTACTGCACTGTGCTGTATTGACGTCAATATGTCGTGGTCTCCTCTGTCAATCGACCTGGTCACAAGTTCACTGATCTGCGGTTCACTCATATAGAAGTGTAAGGCCCATTATTTCGACTCGGTTGTGCACTGTTCTTCTGTGGTTGTAAGTGACATCCTTTATCCATAAAATGAGCTTACACTTATCGAATGTTAAGGTGCATGTGTGCAAATGTACTTTAATAAGGCTGGAAATAATATAGGCTATCTCAGGTTATAGACTTTTTTGATGGCACTCTGCCTTAATATTCTTGCTACCTGCAGTACATGGAAAGCAGCCAGCTGCTTAGCCCACATCTTCCTCGCATATAGAATCAGCCTCACCTGAAAAGACCCATCTCATTTGTTACTGCAAGGGGTCATTGCCAGTCCACAGCAGCCTTGCTGAAATGGTTTCATTCATAAACAAGAATCATCTGACCTTTCCTGATGGCACAGCAATCAAGATGGAGCTGCAGCAATAAACCAGCCATGATATGAGTGATTAGGCCTATTCGACTGGACCTCACTAGTATTACACCTTAAGGCGCAGTGAACCAAAAGGTCTCCAGTCAACCGACCAGTCGATCAGGAAAAAGCTTTGGTGGAGCACGACAGCACGATCACGTAGTCATGAAAAGAGAAGTGGACTGTGCACTGCTGTTTCATTACAGGAAAAGTTAGACAGCAGCAGTGACAAGGAAAGTGAGGATGATATGATGGTATTACATGGATTGGCTGCAGCTGTTGGGTTTCCAAGGTTGTCCATATTTCTACCCGTGTCTGTAGTCGACACTAAGTAAGGTAAATCTAATAGTAGCTTACAGTCATTTGTATGGCTGAACAATTAATTGCATTTGAGTTTAAATAGCGATATGGTAAAACAGGATTTTCTTACCACAACTTCCGTGATTACAACGTGGTCTAAAATATGATAATAATAATATACACATATAATAAATATACACACAGGAAATTATATTTGTATTTTTGCAAAAACCAAACCAGCACATTTCCGTCCGTGCCTGCCAAATGGATTGATAACGTGACCTTGGTGCACTGAGCTGCAGTATGGCTTCCCTCCATGCAGAAAGTGCCTGCCCGGGTGTTGGACAGAAAGCGGTGTAGACTAGTCAGATAAAAAACCATGTGGCACTTTGGCCCAGTGCAGCACACAAGTGCCCAGTAGAGTACCGCAGTTGACAGGTGCTTATCACCCACACTGACCCAGCGCCACCCTCTACAGGGTTATGATTGCTGTTACTCCACCAGTCTGCTGCTGGTACCTGCCAGGGTTATCATCACCACCTCATTAACTCCCCACAGATGAGGAGCCACTGGCAGTGGAGGCTCTCAGACAGACACTGCGTCTGGAAAATGAATGTTTAATCAGGGATGCTCTGCCCAAGTGGCAGACCTGATCCCTCATAATGAAGGTTGTCCTCAGAGAGCCGAGCTTTGTACACATATAAGGGTCCTACCAACACAGACATACCAACTCACACACACACACACACACACACATGCAAACTTTTTCCACATACTAGAAGCACTTAAAGTTGAATATCCACCTAAGTGGAAAGCGGCAGTCAGTGATGTACTAACCTGAAGTGAGAGCAGAAGCCATATTCATGGCTTGGATATTGAACTGTCCATGTGAAACCTGCGTATGAACTGTGCCTGTGTAACCTGCATTGTGTACAAGCACAGTCCCCCCTTGGACTCCAACTCACAGTCTCGGGCATGGGAGGCAGGCGTGCTAGCAAGGAGGCTAACATCCATGGCTGCTTGTGTCTGTGGCTAGCACTTCCCTTAAGGTGTTGAAGAGGTTTAGGCTACTTACTGCACAGCACTGTACCTGTTGGTACTGTTAAACATGGTCAGATGCACAGAAACAGGTTTTAAAAATCCTTTAAAGTCCTCTGTAGTATATCCACACTTTTGAACTTGTTGCAGTTGTTGTAAGCCTATCGAGTTGATGCTAGCTCTTCCTCTTCCGAATTGACTTTTAGCCTGCAAATAGAGTGGTAATCACATTTCCTTAATACATTATCTGTTTTTGGAGTGTATAAGGAGGTTGGGTGCTGTTTGGGAGGTTCTATGTCTTTTTTCAATATTTATTCTGTATATTTGTTCTGTATTTTTTTAAATACAGCAGATGCTGGTCCACTCTGCATCATTGCAATGCAGCTGACGACCATCTTAACGAAGGCTAGGGTTCGGTGATATGCTCCTAGATTGAAATGTTTCTCATCATGCAACCCCACCCCTGTCATTTTTTTATGTTTAGGTCTTGTCACGTAAGCTACTCTAGTTACTCCAGGCTATAAAGAACCTTTGTTTCTATGATAGTTAATGCATGCGCCAACGTGCTTAATGATGTTACCAACTAATCGACTATTAAATGAGTTGCCAACTATTTTTATAGTAAATTTTAGTTGATTTAGTCAATTAGTTGTTGCAGCTCTAATGCACATGCTGTTGACCCTTCTTACCACAGTACATTTCTAGTATTGTTGATATGAGGCAGTTAGGACTGACTCTTCACCAGTATTAAAAATGCGGTCTTTAATGTGTCCTAATTATGAGTAGTCTGTATCCCGAGTGAGACCATAGGTTTCAATGGACCGCTGATTGGTTACCATTATGGTAACTATCTTTGCAAATAAATACATAGGCAAATGATATTTTATTGATTTCCTTTGATTTATTTTTACACTAAGAAATCAAGGGTCAGAAATGGACCTACAAAAGGTAGACTAGATGGCTATTTGACTAAGTAAGTGGGTTGTTATTTCAGACATGACCTCATCACTTTGAACTTTACCTTGCACAAGCAGAACATCAGTTGGAATGCAGGCTGTAAATAATCCATTGTATTGCTGCATGGTGCATGAAGCAGATGAGTGTCCATGACGTTGGTTAAAATCTTAGGTATGGTGTAAGTAAATGGTTTGGGAAACTCCCTGATAGGCTAAACGGTTGGTTAGGTTACCAGCTATGACAGCTGGCTGAAATATATTAATGGCTTGGTTTAATCATTTCGGGAAAACAGTGGTTTTAATGATTTGGGAAAATCTTTCATAACCAGCCAGGTAGGTACACGTAACGCTAACATGGGGTGAAATATAGACTGTTATTAATGGCTTGTTTTTTGTTTAAATGGTTTTGGGAAAGTCTTTGATGACAAGCCAGATACAAAGCCTTAACCTAACGCCACAATAGGCGAGCGTTCAGCCATGCATTGGTTAAAAAGAAAAAACCAACAGGGTGTAGTCCAACCATTTATACACTTACACTACACGGGGTCAGGATGGACATCTCGGAGTTGGTGTCAGTATCTCAAAAGCCAAAGGAAGCGACGCCAAAAAAAGTGTATAAAAAATAAATAATGAAACTTAACAAGAGCAATAGTGTGATTGCCGTGTTAACAAATACATTTTTTGCCATTTATTTTCCAGTGGCATCACTTCTCAAAGTCCTTTACTAAAAGTGCTGTGTAAAAGTTCACATCATATTTTGTTGTGGTGGAGAACAACTTTAAATCATCCACAATGACAGTTCTTCTGTGCTGCTAGTTCACATCCCCCGCTTGTGGATCATCAGCTTGGCTTCACGATGACCAACCATCATCTGTTTAATCTTGGACATAAGGCTTGTAGCTGTTTCCTGTAAATCTGCAACATAAGGAAGCGTTGTTTAAAAAGCAGGCCTTATGTTTTAACCAACTAATGACCATGTAAAAATGATTCAGGTGGAGTTTGAGGGGTGCAATCACTAATCGTTCAACTAAAACTGCTTTGAAACTGGTAATTTGTTGTGGGATGATCCAACTACATCATCTTTCATAGAATTATTTTACGTCATTTTTATATATATAGAGCTAGGTTAGACAGGGACAGTGGGTGTTCTGTTTATACACACAGCTTCCTGTCCCTGATAGTCTACTTAGAAAAGCCTGTTGGCACACTGAAGTAGGCCATTTCTAGGCCGCAGATGTCCTAATTACTGCTAGCTAGCTAGATGGCTAGTTAAAACTTAGCCATGTGAATGGTCGAGTAAAGATGCACATATTTGAACATTGGAGAAACAGAAAAACAGAACAGAAAATTTCATGTTGGCTATAACGTTACTGTCAGTAACGTTAGTTATGTTTATCATGCCTTTTATATAAGCTGCTAGGCAGCTAACATTAGCTAGCATCAAATTCTTATGGATAGCAAGTAACATAAAATTAACTGAAACTTTTCCAACTGCCATGCGTTTGTGACATGACAAATAGTTTGATGTTATTGACCCGTGGATATCTGAGAAGTTTGTTTTTTGTGATGTAGCAGAAGAGTTCACTGGTCCCACATCTGCACAGTTTGATTGACTGCGTTTAGAAACGCTTGACAGTGTTGCATTTGCATGAGCTAGGTTGCTGCATTCGACTTTGTGCTATTGAATAGAGTAGTAACTGCTCTAAGCAGCTCATGAGCCAAGTGAGTAGAACCACACATCCGTGTTGTTCTTTCTGAAAACCAAATGACCAATGACAATGTGGGACATTATCTCAGTTTGTAGGAGGCGGGCCAATGGGTCATAATGCAAAGCAGGACACCTGGTCACCCTAGTGCCTGTCTACTGAGCTCACTGTGCCTCTCTCATGTGATATGCTTCAGACCTCTAGCCCTAAGGAATGGTAAGTGACTGAGTCTGCCCCACCGGATCTCTCCTTAATGGGCTGTTTTCATTAGCCCTACCTGTCTCTTTATTGGCCTGATTTATTACTTCCCGTTTTAATTCATTATCTAGTTAATACTCCTAGACCAGTTCACCCCCCCCCTAGCAAGGCCTTAATGGAGCAAAAAATGTGTGTGTGTGTGTGTGTGTGTGTCTCTGAGGGATTGAGAGAGACTGTGAAAGAGAACCAGACTTACCAGCCGTGTAGGCTAGCGAGGTGAGTGGCTTTGTGATGCAAAGCAAGGGACAGCGGTGTGACCTGGTTTACCAACATCATGAATTAAATAAAAGCTCCTCATTCTTAACAGGGCAAGTGGTGAAAACTTCAAATCACAGTTACAGCCTGGCGGTGCGACTAAATAACTCATATCATATCAGTAATGGTGGTATACGATACACCGGGGAAACATAGCTAGGACAAATATTTAACAGGGTAAGGCGGAATCAATGAAGCAGCACTATGGTTCCGACTGAGCTTAAGACTTTTATTACTTTTATTCCTTTTATCATGATTTTAGGAATCCAAGAAGCCTATCAGACCAGCAGGTTCTGATACGATGTTGATCATTTTGTATTTATCTTTTACTCCATGTATTGCTCCTGCTGCTTGCTTTTATTGATTTTATGTAAAGCACTTTGAAGTGCAACTCTTGTACGAAATGTGCTATATAAATAAAGTCTTACTTACTTACTTAACTAGGCCTAACAACCGTGAAAACAGGACTGGGTTTTAGCTATTTTAAATATATTATATATTAAATAAATATGTATTATTATAACTAAATGATATGAATGCGTTTAAACACACATTTTTTCAAGCATTTTGAGACTAGAAGGACCACATAAATGCCTAGTCTGCTGTTGCTAGCTAGGTCGTTTTGAATCTTTAGCCTAGGCTATTTCTTGCATAGGCTCACCAATAAGTACTACACTACTACAGCTGAAGAAGATCATTACCACAATGGCACTACGAAAAGAACCCCATAAATCCTTTATTTGTCAGTGCAGCACAGACCTGCCTCAGCTAGGTGAATTACTTATCCTTTTATAGGTTACAAATGTTTCCTTATCAAACAAACCCAGAACTGATTTAGCCTATATTATGCCTTTCGCCATATTACAAATATGGTTATTTCTTATATCTTCTATTACATAGCATCGAATATATCGATATTTTTTTGATATACCGACCAGCCCTAGTCGCAGTCGCAGCATACATGAGGCGTTGGCCGTAATCAAGCAGGTTTGCAACAGTGTCGGAGCCATGTGTTTCCTCTTACTCTACATGCATTTCACAAGAGCTGCCAGTAAGGACGTAATTGTCCCCTGAGAAAAAGGAGCAGTTATATCCTGACTGTCTCTCTTATGAGCAACAGTAAACACATTTCACATTTATCCAGTTTGGTGTCATTTGTGCTGGGGTGCCAAAAGTGCATTTTGCAAATTTTTGAGAGAATATGAACGGAAGGTATGTGGCTGAACATCTTTGTGTGTGTGTGTGTGCGTGTGTGTGTGTGTTTTGAAGCATACACAACAGATTGTATGCGGCGGCATGGTGTGTACAGTGCAAACAGAAATGTCTAGCGAGGCCTGACTGTAATTGAATGCATGTGTTGTCATTGGGTCTAGATGACGTGGCCAACTCTCCACTCTCTTTTTTTTTTCCCATAGCCATAGAGGAGGTCTCTCTATCACTGTTAAGCCCCACAACAACCAATACACTCTGCTCCTGGTCGCAGGGCATTTCTTTA
This sequence comes from Sprattus sprattus, assembly GCF_963457725.1. Taxonomy (NCBI): domain Eukaryota; kingdom Metazoa; phylum Chordata; class Actinopteri; order Clupeiformes; family Clupeidae; genus Sprattus; species Sprattus sprattus. The sequence goes on along the minus strand of NC_137921.1, from coordinate 57,119,043 downwards.
GCATAATGTGCTTAACCTAAGGGCTGCTGTTTAGTCTTTTATTAACTGCAGAGGCTAATGTAGCTACCAGACAGTCATTAAGAGAATAAGTATTGGAGTTAAATCTGATTATCCTCAGACACATGATGAGGGTTAGACTTGCTATTACTGTTCATGTTGTGTTTTTTTTCTCATCAAACATGTCACAGAATGTCAACTTGCTATAAGTGTTGGGTTCTGAAGGTCTTTGTTGACTTTTTAGGTTAAGTGAGGCTAAGTGACTAGTGCATACTAGTGCCTGGCTTCCTCCAAAGATTGTAATGTTAAAGATAATAGACATTTGCACTTTAGTTCTGAGGTTTATTCCTCTCTGTAGTCTGGTCTAACACCAAGCAGGCTTTAAGGAGCTGGAAGTGAGCTCCTGTCCTGTTGGATTTGTCAAGCAGGTGCCAGGCTGGATTCCTGGGCTGGGTTTCTGCCTCAGTGCTTTGTGAAGTTGGCACCCCCAGATCACAACATTTGCTCCTGTGTAGAACAGGGTTGTGTGGCTCCCAGCCTGCTCAACTGACAGTCATTTGTGCTGATGTCTCTCGGCTCCCCTGTAGTGTGCGATTTGGTCAGAGTTGGTCCCAGTCCTCATACATCCTTCTCCCATTAAAAGCTGATCGTAAGCAAACTGCTCCTCCTGAGTGCTCTCATTGAGCTTGCATGCCAGGCTTGTGCTCCAAATTGGTCATTTCACAGACGCTTGAAATTAGCATTCTCTCTGCAGAAATGCCCCTCGCCCCAAGCAAGGCATCAACAAGGTTCAGTGAGCGTAGCCTTGCAGTTTTGTTTAGAAAACCGCATTTCCATTTGTTGGACAAATACATTATTTACACCACTTTTTCTTCATTGGTTGGATTGTCTTACACTTAATGCTCTTTCTCCTCTTCGTTTATGCCTGTATCTCTTCCTTCTATTCTGTTGCTGTATCATTCACATTTCTGTTCTGTTCTGTTCTGTTCTGTTTATTCCCTCTCTCTTTCTCTCTCTGTCTCCTGCAGGGCTTTGACCCTCCCCATCAGAGTGACACCAGGACGGTTTACATTGCAAACCGCTTTCCTCAACACGGCCATTATGTTCCTCAGCGCTTCGCAGACAACCGCATCATATCCTCTAAGGTAAGGCCTGGGAAACCCAACCCCTGCAGCGCCTCACTCCCATCCTGAGGCCACCCAGCCTCACAGTTCTAAACCACAGCATGGACTGGTGTTAGAGTCCAGTGTGAAATTACTATTGCCTGTCCCTCTCTCTCACCCTGGTCACTCTGCTCTGTGTCCTTGCAGTACACTGTCTGGAATTTTGTGCCCAAGAACCTGTTTGAGCAGTTCAGAAGGATAGCCAATTTTTACTTTCTTATCATCTTCCTCGTGCAGGTAAGAATCTTCTTCCATTATTCTCTTATCTCGCCTCTCTCTTGTCTTCTTCCTTCATTCTGTAAGCTCTCCTCTCTCTTGTATTCTTCCTTCTTTCACATACTCTCCCCCCCTTTCTCCCTCCCTCTCCTTCTTTCTCCCTGTCTCTCTCTGGACTAACTGTTGCTTGATGCAGCATGTGACTGTGCGTGCGTGTGTTTGTGTGTGCGTGTGTTTGTGTGTGCGTGTGCGTGTGCGTGTGCGTGTGCGTGTGCGTGTGCGTGTGCGTGTGCGTGTGCGTGTGCGTGTGCGTGTGCGTGTGTGTGTGTGTGTGTGTGTGTGTGTGTGTGTGTGTGTGTGTGTGTGTGTGTGTGTGTGGGCGAGGCAATGCCAGGCAGGGCTGCCGTTGTTTTTCTTGAGCACGCCGAGCCCTCAAGGAGTCCAGTACAGCAGCTCTGCTTGAGTGATGCGTCAGGGAGCCCACTGATCGTTCTCGTCTCGCTGCTCACGAAGCATTAAGCTCTGTCTAACGCCTCTCTTCCTCCTCCACCTCCCAGCCCTTCATTGTCACCATGTCTGCACACTGCAATCTCCTCTGAGCACTGTGCTCCACTATATGCAAATACATGTGTGTGTGAATATGTACAGAGTGTGTGAAAGCATGGTGGGTGCTGTTGTGTAATATGGTTGCAACCGTTCCCATATAATCTCATCACTCACTCTTCTTTGTCTCTTAGCTAATGATAGATACGCCCACTTCTCCAGTAACAAGTGGACTTCCTCTATTTTTTGTCATCACAGTAACTGCCATCAAACAGGTGAGGTGCTCTCAGTAAGCTTCTCAGGTCTTTAGCTATTGAATGCAATGTTGGGATTCCCAGAAAATGGCAATATTGAAGCAACCTATGTACTGAAGTGAACCCGGCCCAGCTCAGAATACAGCGCCTTGTTTGCAAGGCAGCGCTACAGCAAAAATGTTCGGTGCACTGCCGAGTTGATCATTTGCATAAGTGACTAGTCAGTAGAAATTTGAATAAGAAATGAGGGCAAGACATGATCCCGACTATTCTGCATAGCTGGCTAGTCAAGATTCACGTTTTGTATCGTGGCATTTGTGACTGTCACCTATGCCTCTGCAACAGTGTGGAGGCGTAGGTCCAGCAGGGGCAATGGAAAGCGAGGGTGGTTCAGTATGATGCAGGCTCTGCCACTCCCTGCTCACCGCTCCTGCACTCAGAGTCTTACAGCACTAATGCTTGGCTGCACCTGCAGGGCTACGAGGACTGGCTGCGGCACAAGGCAGACAACGAGGTCAACGGCGCTCCCGTGTTTGTGGTCCGCAGTGGCAGCCTGGTCCAGACGCGCTCCAAAAACATACGAGTAAGGCGCTCCCACCATCTGTCAGGGGACTGGCTGTGTCTGTTACTGGCAGGATGCATCAGAACAAGGCTCATGCAGCTGGGCTTTAACTGCTTGGGATCTTAGTGGGTGTCATGTAAAAAGTCAACACACATACAAAACTGAGACACTGCTTTGCCCGTCAGCTACAGCCTGTGAGTTGCCATCAGATGGTATTATTATTTAGGTTTGTGCTGCATTTGATTATTTTGTTGAAAGTTAAGGTTTTCAACCCAAGGCTAAATATTTCACCCACTGACAGGGCTTTATATTCATGTAGCAGTCACACAGTAAAAGAAAGCAGTTATAAGAAAAACATAACACAATATGAACCTAATACACTGTTGTAACTATAACAGTATTTTGGCAGTCCACATTATTCTGTCCATCTCTGTCCTGCAGGTGGGGGACATTGTGAGAGTAGCCAAAGATGAAACGTTCCCAGCTGACCTGGCATTATTGTCCTCGGACCGGGTGGAGGGTACCTGCCACATCACCACCACCAGCTTGGATGGGGAGACCAATCTGAAGGTGTGGCTCCTTTAAATCTTCCTGTCTCTCTGTAGGCCTTAACAAGTTTTAGTTTCTGCCGCTTAGGATTTGAGCGACTCTGAAATGGGCTGTCTCTGTGCTGTTGAATGCGTCACATCTCACTACACACATTGGCAAGGGATTGCCTCTCGCCCAGGGCTGTGTCTAATTATCTGTTTCTAATCAAAGAATGAGATTCGGCTAATTATACTTTTTTTATTTTAGGCCTTTGAGTCTTTGTTTTTCTTTTGAAACAGCCTTAATATCTTTTATGGTTCAACAGATTCTCTTACGCACATTTTCACATAGGCCTATGAAGTTTAATTTTTATATATACAATCCTTGTTTATGAGTGTTTTTTCAGAATGCAGTTGTCTGTTGCAACAGCTTTCTTGACAGTATGTCAGAGGAATTGGTCTGTAGAAAAAGCATTTGGCCTAACCTTGTTGTGTGTCTGTGTGTCTGTGTGTCTGTGTGTCTGTGTGTCTGTGTGTCTGTGTCTGTGTCTGTGTCAGACCCACTATGCAGTGCCAGAGACAGCCGTATCCCAGTCGGTATCCAGACTGGAGGCCCTGCAGGCGGTGGTGGAGTGCCAGCAGCCCGAGGCCGACCTGTACAGGTATGGCAAGCCAGAGGCGCCACAAAGGGCCATCCATTATTCTGACAACTCCCCTCACTGGCCCGCGCCGCAGAGGGAGCTCTCTTCCACAGACTCACATTTCTGTGTGTCAGAATGTCATATTTTTAGCCAGGGGAGCGACTGTGGCCTGCCGTGGCAGTTTCTCTATTACTCATTTAACTCCTACTCAGCACAATCTGCCTCCCTTCTCCGTCTTTCAGGTTTGTTGGGAGAATAACGGTAACACAACAAGGAGAGGAGATCGTAAGGTAAGACGGCTGGCTTCAGCGTTGAGACTGCTGTCCCTGTGTCTCAGTGTATGTGAAAGTAGTACATCGAAGATAAAATTCAAGTTGAACATGTCATACAGATTTTTATTTTTTTATTTTAGGGGCCTTGTGCTAGCCCAATAGACATTACCAGAGAATCTGCATCTGGTTTTGAACAATTGCTAGGAGAAAAATACTGGAACAATAATGTTTCTGTATCATTCTCCCTGGCATTTCATTTCCTATCCAGTGAAATATTCCACTCCATGACTCAAACATAATGACGGTCATTAATGATTCACCAGCAACTCTTGTGGCTGAAATTCCAAACCCAGTTTCGGTGTGAAGCAAAGATCTATTGGGCCGGCAACCTTTCCGTCAATTGTAGATCATAAATGGGGCCAAAAAATGACCCATTGTGTCCAGATGATCATTCAGACTTTTTTCTTATTTCCAAATGTATGCTTGCTGTTTCAGACCCCTAGGACCAGAAAACCTGCTGCTAAGAGGAGCTCGACTGAAAAACACCAAAGAAATCTTTGGTACGCTCATTCCACCCCAGCCCCTCATCTAGTGACATACTCGTGTCATAACAACTGCTATGACTAATTACTGTTAGGGTTTGGCTGATTTAACATGAATAGCATACATTAATACATGATTTCATATAAAGCAACTTGTCCAAGTCATGTCTTGCTTGTGCTCATTCCTTTCACCAGGTGTAGCAGTTTACACCGGCATGGAGTCAAAGATGGCGCTGAATTACAAGTGCAAATCCCAGAAGCGGTCGGCAGTGGAAAAGTACGACTCTCCTTGTTATTTCAGGCAGTCCCCAGCCATTGGCCCTTAAGTGATATTAATGTCTCAGTGGATTCTAATCCGATTTTTTTTGTCCCCTTCCCCTCTATGTCTCTGTTGCGTGTGGCCACAGATCCATGAATACATTTCTCATCATCTATTTGGGGATCCTGCTGTTCGAGGCCATCCTCAGCACTATTCTGAAGTACGCCTGGCAGGCTGAGGACAAGTGGAACGAGCCCTTCTACAACCAGAAGACTGACCTGGAGAGAAACAGCAGCCAGGTCTTTTCATTTTGTCATCATTTTAGGAAGACAGGGGAGGTTATGAAGAAATTGGAATTTCATTTATTTTTATTTCCTTCTATATAACACAGTCATCTCATTAACATCTACCATTGATGTCGGATGAAGTCATTTCTTACCATTCCTGGTCGGGGATATTAAGCTGTAGTCATTTTCCACAGTCATGCATAGGGCCAAAAATATTATGACCGGCCATAAGAGGAAGTGCCCCCCCACCCCACTCACTGTGTTGCTCAGAAGCTTGACCTTTCCCATCACTCAAGGAGGAAAAGTGCTGCCCTCACATTTCTATTCCTATTTGGGAGATGTCAGGGTGTTTTTTCATTTATTATATTGTTTTCCTTCCTCTTTTTGTCTTCTTTCCCCCTCCGTCCTCACTATTTCCTTCTAGATTCTGAAGTTCATTTCGGATTTCCTGGCGTTCCTTGTGTTGTACAATTTCATCATCCCAATATCGCTGTACGTTACCGTGGAGATGCAGAAGTTCCTGGGCTCATTTTTTATTGGCTGGGATTTGGATCTGTACCACGAGGAGAGTGACCAGAAGGCACAAGTCAATACCTCAGACCTCAATGAGGAGCTCGGCCAGGTTAGTCTGTTTGTCTGTCTGTCCTGTCTGTCTGTCTGTCTGTCTGTCTGTCTGTCTCTGTGTGTGTGTGTGTGTGTGTGTGTGTGGGAAATACAACCCTTCACAACCCTTCAGAAAGGCACAATGACTCAAGTGTCCATGCCTACATTGCTGTGCTGGTCAAACTTAATCCCAATGTGATCCCCTTATATAGCAATCTAGGCATCTATCCCTACAATGAATTGTATGAAGTTTTTTGCCCTGCTCAAAGTCCCTGTCTTGGTCAAGCTGCTATTGATTGCTATGTTGTGTTAGCATCAGATGACCTTGTGAGGGCATAGTGCTTAAGGTCAGACCCTACATTGTGCCACAGGTGGAGTACGTCTTCACGGACAAGACTGGTACACTCACTGAAAACGAGATGCAATTCCGGGAATGCTCGATTAATGGGATCAAATATCAGGAGATCAACGGCAAGCTCGTCCCAGAAGGGGTGGCAGACGACTCGCCGGACGGCTCCATCCCTCGCTTGGTAAACAAAAACACACACACACACACACACACACACACACACACACACACACACATACACTTTTGTAAGTGTGCAGACAACACACATATAGAAATGGTTACCCATACCATGGATAAGAATCTCCCTCTAGAAATAGATTCGGTTTCCAGACTCTTCTAACTCAATATTTACCCAGGTAATACTTACAGTGTTAATGTGATGTATAAACTTAAATGCACACATATTAATATTATTATTAAATAACAAGAACGGCTCTATATCTGGCACTAAGACTGTAAGCGGAGATAAAACGTCATGTTCTCAGGTGTTTGTTTTGTCCCATGTGTCTGTCTGCACCCCCAGATCCGTGAGGAGGAGCTGTTCCTGAAAGCAGTCTCGCTGTGCCACACGGTGCAGATCAGCTACGATCTGGATCAGACAGACGGCTTTGGCGACACGTTCTCCCACACTAACGGCTTCTCCCAGATGGAGATGGAGTACTACGCCTCCTCGCCTGATGAGAAGGCACTTGTGGAAGCCACCAAAAGGTGCAAACTCGCCCCTAATGTGCTTTCTAGCCTTTTGGAGACAGTTGGCTTCCAGCTCATTTCTATGCATATATCACAAAACTACATTGGTAGTGCTTCTTGATAAATGAGGTGGTTTTATAAGGCAGGCAGTAGAAGCACGGCTGGTATGAAAGCATTGCTCTTCTTTATGTTCTCCTTCTGTCTCTGTTTTGAAGCCCCTATATCTCCATGCTTCTTCACATGAATAATATGGTTTTCCCCTCAGGATGGGGGTGACGTTTATGGGGAGCCACGCAGAATATATGGAAGTTAAGACATTTGGAAAATCTGAAAGGTAAGGATGGCAATCTCATATCACAGATGATTGATACTAACTTATTGGTTGTAGTCCAAATATTTAGGTGTTTTGTCGTTATTCATACCTTCTCCTTCTCCACAGATATAAACTGCTCCATGTCTTAGAGTTTGATGCAAACAGAAGAAGAATGAGTGTAATACTACAGACACCCTCAGGTATGTGTGCTAATTGAAATCACACGTTCTGTCACTGCAGGCCATCTGTAGATCCAACCACTGTAGCATGTCTGAAATGTAGATTTGCACATTTTGGGAGCATTAGGCTGGCAGACGGGTCCTCTTGTCTTATTTTTGGACTCAACATTTTCTTCCTCTGGAATGCACATGAACTCCGTTGCCAGTAGACCATTTAGAACATTTAAAATCACCCTTTGTCATAGCATCTAATGATGTGCCACTGATGTCATTCCTTGTCAGGGGAGAAAGTGATGTTTACCAAAGGAGCAGAGTCCGCCATTCTTCCCTACATCAAAACTGGGGAGCTGGAGAAGACAAGAGTCCATGTGGATGAATTTGCATTGGTAAGACATCAGGGTATCCCAGCATTATGGTTGATCTGCTCTGTCATATTAGTTGGGGTGAACAAAACTGGGATGAACACACAACCATTGAGAGCCATTGGGCAGTTAGAACTGAATGATCCCCTCTGTGAAATATCACATTTGCTCAAGTTCATTCACACTAGTACACACACACACACACACACACACACTCACTCATTATTTGGGGGACTCGCCCTTCAATTTTTCAGTGATGTCATGCATACTCTGAAAAGACTGTGGAGTGGATATAGGGATCAGACGCTCATCTTTGGGTTATGCCTCGTGCGTGGCCACAGATGCTCTCGTTTACCACAGTGAGGGAAGATAACGTGACATTGCAACAAGATAAACGACAGCATCATGCAACAAATCCATCATCCACCCATCGCTGTGACAAGAGATAACCGGCTTAAGAGCTTGTGGAAGGGAATAGAAAGAAAATAAAGAAATATCAAGCTTCGTTTTTATGTGGTTTTCGCCAAGTAAAAACCATTGATTTGTCAACTTCACCTAACAGCCAAAAAAAAGAAGCAAGAACAAGCGATGCAAGCAGTGCAATAGATTTGATTGAAATAACTGATGATGACTGGTCCCATCTACACAGCATAGAGCCCAGTGACACACTGCAGTGGTTGTGGCACACTCACACTCACACTCACACTCACACTCACACTCACACTCACACTCACACTCACACTCACACTCACACTCACACTCACACTCACTGACTTGATCCTAGCTGTACAATCAGCACAGGGAAGGGGAGGCTATAAAGAAATTGGAATGCATTTGGGTTGGACAGAGTGACAAGAGAATTTGAAGGAAAACACCCTCCCCGACAAACCCCTGTCAATGGTTGCTTATGGATGTTCCTGGCTTGTGGTTACTGGGTTATGGAACTAAAACAAGTAGGCTAGACATTAGTAGGCTCTGGAAAAGCTGGCTAAAAGGTAGTTATTGCTACGTGTTAAAGTTTAAGCTAAAATAAAACCTGCGACTGCACATATGTATTATTTGTTTCAGCAGCGTGCAGTGAAGGTGAGGTGTTTATAAATACTCACCTGCTGTGAGTTCTCTGTGACATGGACAATGACATGCTCTGTTTACTCATGGGCTCAATTGGACATTACACAGATTAGGTACTAGGGAGCTGGCAGCGTAAAGTCCATTGAATGTCTGGTCCAGTTGATTTGGACATTGGGCATTGAATTCTCACATACAGCTCCTCAGGGTAATGTCTAGATTAGTTCAGGGTTGCAGTGTATGACTGAAAACGGCCAAAAAAAATGTTAATTCGAAACAATACTACAACTGAAGATGTCAGTAGTATTCTACAGTCTGCAGCGCAAATAAGATATAACAAAGTTACAGTAATAAAGTATGAATGTTGTAGCACAAATAAGCTAAACAAAGTTACAGTAATATAAGTATGATGAGGCATTACAAGCTACACCAATGGTTCCTGTCTCCTGACTGAGAAGCAGAACAGCAGCCATTGGGTGTCTAGTATTGCCATTGAGCGTCAACCATCAATAGAACGCTCACTTTCAAGTGAACTGAACCTGCTTCACCAACCGCACTGCGTCAGACGGCAGGATCTAGAGAGCATCCAGATACATCTTGAACCAATTTCCTGATAGCTGAGGCTGAGATCAGCAATTTTGTGAAAGAAAGGAAAATAAACCACCTATAGCCTGTCCAATACATTTATTGACACGGTTTTTTTTTTTAAGTATAACTCATCTCAGAGAATAGAGTGTTTATTTATTTTATTTTTTTTACCTACAACAGCCCTTATTCGTCGTCAGCAAACATACAAAAGACATCAGATGGTGGATTATGTGGGGTCTGTTCAGAACAGTCTGAATACGGCTGAAGGATTAATTGCTTCAATGTTTCCAAATTTGAAAACCTTTTTCATAAGGTTCTGGGGGCTGCCATAGACTCAAGTGAAAGAAGAAGAAAAAGACGATGTGTGATAATGAGATAAGGTAGAAACACGATGGGGTGCCTATGCAGCTTCACTGCTTGGCCCCCAATAATTAACGATTACGAGGGCATCTAAAATCAAACCCAATTTTGTATTTGTTAAGATGTTGTATTCCTACAGGATATACATGCAAACCCGATTTTCCAGTTTTGCAGATTTGCAAATTCAGTTTTCCCTAATTAACATGTACAATCTGCCCTGTTTAATATGCACATTTGGCTTTTTTGCTGTTGCTAAAAACAATATTGATGTTGGCACAGTAGTACTAGCTACACGAATATCCAGGTTGAAATGGCCTTGAGAGAACATTGCAAAAGCTTCATGCAATTCATCTTAATATTGATAAAAGCTTCTGGCAACTGGTTGTGTATTATGTTAGTGCTCATTGTAAATCAAAATATCGTTTCCTGATTAATGGATGTAGCTTTGGATGCAGGTCATGGCACTAGCTCTTGAGCTACAGAGCCTTCTTATGGATCCAGCTCACAATCACAATCATATTAATTGAGACAGTTTTGACTCCAAATAGCTAATTATGTTTTTTTCCTCACATTTGTGCTAAAAAGTGGTTTGTTTGTGTGTGTGTGTATGTTTTGTGATGTGCAGAAGGGTCTGCGGACGTTGGTTGTGGCGTGCCGCCACTTCAGTGTGGAGGAGTACCGGGACGTGGACCGGCGTCTGCACGAGGCGCGCACCGCCCTGCAACAGCGTGAGGAGCGATTGGCCGAGGTCTTCAGCTTCATCGAGCAGGACCTGGAGCTGCTGGGAGCCACCGGTGTCGAGGACAAGTGAGTCCACCTGGCCACAGCCCCTCTCAAAAGCAGAGGACAATAGTGCAGTCACTACATTTAGGAACTGATCTCCATAACTTAATGTTGAAGGTTGTTAAAGGTTATTGGTGCATTTCAGATGTGTGTGTGCCATAGCACTGTGTAATCCTCAAGTTTATTTATTAAAGTCATCATTTGAATGCATCAAAGTCAACCAATTTTATTTTGGATATCTGTAAATATTCTTTTACTGGTGTGTAGTAGTGCCCTGATGTTTTCTGGTGCTTTGGATAAGGCAGTGTGTTGAGTGCGTAGCCCCACTGCTGAGATGTGGATCAGGGCCATGTTGTGCCGTTTGTGACAGCCCCTGCTGCCTGAACAGGAGTGAGTGAGTCATGGCTGTTGTGGTAGCATTGGCAGCAGCAGCAATGGCATTAATCCACTCTGCATTAATGCTGTTTTCCTCTGTATGACTCACTGCTGTGTGTATTTGTTTCAGGGTGTAGCTGCTCCAGGGTTATTATTGTTAGCGGAAGACTAAAACAAAAACTAGCAGTGATTTTTTTTTTTTGTTAACTGAAATAAAAATAAAAATTACAGTTTTCCAAAACACGATAGTTAAATAAAAACTGCAAAGACCAATGGCACACAAACTAAAGATAAATAGAATTGCAGTTAAAATCAGCTTTATTTTCATCTCCCCCTGATTTTCACTGTGATTTTCACTTTGTACTATTCTGTTTGGCTTCTTGAGATACACTGGCCTGCCTCATGAAAAGGACCTAGAATGAATGAAATAAAATCATATTTGATGTCATGCATTCTTTCCTCCTACCTTAAATTAGTTAATTCCTAGTAAAAAAATACTAAATAGTAATAAAAACTAATAATGATTTCAAAACTATTATAACTCTGATGCACACATGAAGTTTGTAGAATATGGCATCCTCTGATCAGTGTCAAACGCTTCTATTAACTAATTGTCTGCTATTAAGTCTGTTAATAAGTTCAAAAGAATGTTGAGATTAAAAGGACAAATTGAGACTGCTTCATTAAGTACGCCCCAAGCCACCAGAACATTCTTTAACACATAAGGGAAGGTTTTACTAATCGCACTGAATGGCCTGTCACTTTGACTTCTTAACAGAACAGATTCATGCTCTATTAGAACAATTATGCCAACTCCATTATAACGCAATGCCCTCTCTCCAGTTCTCATACTTGAAATGTCTGATCCTTACACGATCCTTACATGTCTATCTGCCATCCTTATTGGCAACTCAAAGGCTTTGCTACCTCGTCGTCGTCGTTCGTTCCGTCAGGAAGCTACCTGATATTTAGCAGAAGTTAAAACAGTGAAGGGGGAACAGGATGGAACAGGACCTCACTAAACACACATACCAGCACAGTACTATAAATATCAGGATTTCAATGCTTTTCACTTTTGTGTGAATGTGTGTATGTGGGTGTACTTCTACTGATGGAGCTCTGATTGTGTGTTAAGTGTCACACGGTCTGTGCTAGTAAAGGTGTGTGTTTATGTCCGTGGTTAATGTGCATGTGTGTTTGCCATTCTGGGTGTCTGTAGGTGTGTATGTGCTGTGGACATGCTCTTTGCATGGTATTGCAGGCAGGGCCACACCATTTGCTTGCACTAGCTGTCCGTGTTTAATTAATTCAGCTCTTCCTCCACGAACACACACACACACACACACACACACACACACACACACACACACACACACACACAGACATCCCCAAGCTTCCACAACTCCCCCAGAAATGTTTCCCCATCTTCAAAGAACCCTCTAATTGAGAACATCATTAATCTCCAACAAACCGTCACTTTTTCTCTCCCCCCCCTCCCTAAGCTGAACTGTTTGCACCCCTGCTCATAAGTAAATGTGATGTTTTTATCTGCTGGTAATCTTTAAGCTTGAGGCTGGGCATATGGCCCAGGGTGTGATGAGTGTTTCCTGTGAAGTCGGTGTGTTAAGATGCGTGTTAAATGCTCGCCTGAGGCAGATATGGCAAGCGGTGGCTCTGTCTGTAATTGCCGTATCAAACTCATTTTCAGCATTAGCTGTGTTGCTCTTGCAAGGGGAAATGTCGATACTTGACTCGACTCATTATTGGGTGTGATGGATGAATCCATTTACCATTTAGACAGAGGCTGATGGAAGTGCATGACTGTTATGCTCCTAACTTTCAAGGGATATGCGTCAGATGTAGTGATACTGTCGAGGAACAACAAGGATTGTGAACATGCAGGAGTGCAGTGTGTGTTTTCATATGCCTTTAAGCTTGTATGCTGGAGATGACTCTAGATTTCTGACATTCTGTAGCTATACAGTGGAAGTCAAACACACAATATCTTGGTGAAACTGCACATTGCTCAGAGAGTGGCAAACATAATTACTTACGCCCATCACTCCTTTTTATGGAGCACAGGCCGTTGACCACGGTCTGCCAGAGTCTTATGTTCTGGGCTTTTCTCACCAGCTGTTTCCGTGTCCGCTCTGCTTGATTTAGGTCTTGAGGTCCTTGTGCCAGGTGTTCTTGGGCCAACCACAGGTTGTTGGCCCATTCACTGCCAGAGACCATTGTTACCAATGGTATTTGGCCAGTTATTATGTGGATGAATGTTTTATGACTCTGTCGTTGTGGTCTTGGTTGTCTGAGGAAACTAGAGTAGTACAGGTGCATCTCAATATATTAGAATATCATCAAAAAGTTGATTAATTTCAGTAATTCTATTCAAAAAGTGAAACTCATATTTTATATAGATTCATTTCACACAGACTGATATATTTCAAGTGATTATTTCTTTTAAATTTGATGATTATAACTGACAGCTTATGAAAACCCAAAATTCAGTATCTCAGAAAATTAGAATATTACTGTAGACCGATAGAAAAAAGGATTTTTAACACAGAAATGTTGGACTACTGAAAAGTATGAACATGTACAGCACTCAATACTTGGTTGGGGCTCCTTTTGCATGAATTGCTGCAGCAATGCGGCGTGGCATGAGGGCAATCAGTCTGTGGCACTGCTGAGGTGTTATGGAAGACCAGGTTGCTCTGATAGTGGCCTTCAGCTCTTCTGTGTGTTTGGGTCTGTTGTCTCGCATCTTCCTTTTCACAATACCCTATAGAATCTCTATGGGTTTTAGGTCAGGCGAGTTTGCTGGCCAATCAAGCACAGGGATACCATGGTCCTTAAACCAGGTACTGGTACCTTTGGAAGTGTGTGCAGGTGCCAAGTCCTGATGGAAAATGAAATCTGCATCTCCATAAAGCTGGTCAGCAGAGAGAAGCACAAAGTGCTCTAGAACTTTCTGGTAGATGGCTGCGCTGACCTTGGACCACACAGTGGACTAACACCAGCAGATGACATGGCACCCCAAACAATCACTGACTGTGGACACTTTACACTGGACCTCAAGCAACTTGGATTCTGTTCCTCTCCTCTCTTCCTCCAGACTCCGGGACCTTGATTTCCAAATTAAATGCAAAATTTACTTTCATCTGAAAAGAGAACTTTGGACCACTGAGCAACAGTGCAGTCCTTTTTGTCCTTAGCCCAGGTGAGACGCCTCTGACGTTGTCTCTGGTTCAAGAGTGGCTTGACACAGGAATGCGACAGTTGAAGTCCATGTTCTGGATATGTCTGTGTGTGTAGGCTCTTGAAGCACTGACTCCAGCTGCAGTCCACTCCTTGTGAATCTCCCTTGAATGGGCTTTGTTTCACAATCCTCTCAAAGATGTCGTTATCCCTGTTGCTTGTGCACCTTTTTATACCAAATTGTTTACTTCCATTCAACTTCCCATTAATGTGCTTGGATACAGCACTCTGTGAACAGCATGCTTCTTTAGCAATGACCTTTTGTGTCTTACCCTTCTTGTGCAGGGTGTCAATGATCGTCTTCTGGACAACTGTCAAGTCAGCAGTCTTCCCCATGATTGTGTAGCCTACTGAACTAGACTGAGAGACCATTTAAAGGCTCAGGAAGCCTTTGCCGTTGTCTTGAGTTAATTAGCTGATTAGAGTGTGACACCAATGGTCATCAATATGGAACTTTTTCACAATATTCTAATTTTCTGAGATACTGAATTTTGGGTTTTCATTAGCTGGCAGTTATAATAATGAAAATTAAAAGAAATAAACACTTTAAATAGATCAGTCTGTGTGTAAACAATCTATATAATATATGAGTTTCACTTTTTTAATAGAATTACTGAAATAAATCAACTTTTCGATGATATTCTAATTTATTGAGATGCACCTGTATATGGTAGTAAAGGCTTGATGTTGGAGCTGAAAAGTCTGAGCTTTGCCCACTGGCAGATTTCTTTGAAGGTTCAAATATTCTTCAGTTGGAAGAATTAAGCCCTTGCCATGACATCTGCATCCTTGCCACCCGGCCTGTCAATGACACTGCCAAGGTTGGGGAAGGCTTCTACTTCCTCAAGTGCTGTTCCCTCCAGGGTCACTGGATCTTCATGGGCTGGGTTGACCTTGAGGACTCTAGTTACTCTTTTATAGATGTTGCGGCCTGCTTGTGATGAGATGTTTGTCATTATTCTTGTCTTCTCCTGCATCTCCTGTCCACTGAGAGCAAAGCAAGGTCGAAGTCTAGGTCTTCTAGCTGTGTTGTGGGTGTCCACTGGATCCCTTCTGTGCTGTTGTGGTCTATTGATAGCCAGGAGGGAGAAGAAAGGGGACAGTAAACAGCCTTAACTGATGCTGGTCTTCACTTGGGAGCTTCGGGTCAGCTGTCCTCCATAGATGACTCTGCAGGTCATCCCTTCATATGAGTTCCTGATCATGTTGACCAATTTTTCTGGTATACCATAGTGTTGGAGCAGTACCAAAAGGTGTTTCTGTCAACGCTTTGACTCATATTCTATGAAGTTGATGTTCCATTACAATTATTGCTTAACTGCCATACACAGGGTTTTGTCTGCACATGATCTCATCTGCCGAAAGCCTTCTTGCTGGTCTCTTAGCTGCGGATTATTAGCTTTCTTCATTCGTTCCAGGAGGATTCTTTTGAAGATCTTTCCTGGCACTGAGAGAAGCATGCTTCCTCTGTAGTAAGGGTATTGGCTGAGGTCTCCTTTCTTTCGGAGCTTGAGCAGGTAGTCATCTTTCCAAACTGCTTGGACTTCCAGATCTTCTCAAACAGCGGGTGCAGCATCTCTACAGAGGTGTCTGCCGCCAGCACCTCTGCAGGAATGGTGTCTGGTCCTGCTGCCTTGCCATTCTTCAGATGTGTGATGATGCCCCTTTAATTTCCAGCTTGGTGGACTTTCTCTCAAGAAATGGTTCTCGGTCCCACCATCCAGTGACACCCAGGTTGCCTTGTGGATCCTTGTGTGTGGAAAAGACACTTCCTCCGATGACTAGGTTGTTCAAGGCACACGTGTCTTTTTAAATCTCTGAAGGAAGCTGTAATTATTCTCGGCACATGTGCTTCCCATCCAATCAGTGCTCTCTGTGCTTGATGGAAGAAGACTGATCCCCTCTGTGTGCAGGGCTTTGGCTTCTTCATGGGCCCAGTAGAGGAGCTGCTCTCCGGCCATCAATCTTCGTTGTCCAGATTGAATCCATCTCCTCTTGCTTATTCCCAACAGGTTTATGGCTGTATCTCCTTATTTCCTGCTGCAGTCTCATACATGGTCATTCCATGTTCCAATCCATTGGCAAAGTAAATGCAACATTTTATTTGTTATATTTTATTTCTTTAAAGCCTGCTCTATTCCTCAGTGTTTGAACATTTCAGTTCCATTTGCTGTGTGCGGGTGTCCAGAGAACAGGTTGCCTGGTGAAGAGCCGCTCCAGTGTTTTTGTGAAGGCCCTGTGGCTTGAGACCGTGTCTAGATTGACTCCTGTCTTGGGACAGTGTCTAGTGTGACTCCTGTGTCTTGGGACAGTGTCTAGAGTGACTCCTGTCTTGGGACAGTGTCTAGTGTGACTCCTGTGTCTTGGGACAGTGTCTAGAGTGACTCCTGTCTTGGGACGGTGTCTAGTGTGACTCCTGTGTCTTGGGACAGTGTCTAGAGTGACTCCTGTCTTGGGACAGTCTCTAGTGTGACTCTTGCTTTGGGACAGTGTCTAGAGTGACTCCTGTGTCTTGGGACAGTGTCTAGAGTTACCTCTGCCATGGGACAGTGTCCAGAGTGACTCCTGTGTCTTGGGACAGTGTCTAGAGTGACTCCTGTGTCTTGGGACAGTGTCTAGTGTGACTCCTGCTTTGGGACGGTGTCTAGAGTGACTCATGTCTTGGGACAGTGTCTAGAGTGACTCCTCTGCCATGGGACAGTGTCTAGTGTGACTCCTGCTTTGGGACGGTGTCTAGAGTGACTCCTCTCTTGGGACAGTCTCTAGTGTGACTCCTCTCTTGGGACAGTCTCTAGTGTGTCTCCTGCTTTAGGACAGTGTCTAGAGTGACTCCTGCTTTAGGACAGTGTCTAGACTGACTCCTGCTTTGTTAAGTGGCATTCTTAGAAGCACACTGAACAGAGTAATCACGCTTCGCCTGATGAGAGGAACATAATCTCATTGAATGTAATCCTGGCAGTTTAATTGGGGTGGTGGATTAGGAATAGTGACCTAACTGCACTTGTGTATTATGGGGGGGTTGGGGTGTGTGAGTGCGTATGGTATTATATTTTTCCTCCCATTTACTCGATGAGTGTATACATAGATACATATTGTGTGTGTACTGTATACTGTGTTTATATATATATATATATATATATATATGCATGGCTGCTTGTCTGTGTGATTCTGAGTGACTTACCTGTTCCATTGTGTGTGTGTGTGTGTGTGTTTGTTTGTGTGTGTGTGTGTGTGTGTGTGTGTGTGTAGGCTTCAGGAGAAGGTGCAGGAGACCATTGAGGCGCTGCGGCTGGCCGGCATCAAGGTGTGGGTGCTAACTGGTGACAAGCATGAGACGGCCGTCAGCGTCAGCCTGTCCTGTGGCCACTTCCATCGCACCATGAACATCCTGGAGCTCGTCCAGCAGAAGTCTGACAACGAGTGTGCCGAACAGCTCCGCAGACTGGCCCGCAGGTGCCTGGAAAACACACACACACACACACACACACATACATACTCACAAAAACGTTCCTCATTGGCATCCTTAACCTCCACAGCTCTCTTCCTCCTCCATGCCCTCTTTGTCTTTATCTGTCACGCCGTCACCTTCTCTTACACCCACACACAGTCTCAGTCTGCTCCCTGTAGGGAGCTCAGGCTTTGTGTGTGTTAGGGCTGAGTGATATGACTGGAAATCTCAAAACGCTGAGGAGAAAATGGTGATATATATATATATGATAAAATATAACCAAACATTTTACACAGTATAATTGAAGAATCAGTATTTATTTGAAATTTTGATAGTGAACACAGCATGTTTCAAAAATGGTGGCGTTCAATTTAAATAACACAAATAAGGTAGTTGTAGGCCTACACACAGCATACTTTTGACTGCTTTAGGGTAAAGTATGGCAGATCTGTCTGTGGCTTAGGAAATAGTTTGACATTGGTGGAAACAAAGTTGGAAATATTCTTTTATAAATGTATTGTGGACGGGTTAAGTTATTGAGGTAAACAGACACGGGTTAAGTTTTTGAGGTTAACAGACATGGTTAAGTTGTATCAAACAAACACTCTGGGAGGGCTTTAGCTGTGGATGCTTCAGAGATATTATGTTCGCCTCATCACAATAGAATCATTTGATTGACAAGTTTGTGTGTGTGCGAGAGCGATGGAGAGACGTTCTTCCCTGTTAAAATGTGTGCCATTTTAAACACATGCTGATGGTAACCTGCGTAGCCTGTGTTATGCATACTCGATATTACCAATATGGTCATTTCACCATTTCACCATCTTGTACAGAATAGCTTTGAAGATATGAATCGTTTCTGTGTAGCGCCCAGCCCTATCTCCCTGTGGTGCCTGGCCTCTCTGGGCCTGACTGCAGGCATGTTAGCCAGTTTGACTGCCAGAGCAGCACGCTCACAGCCTGGCTGTGGGATTGATAGTGACTAAGTAATGGAGAGGAGGAGCCCTCATCCGTGACGAGAAGGATGGAGTGTTATTTGATAAGACCTACATGTGCTGTTGACTCAGACATACACACACACATGCACGCATATACTCATACAGAGTACACACACACACAGACTCATGCACAGCACAGGCAAACACGTACACAAACATTAAAGCACACGGTGGACTTGTCACTTACCCACGCTTGGGACACATTTGAAAGATCTGCTGTTTACTTAAACACACAAAGACACACATCTACACACACACACACAACCATGTGTCAACCTTGCTCTGTTCTTCTATCTGTCACCCTCCCCCCCCCCCCCCCCCCCCCCCCCCACACACACACACACACACACAAACACAATGAACAGATTGGCATGATCTGTTGTCAGTGCATGAGTGAGTTCCTCCATCATGCTCTAAAGGCTGTGTTTGGGGGCGGGGCTCATGATGGATAAGCAGCACGCACACATAAAGATGCGTGTGTGATTGCTCTGGCTGGGACGACGCCATGAATCATGACTTGTCCTGTGCTGTCCACATGAGATATATGACTTATGCCACTGGCCTGACCAACCACAAATCACACTCCACACATGATCGCTTTTGCTCAGTTCAGTTCAGGAAAATATCCTCACCGAAATTCTTTTTTATATGAATATATTATTGTAAATAGCTGATTTTGCTCATGAAATGAAGGGCTGTCCACTATACATTTTTCTCTCTCTTTCTCTCTCTGTCTTTCTCTCTCTCTCTCTCTCATACATATCTCATACTCTTACTCACACACACTGACACACACTGTTTCTTCTGTTTCTCCCTCCCCCCACCCCACACACTGGCACAGGATTAAAGAGGATCATGTGATCCAGCACGGGCTGGTGGTGGACGGGGCGAGCCTGTCTCTGGCCTTGCGGGAGCACGAGAAACTCTTCATGGACGTGTCCAAAAACTGCTCTGCCGTGCTCTGCTGCAGGATGGCCCCACTGCAGAAAGCCAAGGCAAGTAACACATTACTCATACCCTCGGTCACTTTCTCATACCTGTTACACAGACACACACACACTCACACACACTCACACACACTCACACACACTCAGACACACTCAGACACACTCACACACTCAGACACACTCACACACACTCAGACACACTCAGACACACTCAGACACACTCAGACACACACAGACACACTCAGACACACTCAGACACACTCAGACACACACAGACACACACAGACACACACAGACACACACAGACACACACAGACACACACAGACACACACAGACACACACAGACACACACAGACACACACAGACACACACAGACACACACAGACACACACAGACACACACAGACACTCACAGACACGTTTCATCAATGACTTGCATGCTGAGCTCCAAATCTCTCACATACCCACTGTTGTTCCCAGCAGCTGTCTAATTGCTTCACACAGCTCCACGGTTTCCCTAGCGCCTGTGTTAATGGCTGTGCTGTGATTGATAGGTGGTGCGTCTGCTGAAGACTTCTCCAGAGAAGCCCATCACTCTAGCCATTGGTGACGGAGCCAATGATGTCAGCATGATTCAGGAGGCCCATGTTGGCATAGGTGAGCCGTAGCCATGTCACAGCTGCGTGAAATGTTTAGTGCATTTACTCTCTGCTTGACACTCAACCTCAGTAGAATGCCTGTCTTCCCTGTAACTAAATGCAGGTTACTTGCTTCTCTGGCATCTCCAGTGATTACTGGTGTTATTATACAGAAGCTTACTATTGGAAGAGAGGCTTACAGCATGAGTGCACCTGTACACCAAGGGGAAATAATCTTTTAAAGAATACTTTATTTAAAAGCCAATGATGAGAGGTCTTTCAAGGGGCTTTTTGTTATCAGCCGTACACTAGTTGTCTTTAAAGAAGCCATTGAGCCAATAAAGGCTTATAGACTCAAGTGTTTCAAGATAGCTTTTTATTCTGTGAACTTGAGCAGCACATAATTCATTGCGATTCTGAATCTCCACAGGTATTATGGGAAAAGAAGGCAGACAAGCAGTCAGAAACAGTGACTATGCAATCGCACGGTTTAGGTTCCTTTCCAAACTGCTGCTTGTGCACGGCCACTTCTATTACATAAGAATAGCAACCCTGGTGCAGTACTTTTTCTACAAGGTGAGTGTCTAGTGTGTCTGTGTTAGTGTGTGAACGTATTTTATGTGTCTGTGTGCATTTTGTGGCTTGAACCTTGATGGAAACGTTTCAATGTTTCTTTGTGTTTCTTTTTAGAATGTGTGTTTTATCACGCCCCAGTTTTTATACCAGTTCTTCTGTCTGTTTTCACAACAAGTAAGTGTGTTTTTTATCTGTGTGTCATCACTTGTGACTGTGCCTCTGGCTTGTCCCTTGCTGTCGTTTTGTTGTGAAGTGATCAGTGTTGGACTGTCAACACACCCAAAGTAAGCCGATGCATACAGTATGTGTTGTTCAGCTGAACTGTGGACTCTGGAAAAGACAGTGACATGAATTCTCTTTCCTCTGCTAAAGTTAGACATGGTAATTAAACCGTCTGGAAAGACAATTCGGTTTGTTTTTTAGTTTTGGTTGAAATTACATTTTGTGTCCGATGTGTCATGTTCTTTATCAACATCCTTATATTTTCATCTGTCAGAAACGGTATTTGTCTTGTGATAGAGGTTTGACCTGAGCCCTTTAAACAGCCAACTTCCTGTCCCCACACTGAGTGTCTGTGATGTGTTTGGCAGACTCTTTATGACAGTGTCTATCTGACACTCTACAACATCTGCTTCACCTCCCTGCCCATCCTGGTCTACAGTCTGTTTGAGCAGCTCGTCCACCCGCACGTGCTGCAGAGCCATCCAGCGCTGTACAGGTACGCTACGCCACGCCACGCACTGATAGCCTCTCCGACCTGCCTCACAGTAACCTATGGCTCCTAATTAAAGCTGCACCGTGAGAGCGGTTAAAACTGCTCCCTGTCGGGCGGCCCCTCATTAACTGTACCGATCCTGCAGGGACATCAGCAAAAACTCCATGCTCTCCTTCAAGACGTTTCTGTACTGGACGATGCTCGGCTTCTGCCACGCCTTCGTCTTCTTCTTCGGCTCCTACATCCTGATGGGGGAGGACACCACGCTCTTGGGCAATGGGCAGGTGAGGAGGGGGGGGGGGCGCGTTGTCTCTCCGTCTGCATGCCTGCTCTCTAATCACTCTAAAACTGTTTCAAGAGCAAGTTCACTGGTTCACTGGAGGGTGGGCTCAGGGCAGCTCTGTGTTCTTCAGTGTGTGCATGTGTGCTTCAAACCGCTGTAAGTGGCTCTCTGTACGTTTCTAATGTTAGAGGACGGGGGCCAAATACTGTGGCGCCTGCATGTTGCCAATTACCTGTAGAGTATTGAACATCTGCTATTACATGACGGGATTTAAAATGAAGAGGACGAAAAATCAATAAAAAGAACATTGATCAAATAAATTAAATGTAGAGGGTGGCCTTCGTCTTGCCCTCCTATATATTGCCTTGATGAGGACAGATAGGAAGGAATAGGCTGGTGCTGAAATTGAATGAAATGAGGATGAAATGGCACCATTAAAAATTGGCTGTGAGCCAGGGTTACCCTGCCATCTCTGTGCTGGAGCTGGATGGCAGTGTCCCTGTGAGTGCCCTGTCACTCTTGGCCATGAAACCTTGGCAACGCCGGCCCTTGCCTCCTTCGCCCAACAAGGCAAATATTGATTGAGCATTGCTTAGAGGCCGCATAGCGAGTGTAGCACAATATCGATCCCTCCAGTCGCAATTTCAGTGAAACACCGAGATGATGTGGAGCAGCGACAGAGGCACGGCCATTCAGTCTCTGCTATTCTTGTGCCAGGCTGTTACTGTGGTGGTGGTGGTGGTGGTGAGACCAGGCTGTTACTGTGGTGGTGGTGGTGGTGGTGGTGAGACCAGGCTGTTACTGTGGTGGTGGTGGGACCATTTCATTTTTCTTCTTGGGGACTGGTTGTTTGGGATGTCTCTTTTTTGCCTGTCCTTTTTATTCCTTTCTTTGTTTTTCTCTTTCTTCCTTCTCTTTTTCACGCCATGCATGTCTTCAGATATTCAGAGCTAACAGACAACTGGTAAGAGTTGGATTCCTATAGTTGTTTGCATGTCTCTTTTAACCAATTCACAGCTGTCTCTCAGTCATAAGCTTCATCATTGCTGCTTAAGTGTGTACCCGATCAGTACTCTTTTGATGCCATGCCACACACACGTTCGATAGGCAGAGTGTTTCCGGGTAGAGGGAGAGTTGCGCTCCCTTGCCTTGCATGACTGCAGACGGATCTCAGCGCTCATTGAATTGTTGCCCTCGCTCTAAATGGCTTGGCAACCGCCTGATAGTGAGGGCCTGGAGGCAGTTTGTAGGAGTGCAGCTGTCCTCTGACGTGTCGGCATCTGATGGGGCCGTCTGAATGGAGTGTATATGTGTGTGTGTGAGTGTGTGTAGGGGGAGAGAGAGAGATGTGTGTGGTTAATACAATGTCAAGTATGTGAAACATTTCGGTTTCTGTCCAACTATTTGCAGATGTTTGGAAACTGGACTTTCGGAACGATGGTTTTCACAGTCATGGTTATCACAGTCACACTGAAGGTGCGGATCGATTGCATGCGTGTGTGTGTGTGTGTGTTTGTGTGTGTGTTTATATATATATATATATATATATATATATATATATATATATATGTGTGTGTGTGTGTGTGTTTATATATATATACACCGTATATGTGTGTGTGTGTGTGTGTGTTTGTATATATATATGTCTGTGTCTGTGTGTGTGTATATGTATGTGTGTGTGTCTGTATATGTATGTATGTATGTATGTATGTGTGTGTGTGTGTGTGTGTGTGTGTACGTATGTGTGTATATAAAGGTGTTTGTGTGTATATATACTGTATATACATTTGAAACCGCTTAGTAATTTGCCAAGAAAATAAAAAAAATTCTGTTTTTGCTCACATTGCTGCTCTCTTCCCCTCTCCCCTCAGCTGGCCTTAGAAACCCACTTCTGGACGTGGATTCACCACTTTGTCACCTGGGGCTCCATCGCTTTCTATTTCATCTTCTCCTTGTTTTATGGGGGCATCATATGGTATGGCCAGCCCCCCTCCTCACATCGTACCTATACAGTGACAACATCAATGATCATAATATCTCCTCAAGAACTCCATTGTCTCGTACATGATTGCTTCTCACAGTGATGTAATGTCACAGCATAGCATCCTTGCCTTTAGCGAAGCCTAACGCTCCCATGTGGATCTTCTCAGATGCACAATAAAGAACTGATCCAGATACACATAGTGTAATTGTATAGATTTGAACTGGAGGGCTAGAAGAAGTGGATCTCAAAGATGCAGTTCGCAATTTGGTTTGGTTTCACAAAGGCTTGTTGATATATGAGCTCAACAGCCAATAGAATACTCCCCTCCCTTTCCTTAACCCAGATGGTGTGTGTGTGTGTGTGTGTGTGTGTGTGTGTGTGTGTGTGTGTGTGTGTGTGTGTACGTGTGTGTACGTGTGTGTACGTGTGTGTACGTGCGTGCATTTGTTTGCCTGTGTGCTGGCGTGTGCCTGTTCTGGCCACAGGCCGTTCCTCCACACGCAGGACATGTACTTCGTCTTTGTCCAGCTGTTGTCCAGTGGCTCGGCCTGGTTCGCCATCATCATCATCGTGACGGGCTGCCTGTTCCCTGATGTCATAAAGAAGGTGCTCTATCGGCACCTACAGCCCACCAGCACCCAGAAATCTCAGGTAGGATTTCGACAGAGTCTAACCCACAATCACCCACCCGCCCACCCACACAATGTTGGCATAAGCCCCTCACTGCTCTGGCACTGACACTGGCTTCAGCTGGGTGCAGAGCCCTCCATGGCACCGCCTCTGGTTGAGTCAAGACCTGCGCTGCCCTGAGCCTTATTAATTATATGCACGGCGCCACATTTGTGGTGGTGAGTGTGGTGAATTTAACATGACCACAGATGGTGGCTACAGCAGCTGCTATGGCAGAGCACAAACAAACATGAAATGCATGCAACACACAACCACACTTACAAACTCACGTCAACAAATGCATGGCTTCTCACTAGTCCGGTCCTTACAGTGCCTTTATCCAGTTTGAGCAGGGGCACACGTAGCAGAACCGTGAGAGGCCAGCGTTTATACTGCTGGACCTCAGCTGCTGCAGTCTTCAGGGGGAGACTGATTAATACAGTTCTGCTACCAGTGAGAGAGCTGTTCTCTTGAGCTCCAAGACAAAACATCGACTGCAGGATGAGTTACTCACACCACACAGTAGTTTCTGAGCGAGTCATGATTTTCCCCCTAACACCAAGTGGTCCAGTGGATGTGTTTTTGTTTTTTCTTGTTTGCTATTTTCCCTCCCGTTGGTGTAAATGTAAGTGGATCTGTGGAGGATAATGCGGGTGGACCGGCTCCATTGACACAGTGGGGTGGAGCCGATCCGGAGCCTCTCAGGCTGCTCTGAATGAGAGAGGCTGGATGGGCCGCAGCCTGTTTCTGTTCCCACGTTCCAGTCAGCCCTTTGTCCGCGGTCCCGAGAGGGAGATCTTTCGAACGCTGCCGTGTCAGCGAACCTGGGGGCTTCGGCACTGCAGATGACACTCGATCCTGGAAAACACGCTCTCACTCGTTTGCTCTCTCACCCTCTGTCCAGGCCTTGCTCACTCACTCACTCTCTCTCTCTCTCTTTCTCTCTCAGTGTACTTTGTTTCCTGTCACAGTGAGCTCTTCTTTCTCAGGCAGGTCACAGGCTGTCTCTAAAAGGCCTGGCCATGTGTGTGTTTGCGTGTATCTCTGGCCCTGTTTACACTTGCTTTTGAAATGCGTCTCGGGCGATCAGGTCTCAAGTGGACAGCCGAGACACTTTGCCATTTACGCCTGTATCCATCTTGTGTCCCCAAGGTGTCCGGCTGACCACTTGTGTTCAGATTTCGCTACGGTCTACGTTTCACAATTCCTTTGTCAGGACCCATTAGCGTTTACACTACCAAAGATATGTGGTGTGCGTTTATATTTGTATTTAGCGCTGATCTGATCGCCCAAGACGTATTTGAAAAAAAAAAAAATACAAGTGCAAACAGGCCATTTGTGTGAGACGCACCATAAACTGTTTCTGTGTCGTTCCATTGTGTATTGTTTCTCTTGCTCACTCACACACTCTTTTACACTCCGCTTTTCCCCCTCCTCCCTCCCCAAAACACATATACAGACATGTGTACAGCATCCAAAATGATTATCTGAGACATAAAGTGAGCAAGTTTACTGAGCAGCATAACATTCAAAGAGACCATTATTGATGGATTCAATTCAATTCATAGATTCAATTCAATTCAAATGATAGATTATTGATAGATCAAATTTAGAACTTGAATTGAAAATAAACCAAAGAATCCGGACATAATCATTGATGTGTTAATTTCCTCTATATGAGTGTGTGTGTATTGAACAGGGAAAGACTAAGTGTGTTGTATTAATAGAGAGATCCATGCAAATATACTTCTTGGCTGCAGCGCTGTGCCAGTCACTGTCTTAGCTCTGATTTGTGACAAATCTCTCGGTGCCAGAGCATCATCGTCAAAAGGCCACCTGTCACAAAAATGTTCCTCTCTCAGTTTGATCAGATGAGGTTTGTTAGCTCTCATGTGTGAGACTTGCGCTCTCAGGCAAGTTTCCATGTAGCACCACCCACACACGTCTCGCTTCGAAAACACACACACACACACCCACACACCTCTCGCTTCGAAAACAAAGGCAAGCGCCGCTAGTGAGCTAACTTTCATGTGAAATAATAAATATACTCCCAGACACCTGTGGATGATGAACCGAGTTCGACAGGTGTTAATTTTGGACTCTGTACACATACACACACACACACACATACATACACACACCCACACACATACACACACACATACCTTCTCTCCTTCCCTCTGTGGTTCTTCCCTCTGGCCCTGCCTTGTCTTCCTCACACTCTCTGACACACTGTGTTCCTGCTTCCACTGCTCAGCTCTGTTACAATGTCCAATTACACTAACACACCCATACCCAATCTCCATGTTGTTTCTCTTTGTGTGTCTCCCTCTTTTTCTCTCTCTCTCTCTCTCTCTCTCTATCTCTCTACTGATGTTATATGTGTGTGTGTGTGTGTGTGTCCGCCTTCCTCTCCTCTGATAGATGTACTCCAACCGCGTTGCCATAGGTGATGACTTCATCGCCCTGCAGCCCCTTTCCAGGGCCAAGAATCAGCTGGGCAAGATTAGGTAGAGTAGGAGGACCGGCCCCTCCTCCCCCCTAGCCCTTACTGCCCCAGTATCGTCTGCATGCCGTGGACCAACTTAACCAGCCTTAGGACGAGAAGATAAACGAGGGAAAGAATGAAAGCTCAAGCGTGATTTAGGGACAGTTAGCGAGGGAAAGAGAAAGGTGGTGCTCGTTGCACTTTGCATGCCAGCGTGAGCTGTGGTAGCTCTGGACCGCGAGTCCTCTCTAGCCCTGCATGTCTATTCTTAGTCAGTGGTCAACATGGAACCACTGGTTAATGTCATGTGACTCCTGCATGGCCCACTGTGAAGGCACTTGTGCTGTGGTTTAATGTTTGTTTGGCGTGTGGAGCACAGACAGTGCTGGTTTTAATGCCTGTAGACTAATGTGCATTCAAAGGCACCTTAAGGCATGTGGCACCTTGTTGGCGCTGGTGATCTGTTTTGTTTTGGTGACTGTTGTAAATGTCTTCTGAATGGCTTTGAGTGGACGCTGTGCTGATGGAGGCTATTGTGCATGTGCTGCCAAGTATCCACTCTAGACAGCATGCTCCGTGACAGACTCCTTGATTTCATTTCGCAATGAGCAGAGAAAACTCTCCCTAGTCCAGCTGTTGATTGAAGGATCAGTCTGGATAATTACATTTCATGTGAATTCTTTGAACTTCTCTTAATTATGAAAATTGACATGTCCTTCAATTAGTTTAAAAAAACAAGGAGATGTGATTGGTTTTGTCCATTTTAGTTAGGCCTTTGCTTGTCCAACCTGTCAGACTAACGAAGTTGGACACATCCACTCTCCCAAAGTCTGATTAGTTTTCGCCAGATCTTATACAGATGAAGCCATGTTATGGCATCTTCATGGTTCCTTCATACAATTGACATCAGTCTGACGACTGCCCAATATTTCAGCTTTGGCCAGGGAGGCGTTTTCATGCTCGTAACCTTTTTCTCCTCCTGTCATTTTTTTTCTTTCTTTCTTCCGTTTGGGAGACTTAACGCATTGTTTTGTCCTTCCAGATGGAAGAGGATAAGGTTTCAGTCCGCTCAGAATATGACTCTGCTCAAAGCAGGAACAGAGGGGAGGACAATTGGCAACTGCTAGCTGCTTCTCCTCCCCCCGCCCTCGGTGCAGCCCTATCCTCCCCTAGGTAGTACCGGACCCTGTTTGTGTCTCTGTGGGGTGCCCCTCACCCCGTCATGGCTCACCATTGACCAGGCACAGGGTGAACTCCTGCCTCGCGGGCAGGGGTGGGGGGCAGGGCCAACCGTGGGTGGGTGGGAATGCTGGCATGGACTTTTTTTTTGAGTTGTTATTTGTTTTTGTTTTTATGTTTTTGTTGTGTCTTTCTTGTCATACACATGGACTTATATCCCCATGTTCCCCACGTGTAACCACTCATGATGTCTCTCTCCTCATTCTTAACAGATCAGTAATCTTTCTTTTCTAAGGCTGTCTGCTTCACAAGTGTTCACATTTTTCTTTGTTAATTACCATGATTGTTCCATTCATTCATTCATTCATTGTTCTGTTGAGGTAACCACATCCAAGCTGTGCACTACAAACTTTTCATATTCATATCAATTTTTATGTTCTTTTCCTTCATTTGTTTAATCTGTCTTTGCAAAAAAGCTTGTTTATGAAAAATAAATGTTTTCATCAACTCCTTTTTAATTTTGTTCCCCTATGTAGTGTTATTCCATTATGTTGTGTACTGTGTCCCAGTGTCTTTGTTGTTGTTCATAGAGAAGATCGTGTGACATTTCTTTGACTTAAAATTTGTGAAATAACCCATTAAGGTCCGCTGTGAAGGTCATGTTGTTCATCCGTCTTCCCACACGTCTTTTCATAGTAATACGTGTGAAATAGAGCCCTGGGAAGTCTCATTTGGCTTGAGCTCAGTATTTAATGGAGAGGTCTCTGGTCTAACCGTGTCTTAAGGGTGACTTGTATATGACTTGTATCTCTCACACCAGCTGTTCTACTATACTAGTAAGACATCATGTCTCATATATCCAAAACATCCTCGTGTCTCTTACCTTTAGCCTACATAACCATAACTCTGAGAGTTATAGATTTTCAGGGACAGTGTATGACTGCTCTTTACTATAAGAATGACCCATCAAACCACACACCTAATATCTCCCAGGCCCAGGTCGAAGAATGAATCTTTCCCTTTGACCTCTCCCTGCTGTAAAAGAAATCTAATCTGCAGTGCTCCATCATTGGTCTGCCAGTCTTGATGACTTTTTCTCCTGATGGAGTAGGTCCATTATAGCTACATTCCGAGGCCCATAGGGAAGGATCTATGTGCTCGACACCCCAGCGCTTAAACATAGCTAGCGCAACTGTGTGCTTCTCCTGCCACATCACCCTTAATGCATTATTCAAAGTTCCATCACAGTTGTTGGAAGACTTGTCTAGCTCTGCAAGATAAAACAGGGACTGCAAGTATCGACAACAGTGAGGTCCCTTCTGGTCATCAGAAATGCACAGTCAGGGAAAAAAACAACAGAGGTTGCCGCAAAGAGATCAGATCCAAGAATTGAGTTTGCTTCACGTTCAGTGTAATGGCCGATTATATCTGCTTGTTTTCCTTTGCCGTCTTGTGCTTTTGTGCAAGACATTCGGCTGAAGACGTCCGGTGCGTCTCTGATCGGACTTTAGACATGGAGCCTCACAGTGGTGTTTTGACAGCACTGTGGATTGAGATAAATGGCTGTAATTTGAGGGGGCGCGGTGGCACCAAGGCTAAGGATGACCTTGCCTTGAAGTAGACCTCTTTATTGATTTGATGGTTTATTTCTCTTCTATTATTATTATTTATTCTCTCCCTCCATGTTGCCCTGTCCTCGGTTAGTCATCTGTGTGTCCTGACATCATGAGTTGTACATCACCACACCACCACCACCTCCACCAGTGTAGTAGAGCTTGAAGCCTGTTATGTGGGTGGGATTACTTTCTGTTCATGACCTGTCTGTGTTTGATGTCAGCTGTGATCTCCACCATCTTTACAAGACTGATCTTTGTATTGCTCCCCCCCTTCTCTCTCTCTCTCTCTCTCTCTCTCTCTCTCTCTCTCTCTCTCTCTCTCGCTCTTCCTCTCTCGCTCTTCCTCTCCCTCCATCTCCCTCTCCTCCTCTCTTTTCTCTCTCTTCTTTCTCTCTGTGTCTCTCTCTCTCTCTCTTCCTCCCTCCCTCTCTCTCTCTCTGCAGCTTGTTGAGGTCCAGCAGGGCTCAGTCAGCTGCCTGGACTCCCTGTGCTGCATCGGCCCGGAGGAGCAGGAGGGGCCGGGCGTCCGCGTCCGGCTGGGCAGGCTGGTGGAGCGGCTGATGGGCCGCTGCGCTCCTCCCAGGGCCGGCAGGTGCGAACGCTCTCTCTCTATCCTCTGCTGCAGCCGCACCAACTACAAGCTGGAGTGCGACGAGGCGCCTGCACTCGGAGACTAGCCTCCCTTCTAAAAATAGAACACACACACACACACACACACACACACACACACACACACATACACATAGATACACGTGCAGCAGAGGCTATTTCAGAGCCGCTCTCGTGGCTTTAAGCCCTAGAAGCTGAATCTTGACCAGTTAATCCCACTGGGGAACTGAGCATATCAGAACCCCCAAAACCACACACACACACACACACACACACACACACACACACACACACACACACACACACACACACTGGGTTTATGGACTTCCCCCTCTTAGCACCACCCAACACACACATTCCTTTAGAGTGGGAACGGAACACCCCCACCAGCACCACACATACCCTGTAGCAAAAAGCGGGGCCCGTTTCAGAGCCCCAGCCCTCCCCTGTATTTTAAAATGAGACCTTTGAAGACTTCTGCTAGAAAGGATGAAGAGGCGTGATGAATGAGGATGCGGTGCACTAACTTGCCTTCTTAGTGGTGTCCCTTGTCCCTTGTGTTTTTTGTATGTTCTAAAAGCTTTTGAAAGATTGGCATGCCTGCTTGGCCACATTCATAGATAGGCTTTAGCTGGGGCCATGCTTGCACCTCGAGTATCTTTTGAAAGCCACAAGTCTCTGTTGTCTTCTGTAGTCCTGCCAATTGTGTCTTTGCCTGCCCTGCAACTTTTTTCCAAAGCCTGAGGTCTTCTAACTCACTGCCTTTCTTGTGTGCCTGCTGTTTTCTCTGTCTGTACACTTCCCAGTTAATAGTCATTGTCCCTTGTTAGAGTTCTGTTCTGCAGCTCCTGCGCCTTTGTTAGCTGCTCAATGGGTCTGTGTGCCACAGAATGTCGTGGTCCCGTGTGTTTTAGACTCCACTGTGAATGACCAGTTTTGTGTGAGTTCAGTCATGCAAATGTAATTGTCGTGAAATGCTCAGCACACGATGAGGACCACGACATACCCCTGTCTGCCAAACATTCCCAAGTGTGCCACTTTGTTGTTGTATGTGTTTATGCGTGTGGGATTGGATGGGATGGGATGGAGGGAGGGACGCATTTCCTAGTCCTTTGCCTTGCCATAGTTGCATAGTGTTCCATCTCGATGACAGCATGCACATGTGATGCCCTCCTTCGGTCTCTCTGGCTTTTTCGGCCCTGCTGGAATGTCAACGGCAGCTTGTGCTCCTATAGCTGTGAAATGAGACCAGGCCAGAATAACAAAACAAAAACAAAAACGCTGTTACAGCCTTACTGCTAGAGCACTGCCACCAAATGCGTGAGGAGGCATGTTGCCCATGGCAACGGCGGCCGAGCAGAGACGCCTAATTCCGAAGCTGATGCCCTGTCGGTTTTTTTCCCCCACCTCAAAAAAACAAATAATCACCAGGGGACCACATCATCAGAGTGCATGTGAGAATGAGGTGTTTTTAGAGGGACATGGGAAACACTTGGTTAATATATTCAGCTTTTTGCTTGTTGTTGTTGTTTTTACTTACAACTTGAAGCCTTACCAAGAAAAGGGAGATGAACAAATATGCCTGACATAATGCATGAGAAATGCCTTTGGTATTTTGTATGCTGTTTAACCTGTGTGTGTGTGTGTGTGTGTGTAGGGGGAGGGGGTTGAGGGTGTTTTCCTTCAAATTCTCTGGTCACTCTGTCAAACCCAAATGCATTCCAATATCTTCATAGCCTCCCCTGTCTTCCCTTGTGAGTGTGAGTGTGAGACGACCACTGCAGTGTGCCACTGGGCTCTATGCTGTGTAGATGGGACCAGTCATCATCAGTTATTTCAATCAAATCTATTGCACTGCTTGTGTCGCTTGTTCTTGCTTCTATTTTCTTTTTTCTTTCTATCCCTTTCCACAAGCTCTTAAAACGGTTGTCTGTTGTCTCAGAGATAAGTGGATGATGGATTTGTTGCATGATGATGACGTTTATCTTGTTGCAATGTCACGTTATCTTCCCTCACTGTGGTAAACGAGAGCATCTGTGGCCACGCACGAGGCATAACCCAAAGATGAGCGTCCTGATCCCTATATCCACTCCACAGTCTTTTCAGAGAGGATGCATGACATCACTCTGCAGAAAAATAGAAGAGCAAGTCCCCCAGATAGACGCTCTCACACAGGCCCCCTGGTGGTTACTGTAGTAATGTATACATTCAGCAGAGTATGTGTGACGGGCTATGTGCCTTTCTTCTATCTGTGTTAACCTCCCAAACTCAAAGCCTATCAAATAGGATTTGTACATGGATGCTATAGATTTTATACTATGCTACAACAGATATATATCCCCTTATATTTAAAATGCATTAGCTATTTTTGTACACTATGAGCAAATGTAGATAGTTGAAATATAGGCCTATCTGGGCCCGTATTCACAAAGCATCTTAGGCTAAGGCTTAAAGTGGCTCCTAACTTGCTAATTTAGTTGAGACTGGCATTCCTAACATTGGGTCTCTTATTTCTTTATTTTTTGTTGACTAAGAGTAATCGAGAGGACTCCTAACCATAGACTAGGGAAGACCTGGACAAACAAAACCCGTTCACCCCGTTAAAAGAGTCCTAGCGACTTTACAGGGAAGTGTTTTGACTCCCATAAGTGAATGGGATAAGCTGTGTGCTCTTCTACAACCACTGCTTACCTGCTATGCGTCACAACTTACGTACGTGTTGTTACTTCAAGGGAACACATCATTATCAAAAATGACCAACTGGCAGGCTATCTTAGCTTAGCATAGTTCACTTTTCCTTAGGTAAAGTTGGTCTTGGCAGCTTTGTGAATAGGATGTTGGAAAAAATTTGTAGGAACTTTTGAACGTGACTTTAGGAGTACTTTTACGTGGTTAAACAGTATGCTTCGTGAATACGAGACCCGATGTACTTTATTTCATATATTACCACAGAGTTACTATATCCTTACTGTACTGAATGATTGTTCTATACTGTAACTGTTGTAGGCTACTTTAATGAAGCGGTCACCAGGAATGTAGCATGTATGTTCTTCTTTGTACTGTGTGTTCAGCTCACCCATGTTGCCTCATTCTGTACTAACATATCTCCTCATTCACCTCTTGCTTTTGGTTTGTGTGGAATGCTGTGTGCTCATGGTCTCCCACAGGTCAAACTTTTAGGGTCGAGAACCGGTCAGTGCTGCAATGGCTTAGTGGTAGGAATAGAGAGAGAGAGAAAGCAGGTCAGGCCACTGCTGCTATCACTGTGGCTCAGGCTGCAGGCAGGTGCTATCCTCCTTACCTGGCATTGCCCAATGCCAGCCTGCTATCCTGGACGCCACTCTGTCTGTTCAGGCCGGATAGGAAAATCAGTCAGTCAGCAGTGGCAGTATTTAGTTCACACACACACACACACACACACACACACACACACACTGGGATTGAGCAGCAGGTGCACTTTAGGCGTCCCCAGTGCTATGTGTACAGCTTCAGGCAAAAACACACACCCACACAGACACGGACCTATCCAAACTGCCCCTGCACAAGCCTCACTGGTCCACACAAACACACACACACACACAGACCTGTCCCAACTTCCCCTGCACAAGCCTCACCTGTCCTCACTTGTCCTTGATGCTTTTAGATCGTGGAGCAACTCGGATCCATACTACTCCAACGACAGGAGCATCTTGACCCTCTCGCCCATCGAGGCCACTCATTGCTAGTGCCCCGGAGGCCTGTAGCCTGCGCCCGCCCGCCCGCCAGCCCACAGCGGGCGCCGCCCAGTGTGCCCCCGGACCAGGGCTGGCCTCTCCAGCTATCTCACCAGCCTCACCTCAGCCAGAATAAACTCACACACCTGAAGAATGTGACTGACCCTCTGAGGCAACACAATCCACACACCTCTCACTCACCGGTTCATGTAAACACAGGAAGGGAATCATAATGGCTCAGAAGACCAAAGGATTTATCTCATCTAGAGAGAGAGAGTGTGAGTAGGAAACAGACACAGAGGATTGTGGTGCTACTCTAGGTTGCTGCTGCTTCCACTAAATGACTGATGGGCTGCAATCTTTCCTGGGGAAAGTACCGTAGACAGCCCATTTAAAAACGGAAACAAAAAAAAAAGCCATATCTTCTGTGTTTTTGAAATACCTGATTTTTCAAGGTATGAAATATGAGCGCATTTAGCACTCTAGCTGGGCAGTGAATGAAGTCAGCCATGAGAAGCCCACCCAGGCCTATGCTTTGGTGGAATAATGTCCCTCATAGCTCCTTATGGTACTCCACATATCAACCTGAAACTGATGTGACCAGCACATTTAATTTTTCATGATTTTACTTTGTCATTTTGTAATCTGTTGTGCAATGCATACCTTTCTTCTCCTCTATCCATCATCTGTCAGTCATCATTCTATTAGCATGCTTTCCCTGTGTGCTTCTGTTCTCTTGGTTTTTCTTTGGTTACTAACCACTTGTTGACTGTGCTGTATGTGTGTGCGGTTCACCCCATTGCAAGAAGGCAGCGATCAGCCGAGATATAGATTCTAACCTGCCTTCGCCTCAGCCGTGAAGGTCCTGAGGTCCCCCACCACACAGAAAAAGCTTCACCTTGGTGCACCAGGGGATTAGTAGATGGTCGTTGAGACAACCGTTTTAAATTTGCTTATCGACACAGTAACATCTCTCTCTTTTGATATCAGCACGCATGCGGAAAAACCCTTGATGAGCCAAACTCACAGTATATAAGTGATGGCTAAGGTGGTGGGGGGAACTCACTAAGGGATAGCATTCTCATGACTGAAATCTGGGAGCTGTAGCCTACTAAGTCTCTTTTTACAAGATACTTGAATTTGCAGCTACTCAACTGTACCTTGATGATATTCTGAGCATGACCGCAAGCATTCAAAGAGGCTGCTGAAGGATGCATATCTGATAAATTATACAAAAGAGCATCATTTTCTACTGAGGTACACTTTTGAGGTTTAAAATTATGTTGGTACGTCACATTATTTTTCAGCACATGCATCGCAGGTGTGATGTCCAGGGCATCAAATAATTGTGTTCCATGGGTTCTGATCACAGATTGTCACTTTACGTCATGAACGCCATCAGAGTTTGGCCACATTGTTGGCGAGGTTTCGCTACACATTTCATATATTTATCATACACCTGTTATGTAGCAAACATATCTTGTCTTGCCCGAAATGACTCATTAGCAATAAAAATCAGTTAATACATGGGAATACTTGGGTTTAGATGCAATGTCAACTAACCACTTCCCAGTTTGTTTTAACCATGTTGAGAAAAAAAGAGAAGTTCAATTACTGGTATTGTACGCTCCTGGCAGTGAAAGTGATGAATTGCTGATGTTTATGAAAACAGTTCTATTTACGGAATAAATATGTCTTTTTTTAATATACACAAGTCTCCTTATGCTTTTAACTGTCAAAAGAACCTGTACTGTAATAAATACCTGTCATTTATTTTGTAATATCACCAGAGCATAAAAACCACACTGCTGAGTTAATAGCAGCTTATTTTTATGAAGAATTGTGGTTGCTGTGTTCACTGTACCCACCTGCTCCATGTAAAACAGTTGCATGATGTCATGATTTTGCGGTAGGGTTTTGTGTCTGAAGCACGCTTCACAGCTGCTTTCTAAACAAGACCACAAGAGTTGTCAGGCTAAGGTCCTCTGGCCTTTCACAGCAAAAATGAATCCAACGGTAGAGAAATGTTTTTCTTGAACAGACTAGTTGAAATGTTAATCTTCTCTAATCTGTGTAGCCTTTAGCAATAATACGTTCACCTTTAGCTTCAACAGTAAAAAAAAAAAAAAAATGTGTTTGATAATAGTGGTCTAAATTGCTGTCATTAGAAACCCACAGCCCAGGTCCACTTTGCAGCCAGCAGAGGTTTTACCCTTCATGAGGGTGATTTACATGGAGGGATGTGAAGACATCTTTTCTGAAAAATCTCCACTCCAGTTTTATTTACTGTGAGAGTTAAAATGATTACCTCAGTGTATGTTTTTGAGACACAATCTGAGATTTCATAAAACAAGGCCTTGAAAACGCACTCAAGTCTCTCGCAACATGGCAAGACTCTTCATACATAGCAACAACACAAATCTATTTTTTTCCCTTGAATTCTCAGAACATAGGCATATCATTTCTCCCAGGGTGGTGGTAGGTGCAGGTCGTGATTTAAACTGAAAGGAAAGGGCAGTGGGACAGTCTGCTTTCTGCTGTGTTCTGCCATGACATCCAGCTTTGGCCTTGACAGCCACACAGGCACAAAACTGTCTGGGGGAGACAGAGCTGGGCTGGGGGGGGGGGGGACACCCTGCTGGTGGATGATGCCACGCTGACTGCCCACAAAAGATTGGACGAACTGTCAGTAGGGCATGAGTCACACAGAGTTTAAAGGCAGCACCACAGGATCAAGAGGACTGAGTGTGAACCAAAGACGGAACAGCAACATTTGAGCTGAATATTAGATAAGTCGTGTGTATCACTGCCCGGCCAGAGCAGCAGCAATGACATGTTAACAAAAGATGGCACTATTTTAGGTGTGCATCGGAATGATTTCCCATTTTATGGTCATTGCTCATTGAAAATAGAATCGCTATCATCACACATGAGTTGTCAGTGTGAGGTAATTGGATTACACAGTTTGTGATTGGTTCGTAATTTGTGACTGTGCCAGATGACTAAGGTAACTGGAGTTATTCTGGGTTGCCTGTGTGCTTTAGTCTTTAGTACTAAAGATACCCACACGTTTTGTCTTTACAACCTCAGGAGTTCGGATGGTTTGATTAGACAGCCTTCCAGGTGTATGACAGACAGGAAGCAAATACTGAAATATGTTTATGTTTTCTGATTTACTATTTACAACTAATAACATGCATTGTGTACATAAAAGATTGTGTTGTGCTAAGGCATGCATGAATTTAGTGTCCAGGGGAAAAGCTTATAGTCCAATTTGATGGTTGCTTCCCTTCAAGGTGCCAAAGTTAAAGGTTCCCAATAATGATCAAAAGTACCAACTTGAGGCAGATGAAGACATGGCAAAATAATGTCTATCAGAACAGGGTGAATGTAATGAACAACTTAAATACAGTTTATGATCCAGCAAAAGACACAAGGACACAGACTGAAGCAAAGCCAGTTCTGACAACCCTAACAGGCCAGCATCTCATTCCAATTTTAGCAAAGGCAACCTAGAGGAGAATAGTTTCCAGTAACAGGTGGAAGATGATTCTAAGCAGCATCAGATAACCAGATCAGAGGCACCTCAGATAACCAGAGGCAGAAGTACAGGTGGAACACTGCCATTACTATTAGCTGGAAAGCCACACAGAATTCCATTTCCCAGTAGCCACACAAGCATACCTAACAGAGGTCACAGTCATAGTGTGGCTGGAAGACGTCCAGAGGACAGAGTGGAATATTTTCCTTTACAGACAGCTGAGCACACAGTCTCACAGAGCCCTCGGGAGGGTCCTGTATCACAGGCAAGCAACCAGAGATTATCCTGAACCCCAAAGGGGAGCAAACTCCAGTGTCCAAGTAGAATTGGCGCCAGTGCAGTTTGAATGATACAAATATGAGCCCTTAGAAGGTCTGCACCGCAGGCATGTTCCTGACAGGCTTGCACCATGAGACAGGTGCTAAGCCTGCCTGCTGATGTAGATACTTGTGACAAGCCTCTCTTTGGACAAAGCTACAACTACCGTACAGAATAATTCCAGGTTAATGGAGATGGGTCAGTATGTGTCCATTCCAGACCCCTAGTCACTTGAGTGGAAAGAGTGCCCCACACAGCAATTTCTGCATTACCTTGATCAACAGTCATTCTGTCTTATGTGAAGGGTGAACTCATGAAAAATGCTGGACCATTGCTATATTGATGCTAGCAAGTGATGGAATGAACACAACACAACCTATCTGAATATAGCAGGGTTGTTACTGTCATCCAGGTTGAGCCCTGGGCTCTCGAACCTTGAGACAATTTTATTGTTTTGGCACTTTATTAATACAAATTAATTACATTTTCTTCTAATGAGCAAATCAAAAGCATGAAAAGACATCTGAGACGATGAAATCACATCTGCATAGAAAATTTTATTTCAGTGACAATGATTTGAGTCAAAAATATTGAGATGGTGTTGCATTTCAACATCAAGGCACCCTTTTCATCACTCCAGGAACACAGGATGGCCTCAGCTGCACACCGTCCCAACTTCTCATCCACAGCCATTTGATCATCAGTATCAAACATTTGCCCAAAAAATGACCTATAAAACCCACAGGTTAGGCCTGCTTGTGTTCACATGATGAAGCTTTTGATCACGCTTAATGGAACATCCAGCATGCTACATTACCTCTGGGCTTAGAGGGGGAACTTGATCTTTACAAGAAGCTGCTCGTGATAAAGGGCCTTATCCACCCAGCCAGACGGCCTGAAAAAGGCCTCCGCTGGAAACATTTCAGAGGGGCACACGCCCTACCAGCCAACACTGATCACAATATATGAGCCGAAAACAGATCCGCCAGGCGGTTAGTCAAAAGCTTCTTTTTTTTTGAGGAACCACACAGGCTTCACAGAGGGCTGGAAAAAAAGGCTGAGAGGCAAACCAAAACAAAAAGAGGAAGAGCACAGAAGAACAGAGAGAAAAGGACTAAAGGCCCACACTAGTGAGATGACACACTAAACACACAAAAGCAAAGTCAAGAGAACACAAAAGCTCACCATATGTTTTTTAAAAAAGACAAGCTGAGGATTAGAAAACATACAAACACTTTAATATAATTTACAGTCTTTCTTTCCATCTGTCCCCAAAAGGAGAAAGGCAATAGTTCGGAATCTTCAAGGCAACTGTACAGTGTGATCCAAACCACAATATGTAGTGCTGACTGACTCTGCCTGCTCACATAATAGTAACTACAGCTATTAACACCCGCCAGTCTCTCCTTCCTATAATATCTCCTATGACATCTACAGTACCATCACCCTCCTCAGTCGCTCAGGCTCAGACGAGGTCTTATGCGCTGGCCTCCACCTCTGCCTCAGCCTCCTCCTCCAGCTCCACTAAAGCAGCGTGCCGGTTGGCCTGAGAGCCCTCCTTGAAGAACACCTTCTTGATGACTCCTGCCTTAGGAGCCCGGATGGTGTGCTGAGAGAGACACAGACAGAGAGAGAGAGATGAGAGATGAAAACCTTCAAACCAAGTTGAAAAATGTATAGCGCAGACTTAAGTACATACAAACTGGGGCCTTGGCAGAAGGAGAACCAAAATCCTCATTATAAAGAGCGCTTTCATTTTAGACCAAAATTAGATTATAGTGTCTCTTGGCAGAATGGGTAACGTTAAAACGCAAAGCAATATCATCAGATCCCCACAGCTGATGTTTGCAGGAAAATGCATTCATGCCACGCACCACAGCTCAAATCAGCAGCTTGGCTGCTTGTTTTCTACAGACAGATGGGGAAATCAATAAGAGTGTTTGGATGCTCTCAACAAGGCATACCCAACAGCTGCTTCAGTAGATGAGGCTGCACAAAGAGCAGTCTAGAGTCACACATATCCACTCGATTACAAGATCTGCATAGGAGCAGGACAACTATGTACTAGGAGTCTACAAGTTTCCCCTCACCTCTAGCAGGAAATTAATTCATGGAACAAAACAATGAAAAGTTACTTCTTCTCTTAGTGCCAAGATGGATATTAACTGGCCCTGAAGACTTTCCTGGAGCGGTGGAGAGGACATGTGGTTAATGAAATAATGGTAAACATGAGCGTACCTCCATCTTCATAGCAAGCATCACCATTAAAGGATCTCCCTTCTTTACTGTATCGCCTGCTTTCACCAGAACCTGACGGAGAGGAAACCAAAGGAAAGCAGTGTAAGCACAGGTCTCCACAAACACTTATCAAATGATATGTCCTTCATGATCAAATGCTAGAGGGTAATACATAATGCTCAAGTAAGAGCTATAAATGAATGTGTCATGTTTTGGGAGCAAGAGTTAGGGTTAATTTCATCTTTCAGGAATACATTGAGGATTAGCCTAAGCGCATCTAAAGCTGGCTTCACTATGACCCCTACAAATATTAGTGGACTAGCTCCCCCATCTGCTTCTTTAGACCAACATGGATTCCTGGTTGTGCAAGTCTTACAGAGAGGTGAAAATGAAGTCCGTACTGTGGAGGGGAGAGGAAGGGAAAGATGCTAGAGCTCTCTGTTGTTTAGCCAGACCATCCGTGGGGAAGCACCCTGGTCACGGTCCAACCCTTTTGGAAGCAGGCCAAATACAGCCACCAGCACGGGAGGGCTCCACTCCAAGAGAACAGGAGCAAACGCTCATATTATTGGCTCTATGTAGCACAATCAAACAGTTTGTGTTTGCTGATATTTGGCATCCCGTGGTGGATGCTTTGGGTGAAATACAGGCCCTACCTAACGCTCTCTGTAAACTGCCTGCATTTCTTAACCAGGAGGCAGAACTGATGAGAGATCAGGGGGTTGGGGACACAGATGTGGCAAAATAGGAGACTATTTGAAACTTTCTAGTAACTGGCATAGAAAGGTTTATTATCGTATTATCCCCCCTCAGTACCTTCTCAATGGTGCCCGTCATGGGTGCCACTGCACCAGCCTGAGACCCAGACACGCTGATGCCGGCCAGGTACTTGGGCACAGGCACAGACACCTCAGCGCTGCCCTCCTGAAACAGTCAAGGGGGAGGAAGTGAAAGACAGGATGAGTGAGGGGATTAGAAACAGGGCCAGAGAGAGTGAGAAAGAAACTAAACCACGACCGTGAAGACTAAGAATGAGAGAGAAAGTAAACAATGACCATGAAGACTAAGAGGAAGAGGGGACCCACCATGGAGAAGAGGTGAACGGTGTTGTCCAGGATGACCAGTTTGGGCCGGGACATGGTGCCGCTGACTGAGCATCTCAGGTACGTGGCGTCACCCTCCTTCTGCAGCTCCCCTGACACATGGAACACCTCGCCTCCAGTCTGACCACACACACACACACACACACACACACACAAAAACACACAAGGTGGACAGGATCACACCTCACACACTTACATTCCTAAGAGCATTTTCACAAGGCATTTCTACGTCAGGTATTTAAAACACAAAAAAAGAAGAAACCAGAGGGATTTAATCCAGTAATTACAGCAATTAACCCAGGTCTTCTTGCACTCAGCACTTTAGATAACAGCTTATATTCATTAAGATTAGCAATATTTGTGCATAAGACATTATCTTATATGACCATGGTAAAGCTGAGGTCAAAGTGAAGTGTCCTTCTGCGTAACTTATTTTAGACGCCCAGTCGGACAGACAGAGATAGACAGACAGATAGACAGACAGACAGACAGACAGACAGACAGACAGACAGACAGACAGTCACCAAGCGCTGTGGCTTGAACACAACACACCAAACCTGCTGGCCATCTATGGACTAGGTAGAGGTGTGGGACTCACCTCCATACTGTAGGTTCCATCTGCGTTATATGTAACCAGCAGCTGCACCTCTGCAGAAGAAGAAACACACCTCCAGTCAGTCACCAGTGACCACAGCATGATGTCATCATATGCCTGCACTAGCTGCCAGATTGCCTCTCCAGTAATTGTGGGATTCATTCTCATGATCAATGCCCTGGCATGAAGGGTTCATTAATGATTCAGGATAAATTTGCCTTCTGGCGAACATGTTATACATTCAGCCTTGACATCAGCCTGATCCATGCACAATAATAATCAGAATGCCTGCAAATCGGACCTCGTTGCTCAACATGGATGTAACATGACATGACACAGCTTCACCCACTGTTTCCATTTCTGAAAATGTCGGACTTCAATCTGTCTTAATGGAACATTAATGTAATTACATCAGCAGAATGTAAGATTCAATAATAGAACAAAGATATCAGGTCAATGCCAGTGCTGGTCTAAAAGGGTTCTCAATGGAGAAAAAAGATTAATAGAGAAATCAATGTCACTGATGCCCAGCTTAGTCAGAGGGCCATTAAAGTAATGAGAAGAAGGAACTGCAGTGCTTCAAGGGCACATTTGATAACTCAACTTCAAATCCTTCATTTCTTAGAAATGCTGCGTTTGGGAGGGGAAGAGGGGGGTGGGAAGGACTGTGCAGGCAAGGCAATATAGAGACAACAGTCATAAACAAAAGTAATTGCACATAGAGAGAGAGAGAGTGTGTGCCAACTCGTATGTTATCAACCCTGACGTATGAGGGACCCATCTGTTGCGTCTGAACTTACTGCTTTCTCCCAGCTGAAGGGTCATGGTTCTGTTGAACAGCACATTCAGACGACGGCCACTGTTGAAGCCAAATGGAGAGAAAGGGTCTAGGAGAGGAGATAGTGAATTAGAGCCAGATATGCCCACACCATTAACCAGAGTAGAGGAGGCACCAAACACTTCACATTTCAGTTTTCTGAAGGTTGATGATGCATGTGTGAGAATGATGGCATTCAAGAGGTAACTAACTTAGAACTGATTATTCATGTGTGTGTGTGTGTGTTTGTGTTTCTATGGAGACTGGGTGAGTGTGTTTCTCACCACTGAGTAAGATGCACTCTGTGCTAGTGTGTGTGTGTGTGTGTCCTCACCATTGGAACTGGCATTAAACTCCTGTGTGTGCGTCCTCTCCCTGAGCAGCAGGCCCAGCGCTGCCTGGCACAGCACCTCCTTGGAGGGGGCCTTTGGGGCGGGGAAGAGCTGCTCGTAGTACTGAGGGATGAACTCAGTGTGAACATTCCCCGCCTCAAACTCTGGGTGGCCCGACAGACTCAGGAGGAAGTCTATGTTTGTGTTCAGACCCACGATCTAAGGTGGCGGGACACAGGGAGACAGAGCCATCAGATGAATAGGACGGACAGCTCTGAAGACATCAGACTTTAAGAGTCAAACCCAATCCCACTACGGGCCCTGACACTCTATGCAGCTTCTCCAACAGCCTTTGTCCTGAGCCTCAGCTTCATTACATTTGATGAAGACCCAACAAGGTATGGAAAAAAACACCTCTCTGTTTGTTCCTGAAGTCATCCTGGTTGCTTGCTTGAACACTCAAACCTTGCTTTCAAATTTACATCTTTGTAATACAGACAATGACTGTGATTTCTAACGTAAATCTGTGCCCTAGGGTGGAGGGGTCTCTCGGGGCTTACGTTGTACTGACGCAAGCAGTATCGGAGCCTCTTCAGAGCCGCGGGTCGGTCCTCTCCCCACACCACCAGCTTGGCAATCATGGGGTCGTAGTGCACAGACACCTCGTCGCCTGACACACAGAAGGACACACATTCATCAGTGTCAAACTAAACAACACATTGCGGGCCGAGGCCTCGTTGTGTAGGGCTGTGTGAGAGCAGACACTGGAACTGGAGCGTGGGCACAACACACCTTCTCGAACGCCGGTCTCGATGCGGGTGACTTCATCGCCCTGCGGGGTGGACAGGTGCAGCAGAGGGCCCGCCCCGGGCAGGAAGTCGTTGTTGGGGTCCTCGGCGTAGATGCGAGCCTCAAACGAGTGACCGTTCAGAATGATCTCTTCCTGAGTCAGAGGCAGCTTCTCCCCTGCTGCAACCTGAGCAATGGGACATTATTAATTAGCTGAGCATCAGAGTACAACAGTACAGTTTGACCTAACCAACCCAATTATGAGCTCAAAACGATTCAGTGTTATTTCTAAACAGTTGGATGCCACAGTACAGTCATGACAAAATACATGATGAATGTCATATTTTTTAGAAAGCATGCAAGCGAAGAGGGCAAGATGACTTTACACAACCAGTGATTTAATACTTTTCTCTGAGATTAAACTGCAGTCAAGCACCTAATGTTAACAGTGTTTATTTGGAAGGCTAAACTGGGTGTAGAACAGCCCTACTTCTTTGATAAGCCTTCACTTATCAACCCTGATGATGAAGTGCTGGTTACATTAGGATGCTGGGTGAATAACACCCTTACTTCACTAATCAACCCTGATGATGAAACTCTGGTTACATTATGATGCTGGGTGGATAACGCCCTCTAGAGGGCAACAGCCTCTACAACAGAAATGTGATGTCAGTTTGAGAAGTTTACTTCAT
This sequence comes from Sprattus sprattus, assembly GCF_963457725.1. Classification (NCBI taxonomy): domain Eukaryota; kingdom Metazoa; phylum Chordata; class Actinopteri; order Clupeiformes; family Clupeidae; genus Sprattus; species Sprattus sprattus. Next base: position 57,074,564 of record NC_137921.1, on the reverse strand, counting down.
AAAGCACTCAGAACTCTGACAGATCCTATATCCATACAAACAACCGTCTTTCTTGTTTTTGTTTCCATCCTTTTTTTCTGCTCTCTTTGCCACCATTTTGTTATGCTCTCTCAGCACCCAACCCTGCCATCCATTTTCAATTTCAGCACTGTAGATGGGACATTATCCAGTCTCCATTACTGCTCTATTGAACTGGAGGTTTCTGCCCTAGGCCCTGATTTTATTCCTAGGGACCTGAACAGACAGGAATCAGACAGACATCTCTCTCACCCTTAACTGCCACTCCACCAGGTCTGTTCCAGTTATCATCTCAGACACAGGGTGCTCCACCTGGAGACGGGTGTTCATCTCCATGAAGAAAAAGTTGTGCTGGGCATCCATGATGAACTCCACAGTGCCTGTACACACACACAGATATGCAATTGCCCTTTAAGCTGGGATGGCAACAACTTACCACTGTAACTTTTTTCAACAAATGACAGCATGTAACTAATGTCCATGCATGGGACCTTCAAATGACAGCATGTAACTAATGTCCATGCACAGGAGCTTTATATGACCGCATGTAACTCATGTCCATGCACAGGAGCTTTATATGACCGCATGTAACTTATGTCCATGCACGGGAGCTTTATATGACAGCATGTAACTAATGTCCATGCACGGGAGCTTTATATGACCGCATGTAACTAATGTCCATGCACGGGAGCTTTATATGACAGCATGTAACTAATGTCCATGCACGGGAGCTTTATATGACCGCATGTAACTAATGTCCATGCACGGGAGCTTTATATGACCGCATGTAACTAATGTCCATGCACGGAAGCTTTATATGACAGCATGTAACTAATGTCCATGCAGCGGGGCTTCATATGGCGTAGCGTAAATCTGCTGTCTCAGATGCAGTCTTAAAACACGTACGGACAAAATCTTGAACTCTAAATCCTAATCCAGACACCACTCCATACTTAATGCACACAGACAGTAATGGTCTCACTGAAGCCCATTGTCAGTGTCTCTACGCCTCATGTTGATGAGCCTGTGGAGGGGTGGAGGGGTTCTGTGCCTGAGCAGGGGTTCATGCAGTAAAGTGGGGGTACTGAGCCTGCTTACCTGCTCCCACATAATTGACGGCCTTGGCTGCACGCACTGCCGCCTCGCCCAGTTTCTTTCTCACCTCAGGGCTTATGTCCGGCTGTGGTGGCATGTGCAGACACGACACACACACACACACACACACACACACACACACACACAGTCAGCAAGACACACAGAGAACATTCACACAGGAAGCACAAGTGCATATTCAAACAGTCAGCACACTTTTGTTTCAGTAAAATGCAAAGCACGTCAGAGTATTTCAAAGCCTCCAGCACTGTGCATGGTGCATCATCTAAGGTCTATTATACCCCGGGAGCCTCCTCTATGATCTTCTGATGCCTCCTCTGGACGCTGCAGTCTCTCTCAAAGAGATAGACGGCGTTGCCATGCTGGTCCCCAAACACCTGCACCTCCACATGCCTGAGGGAGATGGGAAAGATTTCAGAAAAGTGCCTCAAAGTTGCAACCACTAAAAAGCAAATACAATACACATATATACACAAACACAAAAGGAATAACATATATTCAGTAATTTTGGTGATATTTCCAGAGCCCAAAAAGTATAGCAATAGTATGCATTAATAATTTGTATTACACAATGCAACATGTATACTTGGTATTGTTAGCATCATGCTCTTCAAGCTGTGTAGCAACAACACAATTTCATGTTAAGGTGTACCTGGGGTTCTTTACAAATTTCTCTATAAGCATAACATCATCATTGAAGGACTTGCGGGCCTCCCTGCGTGCAGATTCCAGCTGTTCATGGAAGTCAGCCTCAGTCGGAGCAATTCGCATTCCCTGCACAGAACAACAAAAAACAGGGACTCGAATACACATTCAAATGGATGGGGAAAAAAAGACTGTTCATTGAGGTTGAATGTGGATTCTTCGCTTGCTTACCTTTCCACCACCCCCACGCACTGCCTTGATCATTACTGGATAGCCAATCTTCGCAGCTTCCGCCTGCAGTTTCTCGTCTGATTGGTCCTCTCCATGGTAACCCCCGATGATGGGCACCCCTGCAGCCGACATGATGTATTTGGATGTGCTGATGGGGAATAAAACAGAATTTGCCTTTCAATATTCTCTGAAATGTGAAAAATATAAAGCCATTGTCTTTGTCTATAAGCAGTGATAGGGCTAATACCTTTTGATTCCCATGTCTCGAATGGCTGATGAGGGAGGGCCTATGAAGATGATGCCCTCCTGTTTGCACTGCTCAGCAAACTCTGTGTTCTCAGACAGGAAACCATAACCAGGATGGACAGCCTGCATTAACAGGCCTCAGTTAGAGTTATATGAATTGAGAGAGTCACTTAGATACATGGATAAAACAAACAAGCACCGCCAGCCATACCTGTGCACCAGATCTTTTAGCTACATCCAAAACTTTCTCCGAGCTCAAGTAACTTTGTTGGGAGGGTGCTGGTCCAATGTAATGGGCTTCATCTGCCTGCAGTTTGAAGAAAAAAGTTTAGTGGACTGACTTTCTAACTATTTAAATTGTCTTAAACTGATATGCTATGGACCACCAACATATTAGGTAAAGATGATGTACTGCAGAAGGGTATTGTGAATCTAAAGTGTTTTGTATATGGTAGTTGCTGTACTTTTACAATACTCTTTCTTTGTGGCTTCAAAGGGAGTTTTCTCTTCTTAAGTATATGAGGGCAATTAGCTCAAAGGAGACCTTGTGAGGGATGTTTGTCTTTTTCACAACAAGAGGAAACTCTTAGTCAATGTAAGTGTAGTGTGATGCTGCATCATGACTCAACCTCAATTATCTCACCATGGCCACATGCATAGCATCCCTATCAGCGTCACTGTACACCGCCACAGACCGGACACCCATCTTCCGTGCAGTCCGCATCACCCGACAAGCTATCTCTCCTCTGTTGGCTATGAGGACTTTCTCTATCCTCGCTGTAAAGAGCAAAGGCAATATCAGCATGGTTTTCAGTATCTGGAGTTATTAGACAAGGGTTGATGTAATCATTTCGTTTTAGATCAAAACACACTCACCCACTGATGCACAACGCACCGATCCTGAGGTCCATAGCAACGCTCTGAGATGCAAGAGAAGGTTACTGAGTGCATGACCTTACAGACTTTGCGAAAGTGACTGCTATTCAGCTACCCACTTTGGTCATGCCTGTCCCCTTACTTCATACCCCGGAGCTGTTAGCAAACACTAGGACGTCCGCAGTCATGTTTTAGGACATGTCACCACAACTTAAGACAAATGTCGTCACATTTACAAGAATATCATTATTACAAGAAATCAGGGACAAAGTATGCAAGAGGGGAGGACACGCAATCACATTAGCAAACTAGCTACCCAGCTAGCAAGCAAATAACTTAAACGTTAGCTTTCCGTTTGTAGCCCTTTCCAGTGGAACATTACATCGATAGCTACGAGGCTTCCTCGCAGTATGCCGAAAATGATCAAATGTAGATGAAATACTGTCCACAAATAAATAATTATAAACCGCTAACATCACTAAAGGAGTAACGTTAGGTAAATCCGATGGTCAAGGTGCTTGAGTAGCTAGCTAGCTAGACGTTGCTAGTGACAATGTTGTGGAGCCAGGGAAAGACAGGGTCTTCATTAATGTCAAACTATTCAGTTAAAATACAAGCGTCATACTATGATATAGGCCTATGACCGACAAACTAGATGCAAGAAATCGCATTTGTCTATATGATTTCACTTACTGTGAGAATACTCTCAGACCCTTGTGAGGATGTACTTTCAACAAGACAGCAGCCATGTTCACTGTCAAGCTAATGATGCAAATCAAAATGACATAATTTGAGCAACAAGAATTAAGTATTTAAACCATTAACACTAACTGATGTTATTCCATGAGAAAAGTCTCCAAAGATAAAAAGATTTGCAACGTTGTTGTTGGAATAAAACACATTTGAAGTGAAAATTGTACATTTAATATTGTTTGTCCCTCCTGCCTACCCGTAGTTCCATCAGCCAATGATATTTAACAATATGTAGGAGGTGGAGCAGTCTGCAGAAGACAGAATTTAACAAGCATCAACGAAAAGTTGGAGCGGTGTGTATGGTAATATTACTACTGTCTTCACAACAAACAACTTGTTACAAACAGAGACTCTAACTTGCATTAACAAGACACACTTATGTGACGTAGCTCACATGCATTACTGGTCTAATAATAAGTTATTGTTTTAATTGTAGTCTAAAAAATTAGGTTTCATTGATTTAAGTATTGTGGTTGGAGAACCATGCAGACATAAAACAGATAACGCATACCAGTTGAATCGCAGTGTTATAAGCCCTTTATTTCAGCATTACATTTTCTGTGCATATTTCATTTCTAAGTTTCACTCACTTCCAGCCACTATGTTATCCGATGTCTATGCCATGAACATTTCCATTTCAAACCTAAATGTGGTGCAGAGAAATGTGCTTGGCTGCTATGCATAGTAGTTTTGTATGAAGCTTTTCCCTGGAGTGTTTTTGATCTGTAAAAATAATGAAAGCCTACAGTTGTCATACAGATAAAAAGTTCATATAAATATGTTCATATAAATATGTTCACATAGATAATCATGCTTTGAATGACGCTTTAGATGGCTCTTTGGATTATCAGAGTTTATCCTTTATATTAAATATTACCAATTAATATGTACACAAAATTAAACATACATCCATTTATCTAGGTTGTATCACAGGCTTTCATATCCTCGATTGCGATATTCACGAATAACTAAGTAAGATACTACGGCAATCAGGGCAACTCCCACAGCTATGGCCCCAAGTATGATGGGTACGATACGTCTGATGTAGTCCTCCCAGCATTCAAAGTCTGAAATCAAAATAAACAAGGCAGATTACAACATGAGGGTAGAGTACCTAGGGAAACATTGCAAACTGACATTAGCACATACATACGTATATATAAAATGCATTATAAGGCAGGCTTCTGCATATTAGAAGTAGTAAAATATTGTATCAGCTGTGGTATTGCCCCAGCAATATTGTTTCCAGATTTTTTCATTTCATTCTTTCTTTTGTACACTTTAGTCATGATGGTATAATTCTCCTACCTTTTCCAAACTGCCCATTTGCCAAATTAAAGGGCTGGAATTGTGCAGGTACAATTTTAAGCCTCAGGTCTGAATCCATCTTGACCACCAGCTCAGATTTACACTTGAAACTGAGTCCTGCGGTGGTTTTGAACAACTTTTTATTGTCCAGTGTCCCAGGATAGGGCTGGGCTACAGGGGAAAAAGAGAAAAGGCAGCTGGCAAAGCTGAGCTCATATGTTTATCCATGTGGCAATGGCATGTACTGCTTTGCATACTTACTTTTGCATTTTTTACACACAGGAGTCGGCTCCAAAAGAACCCTTAGCCTACGGGTGTAATAGGCTTTGGCCTCCTGTGGGAATGATTTGTGAAAGAAATGAGTTAGTGAAGGTCATTCAGCTGATAGTATAGAGACATGGAGTACGCAGAGATGTAAAATTAACAATGATTTTAACATTCATGGAGTTTCAGGTGATGTGTACCTTGACAAAACTGAACTCAAGATATCCCCCCTCAAAATCCAACGAGAGAAGAGCACTCGTATTCCCACAGTATCCGGTGGCACGGGTTGCAAGGGGGTTCATGTTGAAATAGTAGAATTTCTGAAAGGTTACATACAATAAAATCCATTAGTGGATGATGGCCCATTTATTCCAATCAGTTCTATTTTATTAACTTATATAGTGCCAATAACATTTGACACAATTATTGGATGTTGACAAACATTATTACGTAATTAGTTCACGTCTCATGTAAATGGAACTAATTGCTAATAGGAAGCACTGGGTTTAACGCACACGCCACTGCACTAAAAATGACAGTTAGTCATTTAGACAGTTGGCAGCTTGGGTGAGGAAACCAGAGTGACATCCCACCAAGAGCTGTGAACTGCTGAGAGGCTGACTTTTAAGTGCTGAGACAGTAATAGCACTTACCTTGTTAACTGTGACCATAAACTCTACTCCCAGAACAGCTTTCAAGCACACGTTGCCGTCAAGGTTTCTTAGACTATAGATGCCAAGAAGCGGGGGTGATGGTTTGGGCTGCAGAGAAGGCTTCTTGCCCTTGGTAACATTAAGCAGGCCAGAGGGTGGGGGGCTGCTCTGGTTCTCATCTGCATCAACCATGCGGCCTGCCTCAGATGTTACCGGGCTTCCTGTTTGAGCAGAGTCTGTGGGTAAAGGGGATAGATAGTGAAGGTGTCTTGAGAGTAAGCAATGGTGTCATCCCATAAGCTCACACAGACCCCCATCTACAGGAAACAGTAACTTTCTTTCATCTGATGCCTTAATGAACACAAAGCTGTCCCACACATGTACAACATGATTTTACAACATAAATTACTTTTCCGATTTGAATACTTAATTTAGATGAAAAGCAAAGAAATACGCTTCTCGATCATTCACCCCAGTCTGACTATTCACAACTACTACCCTTTCAATGCGCACACATTTTAGTACTCACCAGTAAGGAGAAACACTGATGATAGGAGAAGCCATTTTGTAAGTTTGTTGACTTGTCTTGACCTATCTATTATCATGTTGGAACCTGTTGATTCAAGTGTTGTGTCTGGTCATGAGATGTATTTGACCCGCTCTTAAAAGCTAAGTGAGTTTAAAAAACACACACACACACACTTTTGCTGGCTGGGAGGAGCATATCAGTAATGCAGACAGTCATTGTGTTCTGACAGTAGGAAGTGGTTAACCCCTTGTCAAAGGCCTATCTACAGTCATTTGTCATGATAGTATTTAGAGAAGATGTTAACAAAAATGTCTTCACTTAGATTGTATAACAGATATATGTGCACTTTTTTTGATTGAGTTATAACAAAGATGTTTTTATATGATTAATTTCCAGTTAATATCAAATGGGTGTCAAAAGGCATTAAGAGGATAAGATTAGCTGAATACCTCTTAATGAATTGCTTTATTAGAAGCTCCTCCTGTGGTTCCATATTAGGACAATGTATTTGTAACCTAGTGGGGCAATCAAGTGTCTCTCAATCCAGGGTTTACACCTACAACCACGGCGTCCTACGTGCACAAACAAATGAGTCTTCCAAAACTTCTTACAGATTCTGCATAGGAAATCTGCTAAAACTGAGAGAATAGGTGAAATCAAATAGTGTAGGCGGACATTTGGAAACCCTCTGGGTCAAAGGTAGAGAAGTACAAAGTATCCACTTATGCACACAATTCCAGGGTTTGTCAATGCGATGAGTGTAACAGGGTGTTTGGCAAAACAGTAAAGATGAGGCCATGTTATTCCATTTAAAGTTGCGTTCATTCTGCCTTGGTCATCTAATGAAACAATGCTCATATCAACATTAAATGATGCTGTCTCAATACCATTATCTGCCTTTAGAACCTTAACATCATATTAAGATAAATATATTTTGTAGAATATTTGTGATCTTACAAATGCTTTTCCATTACTTTCCCAATGATTTAGTTTCTTGTGATAAATGCAAAGAAGGTCACAGTCTGATATGAAATGTTGAGAAAATTAAATGAATTCGCTTTGTGTTGTATAAGAGTCATACTTCATGAACAGTTACTTACCGTTGTTGTTATTTCTTGACTTTAAACTCAGAATATCTGAGGTTGCATTATTGATTTTTTTTGAAGTATCTGACTAGAGAGAGTAGCATGGATTGGTAAACATTTGCACTGGAGGTGGTCGAGGCCTGGACTGCTTTCTGCTCTAGATGTGATGTAGTGTGTCGTTTTATTTGGTCAAGTGGGTGAGGGGTGTACACTGAATCCTCTGGCATATAACTGTCAATCATTACAGAAGTCCAGAGGGGTCAGGACTGCATACGCAGTTGCTCTCATCCAGTTTTACCCCTCTCTGGATCTAGGATACATGTTCTTGCCGTAATGCTGGGAGCCAGGCTGTCCGTGCTTTCTCTCTGTTGCCTGCTCTGGGCCTGTGGACAAGGGCAGGAGACTCAGCAGGTTACACAGCTTTTCTGTGATGATAAAAGCGTAGAGGAAGCAGTGGATTCAGCTCTGGTTAACCTTAATGGGATGCTGACTACAGGAAATCAGCATGCTCTTTATCAAATTCTTGAGGCCAAGAAGGTAGGGTACATTTTCTTTTCAATCCATTTATTCGACTATTTGATTGTGATACTAACATTTACAGTACGATGTATTGATATATCCCAAAACTGCAGATATTCAGTAAAAAAAAATTATGATAAACCTTCTAAGAAAACAAGACATTAAAAATATCACATTAAACTACTTTACACAACCCATACCTGTTGATTATGTTCGCAATGTGAGCCACCTTTTTTTTCCATTACAGGTTGAGAATAGCACAGAATTGTCACTGCGCTTCACCAGCAGGCAGTCAGATTGCCCAATAGGGGGAGACAAAGCATGGAGAGACTGTGAATACTTCCCAACTGGTCCTCAGGTGATTGCATGTCTCAGTTGGACAAACACTTTAATGTTGACTAAGCATTATTTACTTTTAAAGCCCATGTTTTTGTGAGGACACTTGAAACAAATGAAACAATCATATGACATAGTTAGTAACCTTAACACTTATTGGCCAGTTGTAAGTTAATAGCCCCCAAATTGAGAAGCCCTGTCAGTCAGCTGATGTGCTTGCCTGTGTCCCACTAGGATCCCAGACTTTGTGAAGCAAATGTCTCTGTGACAGAGGGAATTCCAGACGTCCATTTTGTTAGCTGTGCTTCTGGTAAGCTCTGGTTTCCCAATATGTTTCACAATATCTACATGAACCTTGCATGCTTCACTAAAGATTAGTTTTTGTCCAATTCATAGGCAATTCAGTGGACAGATAATTAATTCTATGCAGATTGTATTTTATTTGCCAAAATAGTGCTCATTTCAAACATTCTCTGTGTGAAAAAGAATGTTTGTTATTAAAAGAGTGTTGTGTGAGTCTGAGTGATTTTCAAACTCATTGAAGTTAAAATTTGCATTTCAATTTGTAATCTGTAGTTTAGCAACTGCCAAAATCATATGATAACACAATGACAACGCTCTCCTGTCTCTAGAGCCTTTAGTTACTCGTGATCGAGCCCATTGCCTGGGCTGTCCAGAAGAATTGAATCCAAATAGTGAGGACTTGAAAGAGCCATTGAGGTTCACAGTTGGGCAAGCAAACAATGCGCATAATGAGGCCTTTCTCTTTATATTGAAAAATGTTGTCTCCGCTTCAAGACAGGTATGTATGACTCCATCGGTGGGTAAAACATACGCCATGCAGCCATCTTCCATTATGACATGCCACACTGACGTATTTCAGTGTACTTGTTTTTGTGAAAATCTGTGTCCACAGCGCAAAACTAAAATGACTGTCTGTTGGATAACTTATAGGTGGTGGCTGGATTCAGGTACAAACTGAGATATAATATGCAGAGTAGCAATTGCACTAAAGAGGACTACAAAGAAGTGACAGAAGAATGCCACCCACATGAAAACCCGGTAATCCCCTCCTGCCACACTTGCAAATATCCACATATGAAGTCAAAATTGTATTTAATTTAATTAAACTCAAATGATATGCTTGGATATACTAAAAATCAATGTCTTACCTGCAAGACACCTAAATGTCTCTGACTTCACTTATAATTTATGCTTTGTGTCTAGACGTTTGTGAAATGCAATTCTACTATTGATGTGGCTCCATGGCGGCATGAAGTACCAGACGTCAGTGTGACCTGTGAGCCTGGGGAATTTATGGTAAGTGTAATCTGGTTCGACTGTTAACATCGTGTCAAAAAATAGTTGGACAAATTGGATCAAATTGTCCATTTGCAGCAAGCGCAGCACCCAAGTGTCCCCTTCTATATCCAGATAAACACAAACAATTAATCTATTTATCAAATGAAAAAAAATGGTTGGCAGTTATGCTAATATATATTTAACCATGGTAGACGATGATTAAACAAGGGCCTATGTGTTTTTACTGTAATTTTGGCTTTATATGCACTATATCCAAACAAACAAATCTTCTGTCTGGAACTAATATATCCTATAAAATTGTCATTCTAAATTTACATTAAGACTATTAATACGAGGAGGAGACCTCCAGGATGGACTCCACTGAGGACCATTGTTGAACCTTCAATGGCTGCCAAGAAGGAGTCCTCAGAGGAGGAACAGGACATCCCACTAGAAGCCTCCACTCCACCAGCGACCCCTATGCCTCTGCCCTTAGACACCCAGAAACCTTTCAACTGTCCCTCAAAACCCTGGAAGCAGTTTACTCCACCGACTGCTCCTGCCCCACCATCGACAAGTTCCTCAAATCCAGATGGGCTTTTCAGCGATTCAGATTTGTTGGGATGAACATAATGTAGCCTATCCACATGTATAAGAGGTGGTTTGTAATAACAAGGGAAAATGTCATTTGTGTGCTCTTAATAAACTATTGACTTATCTAGAATGTAAGGAAACGTAATTTTATATTTGCTGCGACTAGAAGGGGACGGGGGATAGTTCAGTACCTAACACTTGATTACTAGCGAGTTGAATTTAAACTGGAGTGGATCTCTTGAAAATAACCAGATAGGCTGTTCCTTTGTAAATACATTTTAATTGTCCAAACGGGAAGAACCTTTCCTAGTCATCTCCTTATAACACATTGGTAAGTTTATGTTACTACTTAACTATTTTTTTTTTTTTTTTTACAAAATGTCCTGATTCACCGAGAGGCATATTTAGACAATTCTGCCTGTGTGTTTCCCACTGTTCAGTTAAGTCCTTTCCAAACTACCTTCATGGAAACGGCGTAGCAACCACATAGCATTTAATTTAACCGTATTGCATTATCCCTCCGCTTGAATATGTAGATCGATGCCACATCCAGCATCCGGTGGAGTATACCAGCATCTTATGTGGTATTTTTTCTATTGGTTTAATATACTGTTTTTGAACATGTGTGGGTATACAATTTAGTAGAGAAAATTAAGTGAAATAGTTAACTAGGTTCTTCACCGGAAGTTTTAGTGCCGGTGGAGTTAAATGTTCTGCACTATTTACGCACTTCCTCTTCAATCGAGCCCCGAAGACGCGGCCAGATCATGTCAAGCGAGTCTGCTGATCATAACAGGTATCAGCGAAATAAATATTTGCCATTACGTTCTAATTCAATAAATCTCGATATGCATGCATTTTTCTTTGAATGTGTATTTTGATGCGTCATGCACAACATTGAATATGACTGATTGATTACCCAGGTCGGGTTGCTAGCTTGCTGGTTGTGTCGGTTTGACAGCAAGCGACCCAGCAGGCAAACTACGCAGTGGCAGTGAGGAGGGCCCTGGTGGGCTCTTTAGGGGTAGATTGGGTGTATGTAAATTAGCAGTTTGGCAAGTACAGCTTGCATTGAAGAACAGTAAACGAGCTATTCATCACAAGCTAAACTACCATGCTAGAAAGGCAAGCCTAGCCAAAGCATATAACTGGGTATGAAGTGCTAGTATAGCTGGTTGATGGATGATAGCCAGTTAAAATTGGCCAACCTTAACACTGGTTAGTGAACTAGCTTTGTGACGTTATCTACCCATTTTAAGTTAACATTACATTTTTTACATTCCGATGTTCAAACTAATGTTGGTCGAGACCGTCATAGACATATACATGGTCACCATCACTTCAGTAACGTTATCAGCAGTTTGGAAGCTTGAGGTGCCATGATAATCTAACCGATACTACTAAAATGTGTCAGCATGTCAATGCTCGAACCCCACTCTGATGGTAACTGGCACAAATTGAAGAATAAAGGTTTGTGAGCGAAACGTGTTTTCCCTAATCTTAGTAAGCGTGTCTTGTCAACAGCTGCATCAAACAACAGAAACGAGGCAGTTCCATATCTAAAAGTTCTGAAGTTAACGCTCTGTTAGCCTGGGAGGTGGGCGTGTACAAGTTCGCGCGGTATGATTTAGACAGCGCTCTGTGATCTTGAAAGTCTATTATGATGACTTGGCCATGTTTTAACTTGAGGACTTAATTTACATGTTTGCACTTGGCACACATTCAAACTAGCGAAATCGCTTTTGAAGAGAAGAGGGTCCAAACTGCTGTCAATTGTCAAAGTAACGTGATGCACCCTGCAATGAAGAATGCCAGGTCAGCTGTTTTCCCTGTTTTCCGCCAGGCTTCACAGAAGAATGTGCCAAGATGTTCCGAAGATAGTTTTTTAGCTTTTCTGATTCGTACATTTTGTTGAAATTGGTGGTGTTATGGGTTGTGGATAGTGCCTGTTCTTAAAGCATCACGTGATTAATATTTACTTCAGTTGTCAGTGTTGGAAAAACCCATTATCGTTATTTTGTTATCCATTGCTTTTTTAAGCTCCAGAGACCATGGAGGCCCAGATGGAATGGAGCCTGATGGTGTCATCGAGGTAAATTGAGGATTAGTGGTTGTTTCATTGCTTCAGTTTATAACCTGGTTTGCATGGGAGACTTCCCTCAAAGTGGTGTTGGGAGCTTTAATTTCCATCTTTTGTAGAATGTTACATTGATGCTTGTTTGAATACATAAATAAAATAGCATTACCAACCCACGTTAGCTTTTTAACACTCAGAATACTTTTTTACAAACTAAATCAAGTAGCTAATGTTTCATGGTAATATGATGAGCATTATCTGGTTTTGAAACTTTAAAGAAGCAATCGACAAAGTTATCGTGACTCTTGTTAAAATCTATGTAGGAAGCAATCAATGCATGTGGAAAAAGACAAAGAAGAATTGGTGACACTTGGACATGCACTGGTGATCTGTCGGTGTAACCCTTCAAGCTTTCACAATTTATCGTTATAGATTAATCAAAAGTCAAATATTGGTCGTCTGTGTATTGCAAATTAACTGTCTGATCCATCAACAGCCTTGTCTTATTAGAGTATTTGTTGGAGGCATACTTTATAAATATAATCATAGATTATTCATTTTTCCATTCTTTTTACTGTGTTTTTATCTAATGTTTTTGTAAGTGGCGTTAGACACAAGCGTCTGCTAAATACCTTAACTATACCTATAATAACTTTGTTCTTGTTGTTTCATGTTGTGCATTTTTAGAGCAACTGGAATGAGATCACAGACAACTTTGATGACATGAATCTGAAAGAAACCCTCCTGAGGGGAATCTATGCCTATGGTTTTGAGAGGCCATCTGCGATTCAGCAGCGGGCAATCATTCCATGCATCAAGGGTACCTTAAAGAAATGAAAATACCGATGATCGTCTCCCCAGTATTACATGAATTATAGGAATATCTTTCCATAATTCAGTAACTGCTATGGGGGTTACAAACTCCTCATTAGTATATTTATGGACACATTCCAAGTCTGGAATGAACCAGCAAGTTGAGATTGTCTCTAATGTGAAGTCACAAGCTGAGGGTCTTTCTCTTGTGTTTGTGCTTTAATTTTAAAGGTTTTGATGTTATTGCTCAGGCCCAGTCAGGCACAGGAAAGACAGCCACTTTTGCCATTTCCATCCTGCAGCAGCTGGAGATTGAGCAGAAAGAGACTCAAGCTCTGGTTCTGGCTCCAACCAGGGAGCTGGCCCAGCAGGTATGCTGCTTCTGAGCTGCTAGCCTCAGCATGAAGGTAGTGTGGAAGATCTTAAGGGTACTTAGGTTTGCATCAGTTCATAACTTGGCGAGTGACATGTGGGCTCAGGGATGGGGAGGGGAGATTGATTGAATTCAGTATTGGGATGTTTTGTTGGGTAACATTGCATTTCAAGGATCAACCTCTTCTGTGTCATTAATATTTAAAACGGGCATAAATAACTAAATCCATTCATTTTAGTCATATGGTAATGATTTATTCAGTTTTTGATTATTATTAATATTATTATTACTTCTATTTCTTTGGGGATTTTGAAAAATGTCGATATTAAAATGAGCAAAAAAGCAGTGCTTATGTATTGGTGGCCTAAACTCTTGATTCCATTTACAAATGATTTGATTCTGTTGCTAAACATGGTAGCGACTTTGAATGTCTCCTTCTTCTGTCATTGGATATTGAAAGCCCAATATGGATTTATGTAAATGTAACACAGCAACAACATTTCAACCTTTGTGTTTGTTTAGATCCAGAAAGTCATTTTGGCTCTGGGTGACTACATGGGGGCCACCTGTCATGCCTGCATTGGGGGTACAAATGTCCGCAATGAGATGCAGAAGCTCGAGGCGGAGGCTTATCACATAGTGGTAGGGACCCCTGGCCGTGTCTTCGACATGGTGAATCGCGGATACCTTTGTAAGTGTTCGTTGGCAAATAGGCCTGGAAGGTTCATGTTATCTGAGAAGTGAAATGATGCTCTACCATCTTCCAGGACTGACGTCATAATGAAAGACTTTGACTTGTTACTGATTGCTACACCATAACCTGATAAGTTTGGGATGTTTTCAAAGCGTTGTTTATGGCAATAGTGTATTTCTTTCTTGCTACATAAGCACTTTGAGCTGCATTCTTTTGCATGAAAGGTGCTATATTAATAAAGTTTAATATTATTATTATTACAGCTCCTAAGTGGATCAAGATGTTCGTTTTGGATGAAGCTGATGAAATGTTGAGTCGAGGATTCAAGGATCAGATCTACGAAATCTTTCAAAAGTTGAGCACCAACATCCAAGTGAGTTGCTATGGTTTAAAAATGTTTTGCCCAATTTAAGCCATTCCAAGAGATGCAAGAACTTTGCATAGTGTTCTCGCCATGTAGCCAGATGCACTGTACCAGACCAAACTGAACTGTGTGTAGATTTAATGAATGGGCTCTGTGTGTGGACAGGTTGTGCTGCTCTCGGCCACCATGCCATCTGACGTGCTGGAGGTGACCAAGAAGTTCATGCGGGATCCAATCCGCATCCTGGTGAAGAAGGAGGAACTTACCCTTGAGGGTATTAAGCAGTTCTACATCAATGTGGAGAGAGAGGTGAGTGTGCCTCCTTGGCGTAAATCTGCACTGGCATAGCAACAAAGTCAACTGGATCAGTGTACTGAATGTATGACAGTCAGCTGTGACATTATGCCTTTCAAGATAAAGAACTTAGTAGGGAACAATTTCAGAGGAACTAAAAGATATCAACTACTTATCTTTTAATTATTAAATGAAAATCCTGTCCGTCCAGTGTTCCAAGTGCTCTTGTTGAAGCCAGACCATAGTAAACATGGCTGAGATACACATCAACTCACACTATGGAGGAACTACTATTGCTGAATCTCAGAACTCCTCCTGGGAGGTAAAGATGCTCAATGTGGCATTCCCATGGACTTATATGAAGACAATTAACTTAAAGACTAATGCTTTATAAACTTCTGAGCCCCCTATAGCAGAATTTCCCTTTGACCAGTGTAGTGTCCCAATTCAAGGACATAGTACCGGTAATGGTGTTGGAGAGGTGACCAAACCCCACTACATGTGATGGAGGCCTGTGTTGGCATTAACAGGTGTTTCTCTCTTCTCTTAACCTGCAGGAGTGGAAGCTGGACACCCTCTGTGATCTGTATGAGACTCTGACAATCACCCAAGCTGTGATCTTCTTGAACACGAGGAGGAAGGTTGACTGGCTGACGGAGAAGATGCACGCCAGGGACTTCACCGTCTCTGCCTTGGTGAGATCATTGTGAGGGGGTGGGGGGAACGGACCCCACTTGTCCAGAGACATGTTGATTTTTATCTCTCGTCGTTGTTGTTTCAGCACGGAGACATGGACCAGAAGGAGCGCGATGTGATCATGCGGGAATTCCGCTCAGGATCCAGCAGGGTCCTGATCACAACTGATTTGCTGGTAATGTTATTATTATTTTTAATATGGCGCATCGGCTGTCTAGAGTTGCATAAAGTCATGTTTTTTTTTTTTACTTAGCACCCGTGTAAGTATAAGAGTGGCCTAAATGGAATGACGGCACTAAATCCAGTTCCCTATGCTGGAGTGGAATCTCTACCCATTCATGATTTGGATGTACGGTATATCTGTAGTGATGCACGGTTTCAGAGTGTCAGGTGGTTAACTGTACTCTTTCATTGCAGGCTCGTGGAATTGACGTGCAGCAAGTCTCTTTAGTCATCAATTATGACCTTCCCACAAACCGAGAGAACTACATCCATAGGTTTGTGCTTTTTTTGGCCCCTATACTTGCGTTGCCTTGTGGTCTTAAGGAATAGTAATACATTTCATTGTAGTGCTCGGTCATCTTCTCGTTGCACAGAATTGGACGTGGTGGCCGTTTCGGCAGAAAAGGAGTTGCAATTAACTTTGTAACCGAGGAGGACAAGAGGATTCTTCGCGACATCGAGTCCTTCTACAATACTACTGTTGAGGAGATGCCTTTGAATGTGGCTGATCTGATTTAAACTCTGGGCTGGTGTCTTGTGAGGTGCTCGCTGTGGCTCAAATGAACAGGTGCATTGTGCTTATATTATTATAAAGGTGGTTAATCTTGTCTTAATGCTGAGCCTGGATAAGAAAACTGATATTTTCCAGTGACACAGCCACGGTGGTGAGTTCTCTTTAGGGACCTCAGGAGGCACGGCCCTCTTAACAGTTAGACTACTAGGTTGGGTGCCAGTAGAGATGGGCTCTTACAGAATTTTCTTTCGTAGGTATGTATTTCCTAGACTAATACAAGTGTGTGTAATAGATGTGCTTTATCGTTTGATAATTTACTTGTGGACTAAAAGGTATAAGTGCTGTATTAAGTCTGCCATTTTTGTTCAACTAACAAACCTGCAGTTATTCTAGTGCATGGGTCAGAATTTCTTTTAGAACTTTCCAGATGAGTTTGTTTCATACACTGCACAATTGTTTCAAACAAGTGACCCTGAACCACTTACCTATGGGCCATAACATAGTAGCAGCTACCTGATCTTGGCTTGTAGATTTTGAAATAAAGTGGAATATGGTTCCTTGTGTTTCTTTCCTGACTTGGAGGCCAAATGGTTGATGGTGACCTCAATCTAAATCACAGTACTTGTAGCTTTAGGTCACTACTCAGCCTCCATTAAAAAGCTAAACACACATTGCAAGTGCATGATGCGTTCCACTAACATTATAAGGCAACTCTGCTTGAAGATGCACAAACCCTAACGTTGACCTCACTGGCCCTCAGTGTGTGTGTAATACCTTAAAAGTTATCGGAGTGGCTGACCATTATATCACACAACCTTACTAATCTCGTGGGACCAAACACGACTTGGGCACTTTGACATACATGTGAGTATACCAGTGGACGTGCCATCTTGCCAACTCCTTGCAAACCAACCCTTACACCGAAAAATGTATTACATTTAAACACTGTTTGCTTCGAAATTAGAAAAAGGTTTATCACAAAATGTACATAGTACAGAGAGGAAGTGGGAGACGTCAGGTATCCACTAACGGGTAGGGATGCGAATCTGGCCAGGTATCCACTAACGGGGAAGTGATGCAAATCTTGCCAGCTTAGGAGTTCTGAGTTGCTTGCTGCATTATCACTGAGGTCAGACTCATCAACTGCAGGTATTCATCAGCTCCATCAGCTAAATTCTTATCAACCACCTGTTAAACAAAAGGTGACATGTCCTTATGTTATCATGAGACAAAACGGACTTGATTTGTACTACTTTCATATTAACCACTGTTACAGTATGTTGAGTGGAAGTTAACCATTGTACCACCAAGTTCGTGTCAAACAGTTACACTAGTAATGATTGTATTTCTGTGCAGAATGCATCAGAAACTAATATTAATGGATAGGAAACAATTATGGTCCATTAAGTTCCTGAAACACCCTTTAAGCTTCAGAGAAACTCAAAATAACAAGCCCCATTTAATTTCTCAAAACAAAAACTCACCGCCATTTTTTCAGCAACGACTGATTTCTGCTTGTCATTGAGGTGGCCCTCGATGATGCAATCATGTAGCTGATTAAGAATCTGCGTAGCAGCATAGCCGTTATCAATCATATTCTGTTTGGAAAGGAGAGAAGAAACCAGTGAGCGGGGACTGTCCTGTGTCTACTGAAAGAACTGGCCCCAAAGTACAAGAGACATGAAACACCAGATTGCTGACTATGACCTAGGAACCTCTGTAGGGCTTGGAACTAGAGGCTATATATATGACAATTTTGAAATTAAGTAATTATAGCTGGATTTCAAGGAGGTACATTACACATGATATTACTTATTAAGTTACTTGGATTATAATGTGAGTGGATTGCACTGGTTCCTTAAAGTGATGTATTTCAGTGGAGGGATCGTGAGGATTGATACTGTATCTTAAGCATTCTGTATAATTGTGATGTAAGAAATGGTTGTCTGTCAAATTCAAGCAAACTTGTTCTGCTGTCCCAACCGACACGCACTGAAACAAGACCAGGCATGCAATCAGAAAACAAGTGTGGTCTGGGGTTTGCTAAAGGAGATAAAGACTTACCTTGACTTCTATCTGCATTTTATCAAAGGTTCCTTTGTGACATATGTGAAGCAGATTGTCTATGACATTAGGGGGTACCACCTACACAAACAGATTACAAATCACATCATATCACACTCACACTTTATGGTAAAACCTTCACAGAAGCAGAA
Source organism: Sprattus sprattus (assembly GCF_963457725.1). Lineage (NCBI taxonomy): Eukaryota > Metazoa > Chordata > Actinopteri > Clupeiformes > Clupeidae > Sprattus > Sprattus sprattus. Next base: position 57,055,829 of record NC_137921.1, on the reverse strand, counting down.
ATAAAGGTTGCTAATGGCCTTGAAAGTATGAAGTCAAATTGATATGCCCTTAAGTAATTGGCTGCACTCACCCCAGCGATCTCTATTATGATACTCTCTGTGATCTCTGCGTCTGCATTGAGCCTGGCCGCACTCTGTAAATATGTAATGGCTTTCCTCAGATCTCCCTCCGACACCCTCACCAGCTCATCAATTCCCTGGTGGAGAAGGAGGAAGAAAAATTCACATGTTCATGAAATGCCATTGTGATGTTAATAGCAGTACGTCGTCACATGTTAAACAATCAGTCATGGTGAATGAGGGGATTGTACCTGGTTACAGCTTTGGACGCTCTGTTTAGCAGCTGTTGGTCATTACCTGTTTGGTATACTTTAGGTTCTCCTTCTTGCAGATTTCTAAGATTCTCTCCTCCTGGATGCCGTTTGCAAGAGGCTTGAAACGGAACTTGGAGCATCTGGATGTCAGCGGTTCAATGATCCTGAGGAGTAAATGCACATAAACAAAAAAGGTTATAAGTCTTTCAAATACTGTTGTGAAAGAAATAGGTGGGAAACTATATATTTTATCTGCCCACACTTTTCTGGCTATGAAAAAGGGTTTGGCTATGAAAAATGGCAGTCCATTCTGTTCCAGAATTGTCCAAGTGCTGTGCTACTGCTGTTAGAAAGAGCTTGAGTACAGAGTGGGCCTAACGAGACCTGCTGATGTAGTTGCAGATGAGGCAGAAGCGTGTGGTACGCGACTCCTTCTCCATGGTGCGTCTGAGGGAAGCCTGGGCTGCATTGGTCATGGAGTCCGCCTCGTCAAGGATGATGATCTTAAACGGAGGACAAGGCTTCCCGCTGATGGAGAGACAGTCACACAACATGAGCATAATTAACCCACTGCCTGTAAAACGTGATTACAGGCATCAACAAGTCATTTAGCTTACGCAATTTCTGAAAGGTGGATCTTTATCCCTATATCATATTGTTGCTATAGGAGTATGGACCCTATGGAGGCCTCAGGAGGTAACTAAAACTATATTTGGGTTTGGGTAATTCAGGAGTGAACATAGGGGGAATTCTGTGGAGACAGGTTGATGCACTCACTCAGGACGACTTCCTGCTGCAGTAAGCTGGGCAAAGGTCTTCACTTTCTTTCTGACCACCTGGATCCCCCGTTCATCAGAGGCGTTGAGCTCCAACACCCGCTGGCGGTACAGCTCAGGTCTGTGATGGAGAACAACAAAGGGTTGAACACAGAAAACATCAACATGTAAGGAATCATGGAGATCGCAGTGTTCAGGCAGCAGAAAATAAAGCACTTTCAAGGTGGTACTCCGGCCATGACGTCCAGACACAACCCAAGGGGCTTGATTGATGATTAGACTTAAAAATGTGGTATCCAATCCCACACAACACCGTAATACTAAATAAACACTCAATAAATGTTTTTCACTACGTGGGAACAAAGTCTGTGTGTGTGTTTGAGTTTAAGAGCTCCCCCTTATCGCCTGGGAAATAACAAGCATACAGGACTGGATACCATAGTGTACTGCAAAGCTCAGATCTGCACATCTTAAGTGAGAAAAATCTAATTTTTAAACAGGTGAATACAGATGAGTGATATTTTATAATCAATCTCTCAATGGTGATAAGCCTCCGTAAAAATAAAATCCCTGCATTACATTTCTGATTTACAAACAAGAGTGTAAAGAAGCTCACTTCTTCATATCCACAATTTAACAAAGGTTACATGAGGTCATAGCATCTCTAATAGTATTACATGAGGTCATAACACCTCTAATATTATTACATGAGGTCAAAACACCTCTAATATTATTACATGAGGTCATAACACCTCTAATATTATTACATGAGGTCATAACATCTCTAATATTATTACATGAGGTCATAACATCTCTAATATTATTACATGAGGTCATAGCATCTCTAATATTATTACTTGAGGTCATAACATCTCTAATATTATTACATGAGGTCATAACTGCCCTCTAGTGACACAGGAGAGCCTGGTAAAAGCCTCTCGGCACAAAAAAGAAAAACTCAGGAATCTCTTTTCTGGCTCGAGTGGACATGGCTCAGCAGCCAAATGAAACCAGAGCAGTTTTTTTGCGACTGTCCCCAGCTGCACCCAAGGCAGTGGCTTCAGCTATGCCCTGCTCCCTGGAATGCAGCACCGGGCTGAGAGGCATTCTAATCAGGCTGAGGGGAGAGAGGCGGGGCAGAGTGAAGCTTCCTGTAGATTGAGTGGGCTGATGCCATCTTTAACGCTGCATTGAAAAGAATGCTGGGAGGTGCTGATGGTCAGTGAGAATATGCAGATATGAACCACGAGAAGCACATGGGGCAATACAGAGACAGACTGGAGCTAATGTACCGACCAAGACTAGACTACAGCACTGTTAGAAACAGACTGGAGCTAATGTACCGACCAAGACTAAACAACAGCACCGTTAGCACAACAAAAGATGAACTGTACCAGGTATAGATAAAGTACAGCACAATGCACATGCTGTAGAAGACAGAAACAATATGCAGCTGTCAAACATATTACAGTATGGTAGATATCCCAGGAGTATAGCATATTGGAGAACTGAAGCAGTGTGTGAGAGAGGAGAGAGAGAGAGAGTATTAGTGTGTGTGTGTGTGTGTGTAGGTCGAGTATCTTACCCATAGAGCTCTCTAGCGGCTGCCAGGATGGTGGAGGTCTTTCCTGTACCGGGAGGCCCATAGAACAGTAAATTGGGCAACTGCAGTAAGGAAGGAAAGTGAAGAGTAATGTTTGTTAACAATGATGCAAGAGGAAAAAGCATTGAACAAAAGCTAAAGTAACTTCATCCCAATAAATGTGAACGAAAAACCACTGCTGACATATATTCTTTCAGGTCTGATTTTAACTTAAACTATTAACTTATTTAATTAAATCCTCCTTTTAAATCACACTGCTTAGATGCACCAGTATACAAACCTGGCTGTTTCAGTACAAACACCTATGTGCCAGAATGAAATGGTCTCCCTCTTTCTTATGTGTATTTAAAGGTGCTATAAGCAAGACTTATGCACTGTTGTCCAGATTTCTAGCATGCTAACCAGCTAGAGCCACTACTGTACAGTACAGCCTCTCTCATAGTACCACTTTGTACCTCAAGAGGTGCTAGTGAGTCACTGTAGCCAAAAAAGCAAGGCAAAGCAAGAGTCCGGTCATGGGCATAAGCTCATATTGTCAGGAATGGTTAATTTAAATCAGTAAAATACCATTTCAGAGGCTAAAATATTGACAGTTGATTGTTAATTACTGGAGGAATTTAATTCTCAATTTTTCAGAGCGCTTGATTAAATGTACTAATGGATCCTTGTAAGCATGGCTATTCTGTAGTCAGTTTCAACAAGTAGGTCAGTAGCAAGACCATCAGTTAACATTAAAGGTTAGACTATCAGCTAGGTTAAAAGCTTGAGCACTTAATTGAAGACCTTGATGGTCTGTTTGCCTCGACTAAGTTCATATAACATATAAATATCAATCCATGTTGATGGAGACACTAATTGTAGTTTAAATATCTTTCAATCATATCTGTTTTCTGACTACACGTAGCCTTCAGCCTCCCCTACCTTGGCCAAACTCTTCGTTTACCTCTGCAATGGGAGAGGAGGTAGCGGTGTTCAAACGAAGTATTACACTGCCCCCAATCAGCTTGGGGCGGGGAGCATGGAGTAAATAGCTCGCTAGCCAACAGCTAGTCAGGATAAAATACATCCCCTTTAAGAAAAGCAGACCCTATTTAAAATCCAAACTAAAACAGGCTAATAAAGAGGCAAACACATCAGAGAGGAGAGGTGAGGAAATGTCACTGTGTTCAGCTGAGGGGCTCATTAACATCAGGCATGCAAACTGGTCAGGGTAGGGGGGGGTGATAAAGTGTGGGGTAAAAATTTCAAGACGTCCACTTGGGTGCTGATTAAGACCCCTAAACTAAGCAACTTTGTCATTGGAACTACCCCTCTATCTAAAAAAAAAAACCCCACCTCTTGAAATTGAAAAATAACATGTGTTTTTTATGCCCGTTTTTGCTTTAATGTGCCTTTTTGATGATGTACACCTATTGTGAGTTGAAAACTTATTTTTTTTTAATACTGTGCTGAGCCTAATATAGCCACAAATACTTAAAACAGGCCATACTATGTCCTACTACTCTACTGTTGATAGCTTGTCCAAGCTCTGTTGAAATGTATTGTATTGCAGGGTGATTCTGTCACTTCTCCTGCCCAAGTAACACATCAGGGCATCTGCAAATTCCTGTGCCGTCTTCATTCTCCTCCTCCCACTGGGCAGGGCAACTTGGATCCTGAAAAGAGGATCAGCTTTCGGGAGCAGCGTGGTGCTCTCCCTGGCGAACCTCATCTCCTCTTTCATTCGCTGCTGCTTCCCCTTGTCATCCATAGCTGGGTCAACCAGGAACTGCTCAACTTCTCTGCTGTCTGTGAAGGGGCCTCCTTTGGCTTTGAGATTGTCCAGCTTGTCCAGCCTCTTCCTCTCATTCCTCTGAGCAATCTCCTGCCTCTCAGAAGACCCCTTCGCAAAGTTAGCCCTTGTGTGCTCACTCCAGGAGAGTTCTACCTCCCTCTTTGCCTGGACGGCTGCCTGGAATCCCCTGAAGGAGGGAATCTGTCCGGCCCTCAGCTGCTGGCATCTTTGCAGAATAATGGACCTGCTCACAGATTGTAAGGTGCCAAGCTTTTTCAATCTGTAGTCAACCTTGCCACATTGTCTCTCCATGCTTATGTTATGGACTGGGGTCTGGTCGATATCTGGAGCCTGCTCACTCACTGGGTACTCCACAGGGAAAGCGTCCTCATCGATGCCATAGTCTCTTCTCTGTCTGGCCAAGACAGTCTGCAGGTGGGGCAGCATCAGATTAGTCAGTTTAAGAACCTCCTCCATGTGCTCCTCTGCCAGCATGGACACAGAACTCAGGACCTCAGCTGTATAGTTTTCTTTGACACCGGCAAACAACTCATCTGACACACCTGGGAACTCTGGCTTGATGAACTTAGTGTAGTTATCACAGGTGATGGGCTTGCCTAGCCCTGTATGAAGGCCCTTATAGAACTCCCCAAGTTGTGTGTGAGTAGCACCCTTCTCTATGGTCCTGGCATAGAATGGCTCAACCAGGTGGACACCCAGGCAAGCAAACACCACAAGGACCACCTTCAGGTAGGGGAGTTCCATCACCTCTCTGACTAGGCAGGCCAGGCGGTTGTTAATGTGTGGATTCTGGCTCAGAAACTCAGCCAGGTGGTCGTAGTTGTGGACTAAGACTGCTGCTGCCCTCGAGAGACATCCAAACCTGCTATCCTTATAGGCAAACAGGACACTGGAGACCTGCCTTTGTTTGAGGAAGAGGATGAACTCCTTGTAGCGGTTCCAGGGCTTGTGGGAGAATTCAGGTGCCACTAACTTTAGACACATGTCCAATGCCTGCCCAGCCAGACTGGCGTTCTTGCTGTCTATCTCCAGATCCACCATGAAACCCTTCAGAACCTGTTCCATCTTCATATCTGCCTCCAACAGCCTCATTACTTTGTTCATCGCACTGCTGAAGCCCAGTGTAGTGTGGGTGCCACAAAAGAGCTGCCCTGCAGGTGCACCCAAGTTGTACATCTCTGCCAGAAGCTCAGCAAAACCCTTGTTGTGCGCTGTGCTGTCAGTCATGTGCGTGTCCACAAGTTTGTACACCTCTTGCACTTGTACTCCTCTCACTGATGCCAGCACCTCAAACCCCATGTCCACCTGCATTGCTATGTCCTCAGTTGTCTCTCCATGGATTGGCAGAGGGAAGGGACTTTCCTGACCCACGTGAAGTCCCTGCACCATAAACTGGCCCACCCCCTTCTTGGTTGTGCTGTCTGAGGCATGTGTCACCATCCTTCCCTTCTGCTTTTCCTCTTCAAGCTTGTCCACCACGAGATACAGGCTCTGGGCCTCAATTTGCTGCAGTGCTGTTCTAATATTCCGGTCAGTTGGCACAGTGTCTATGTCAAATATTTCTTCTGTGTTTTCAGGGCTCTTCCACTTCCGTGCGAAAAGCGTGTTTCCAACCTCGATCACAGCAGAAGACGCTTCAATAAGTGATAGTCCTCTCCCTGAGAGATTGGCCACCGTTTTATAAAAGTCATCACGCACTTTCCGCTCCGAAATCCTGATGTGCTGGTACTCTTCAGGCAGAGGATCATCTTTAGGCTCAGCCACTTTCTTGAACAGCTTTCTTTTATTTGTCCTGTGCCCTTCAGACTCAATCTCAATAACCTCAGTCGCTGCACTCTCCACATCTTCATCCTGCTGTTCCTCATCATCAGGCTTCCCTTTCTTGTGGATTCTCCCATCCTCATCCTCACTGCTGCTGGCAGTGGTGGTGGGAATCTCACCAGCCTCAACCAGCATCTCAGAGATTTGGTCTATGGTTTTGTATTGAAATTGCTGGTCCCTTTCCCTCCTGTAATCCTCCTGCCTCTCCCTCAGTCTCTGAGCTCTCATGGTACTGTGGTACCACACAGGATCCACGCCTTTACAGCACAGCATCTTTCTCTCTGTCTTCTGGTCATTGTAATACTGATACTCCATCTCACTCATGCTCACCCCCCACTCTTTCTCCAGGGCCTTCCTTCTCACAGGGTCCTCTGCAAAGACATCGAAGAGTTGACTTTTCTCCTTGAAAAGCTTCTTGTAGTCTTTCACAGCCTTTGTGTTCTCCTTGCCCTTCTGGCCATATCTCTTCCTCCCCTCACTGAAGCTTTTCCTAAGTGCCTCCACCCTCCTCTGGATAGTGCTCAGAGACACACAGTACACAGTGTCATGATAGTACTTGGCATATATCTGCTTTGCCACCTCTCGCACTGCTACATCAGTGGACACCTTCCCCTCCAAGTGGTACCTCAACATCCCTATCACACTATGCAGTGTGGGCAGTTTGGTGTCTGGCTGGAATTTCTTGGATGGAGGAAAGTCTTTGTCTGCATCAAACTCCTTATCTCTAGATCTAGTCGAAGGACTGCACGCCATTTTGACCTCTCTCTACTTTGAGAAACAACTTATGTGATAACTTGTATGATTACACTGAATATGTATGAAGCCACAACAGGATCGAGATTAGGATAAAGAAGAGTCAGAGTGGAGCAGCGGGTTGAAAAGTTCACAACTGTGTATTTTCATTTGTTATAAGTGTACTACCTGGTTGTTAATAAACACAATGTTAAAAAAGGGTCAGAGCAGAGGCCTCATGATGATATACAGTAGATGAGAGGTCTAAAGCTGCAGAAAGTACACTGAGCAATCAAAACATCAAAGGCAAGAACCAAATGCAAGGTATGCGGCCAGCTTGTATAGGCTGTATAGTGCAGATTTAGTTTTTTGGAGGAGGTGGGGTTTTTTTTTCACAAGAGATACCAAGTCCCTATACAAAATATCTCCCAAATGACCCAATGAATCACCCCTGAAGTGGACGTAATCAAATTCCAATTTTTTTTATTTAACCCCCATTATCACCCCCCCCCTATCAGGGGTGAAAAAGGTGAGAAGGTTGCGTGAGAGGAAAAATTGCCGCTTCTTCACGCAGGGGTTAAAGCAAAAAAAAATCCTGAGCATGAACTTTTTTTTCTAGGCCTATGTGGGTGAGTGCGAGGGGGGGGGGGGGGTCGTCCTGTGGCGAGGACACATTTACAGGGTCAAAAAAACAAACAATCAAACAAAAAAATATTTAGAAATGAATGATGGCAGATTATGGTGGGACTTTGGAAACTGCAATCCCAAGAGGGTCAGCAATACTCCACCTCACTACAATATGGTACTAACACATGTCGCATTTACGATTTCTATATGATATCAAGTTTTGCTGCTAAGCTTTGTCCTTGGAAGATTTCAAGATGACCTACAATCACAAGGTGACATGTTATAAGGGTATGTGAAATTCAGTCAGTGAAAGAAGATTTGATTTGCAACCATTTCATTGAGGATACAGTATATGCAAAAGGACAGTGATTCACTTTTTAAACCGTTAAAGAGCAACAGTGAGCTGTAGAATGTAGTTTTATATTGCAACATTTCCATAATTACTTCGTTCAGAAGAAATAATCGTATAATAAAATATACATCTTTTATTCTAGCATACAGTAGCCTAATTGCTGAGGCATTGGCTATATTCATGTTCCTGCCTGGCAAGTGTTGCGTTTTTACTGCTTTGTATCTTCAACAAAAAAACGAACGAGGACATTGTCCAGGAAGGAAAACTTTAGCTTTTCCGAAATACGTCTTTTAAACTCTGGTGTTATGCCGTGTGTGTTAAAATAGCTGGCATGCTGATTGGATATTGACAGTTTAGTCAAAGCAATTTTGTCTTCAGCTATTTTTTGGCATAATTCACCAGGGGTTGGGCGAGCTTGCCTGGATTGAGTTCTGCGATGAACGTACATAAGTGGAAGCACTGGAAGCACCTTTTCCCGCTAGTTGCATACAGTAGCTTTCTTGAGCACAACAAGAGAGCACCTGCTTCTCTTAACTTCTTACACCGGCTACCAAAAGGCTTACCGTCCTTCCCTATCTCTTCTATCCATGCCCAGCGCCATTTCTTTTTCAATCCTTCATCAACTAGGAGGGCATCTTCCCAAGGATTCTTGAACTTACTCTGCTTCGGTCTGACAGTATCTACTCTACTTTGGCATCTACGTAGGCAGAGCGATACAGAAAAGTCGGTGGTGAAAGCACATTTTCCCAAGACCCGCCCTAATCTACTTCTGATTGGCTAATTATGTTCTTTTGACAGCCTGAGAGTTGTGCTTTTTTCATATCATTGGCAGACGAACTCATAAACTCGAAAGTAATGGTGATGATAAAGAGTTTTCAATATAAAAAAAAAATGATAGACTTTTTTCCCGCAGCCAAACGCTGCACGCCGGAAATCCTACTTTACTCCCTTTAATCCCTGTTCACGAGAACCGAGACTCACCTCAAAAGTAATGCAGCTATTCTTCATCTTCCTCTGAAATGCCCCCCCCCCCCCCCAAAAAAAACTCCTCGGATCTACACGATTCACGTAAATGGCATATTTCGGTGGGAAAACGGCGAACTTCGCCGAAAAGCGACAAGTTTGCATGCCTGTAACATAGAAGAGAGATCTTCAGTGCTGACCAGCAACGCAGCACCAGCGCCCTCCACCTTCCTGTGACAGGGGTTTCAATTACACCCTTGCCCCAGGAAGACTATCTCAGGTTCAGGAGCAGCACACAGCGCGAGCCCTGCAGGTCACCTACCACACACGATGCCTCAGGAAAGCTGGCAGGATCTTGAAGAACTGCTACTATCCAGCCTTCAGACTTTTTACCCTGCTGCCTTCCGCTGCCAGACTTTTTACCCCGCTGCCTTCCGGTCTCTCACACGAAGACTGGAGAACAGTTTTTACCCAAGGGCCATCAGGCTGCTAAATGGACATTGGTTCACCACCGCCACTTTTGCACTCGTCACTTTACATGCACTGTCACTTTCACACTACTGTTTGCACTACACTACATATTCTGTCACTTACAACTTACTGTTTGCACTAGCTGTAACTCCCTCAGTGTGTACGTAGGTTAGTACAGGTTAATAAGGTTAGCATAGTCTATTATGTTATGTTTATTATATGTTATATGTATATATAGTGTAGTATTATATGTATAGGCTGTTATATGTATATTTGTTAGTATTATATGTATAGGCTGTTATATGTATATTTGTTAGTATTATATGTTGGTTGTTATATGTTAAGCATACTGTATGGTACATTTATATTGTATATTTAGTAAGGTTTTTTAGGTTATTATATGTTTATTATGTGTAAATTATGTTCAGAGTACTTGTACAGAGTGTACGTCATGTTTTTGTTCTGTCATACTATGTTATGTTATGGTAGACTCTTAGGCAGTGCCGTGTCTTGTCTTGTCTTGTCTTAAGAATTTCAGTGCCCTGTCTGACCCTGTGTCATTTTGTGCATCTGACAAATAAAAGACTTGTAACTTGTAATAGTGTAGCAGAGAAACAGTTTAGAGAGTGAGACAGCTGGTTGATTGGTCACACATCCAGCCAGAGGGCTTACGCTTACTGCAAGACCAAACAGGCATTACGTCACTGATAAATAATTACACTGTGATTGAGAATATAAAATTTGACTGAGGGACAATTTTTCAGCATGTTACATGGCATGGCAAGCCAAAGCAATGTGCAAAGGTACAAAGGAGAGGCACACAAAGTTAGTTTCTCACTGCTGGGCTGACGGTATGATGCCAAAAGACTTACATCGGCACCCTCCAATGATTTCTTCAAAACAGCAACCACCTCCTCTTGATAGGCCACATCATCCACACACTTTGGTCTACTGTAAAATTAAGATATTCTTTATTTGCACAACTATGCAAACAGTTATTAACACATGTATGCAGATACCAGAAGAAAAGAGGTTTTCCCTTTCTTCAATATGAAAACTCAGAGCAGTTTAGGCCTACAATGGTACAGTATGTAATATCTGAATCTTGTAAAATTATTAATTATTACAAATTATAAGGTACAACAGCAGAACAGTTCTCCGATTAATAACCTTGAACACAGCAGGTCTCTGCGTTTCACAAGCCAATGGCTTGGTATAATTGAAATGTTTGCAAAACTTTTGGATTGTTGTAAGTGACTTACTATTTCTCTACCCATGGTAAAGCCTTGGGTTTCTTTTCCCCACTTGATCCAGCTGCTTTGTCCTTCTGAAGCTTGATGCTCTGGTTGGATGTTCCTTTCAGAAACGCCTGCATTTCTATTACCTAAAGGCCAAATGCACAGTCTGTCTGTTAATGCAAGGTTCAACAACAAGACATTCAGTGAGCTCTTCGGAGGACGGAATGCTCCCAGCTAATCTGTCAAAAAAGCTTTCAGACAAGAAACCGACAGTCTTACATCTTTAAACTACACCAAAGCAAAGTCGACAGCTGCATAACTATCCACTTGTATGAAGCAACGAAGCATTTTGTGCGTCTATTTGACGTCAAGCAGAAGCATTTAGCATGCATTAGACATCGCCTAGAAACATAAGCATTCTGAATACCAAAAATTAACATCAGTTGTACCGCCTGGCTAGATTACTAGCAAAAAGTGTGCATAGGCCCCAGAAAAGAGATGACGGCTTGAGACGTATCTCGGCCTGTCATTTCTTACCTTGTTTAAGAAGCCAACGTATTAAGTTATTAGCCTTAAGGAGTTTCAGAACACTTCAAGTAACTAAGAACCTTATAATAAATAACGTGAATTAATAATAATATAAACGCCTCAGTTTTAAATGTTGATAAGTGGCTAGCTGGCTATAAACAAAAAAAACGACAGTCAGCTCACGTCGTATCTCGAAATTCTCAGCCATCGTTCAGTGATCATGCTGCCGGTGAACATTACTGTGTTCTCTCGCTAGCCCATTTAGCAATGTTGTTGTATGGATGTTTGACTTGTAATCCAAGACCGTTACAGGTGATTCATTTATTAAGATACATCAGAGAGCAGCGTAAACGATGCAGTTATATGGGTACAACAATGCAAACGTCCTTACCAAATGAAGTGCGTCCAATAAAAGTTCCAAGCACAATCAAATCCGTGACATTTGGTGGCAACGTTGTTATGCAGAGGATTCCCGCCAGTCGCATATGTTACGTCTTCTTCCGCCTACGTCATGGCGCGTTTTCGAAATGGCCATATGGTACGGTGTTCTGAATGCGTTCGTTTGTTATGGATTATGGTGTATCAAAGTTTAATGCATACAGCTTTGCTCGTTCCGTGATGTAAATGCTCGTATGCCAAGAGGAGTGCATTTAATATAAAGAGAACTACAACAGTCAAACAGAATCGACACAAACTTTCATTTGCAAGTTAAAAAAAAATAATAATTCAGGCAGCCTACTAAACAGGCCTAAACTACACATGGCAGGCAGATAATAATGCAAAGTGATCGTGCTAATTTTAGTCCTTCTCCAGTTGGACTACAAGTAGATTATTTTAAAATATCGATTGTTTGCTGTTTTACTCGATAGATTGTGGGGAAAGTAAATACTGATAGCCTATCGTTTTATAAAATGCAGTTTATGAAATAGTCTAGCCTACACACTACAACCCCCCTTTCCACAACACTGGGATGCTTGGCCGCAGCTGCTGTCTCCTCCTCCATCAGCGTTTCCAAGGCAATCGTCACGGTCCCAAGGGGTAATGGACGGGTGGGTAAGATGATAATGGCTGTTCGCTCCAAAATGTGAAATAGATTTCAGCACGGACATCCATGCTGTGTAGACTATGTAAGTGTCCATTGTTTGCATAGACTTTTTAAAGAATATAATGTTTTATCAAAAATAGACCAGTATGTCTTTTAATTCTAATTTGAATGTGTTATGTGGTGAAATGCGTATGTTTATATCTTTCTAGACTTAATGTATCACTGATTACATGTTACACACTTAGACTACAGAATTTATGACATCACATTATCATTTTTTCCTAATAAACTTGTGTAGTCTAGGCCTAGTCTAGTCTAGTTTTAAAGCTAGAGAGACAGCTCCAGTCCACTGAATCCTTAGCTCCAGGTTTTGCAATTAAACACCCATTCTCCAAATCACTCCCTCCAGGCAGGTGCCTGTTCTCTGATTTGTTGTCTCCAGGAGCCTGAATCAGCCTCTGTGACATCAAATCCCAGGTTACTGGCAGCCTGCTCCTCGCGAGCACAATACCACTGAGAGGGAGGGAGGGAGGGAGGGAGAGAGCGGGTATGTTTGTATGCGTGAGCAACATCAATAATTCACCGCCTCTCTAAGCAATAAGAGGAAAGTACTTTCCGTCTGGGTCCTCAGTTGTGTCTCCCTCTCCTCTGCTCATCCTCTGGAAGGTACCACTAGCTGGTGAGCAGGGAGTGGCTTGAAGCATCATGCGCATGGGGGAGCCCTCCAGCGTGTGCGGAAGAGACTCGGTGGAGGAGAGGAGCGTAGAGGAGGAGGAGGAGGAGAGGAGGAGGGGAGGGGTGTTAGAGCGGCGAGTGGATGCTGCTGCTGCTGCCGCCGCCGCCACCACCCTGCACACACACCCTGCGATGCTCTGCTGGATGCGGGAGGACGAGATGTCTGTACAGGAGTTTCTTCAGCGCGTTGAGAGCATCATCCAGCATGTGGGTGAGTGTTAGCCCCTGTCCGGAGGATCAGTGGTGGATGTGTGGGATGGGGTGCTGCGATGCTGTGAAAAAGAGAAAGGATGTCGGGAGGTTTGTAGCGTTTACTGCTGTCAATTCTGTATGAAGAACCCGATACAACCAGAAGGTACTCTATGGATGACATGCTAATGGAGTACATGGATTTCTCTGCTGAGCTAGCTGTTTGTCAGTGTTGTGGTCTGTGTGACTTGAAAACCTTCATTATTTCTGTTTATGTGTTCAAAATGTACTCAAATTAGAGTCAGTGGGTGTCCCACAGGCAAGCAAGGTCTGTGATGATAACATGCAGGTCTGTCAGTCAGATTTCTCCACTTATATTTTGTGGACATCTGAATATAATCTGAAACATTTATAAATCATCTCAAAACCTTTATCACAGGGACTGCCATATGTCTTTGCCATTGCTGTGGATTAAGTACCACAGGCTACAGTTTAATTACAGTTTCACTTTCAATTACATTTATCATTACAGTCGCTGGTTTCAGTGCATCTTAGAATCAGGTCAGTTGGTTCTCAAATGTCAAGTAAAATTGGGGCAGCGATAGAAAGTCCCCCGACTTCCAATTATGCATTTTAGTGGGTTTTAAAAATGAACAGAGGAATCTGAATGTGGGTGGGCACATTTAAATTAGTTGGTGGCAAATTTAGCTCCTGAAACACATTTTACCAGATTTAAAAAGAATTTACACAATAAAACCTTATCCTCTTAAAAACCTCTAAACTGCAAGTAATTCAGTTTTTGTCCTTTAACTAGATAAATAGACTAAATTACAGGAAAGCTTTTTTCTGTTGTTAATAACAATGACATTTCAGTCTGAAGGTGAAAAAAAGGAACCATGAGCAGATTTTTCCCTTGTAAATCTCTCGCTGAGCTGTGTGTTGTGTTCGTCAGGCTGCCCGGGGTTTCTCAGGCAGGGCAGAGGAAGTAGGTTATTGTGCCACGCTGGAACTCTTGCGTTTCTTGTACATCAGCAGCTCCGGCACTGCAGCAGCCCTTGGGGGGGGATGGACGGACAGTTGCCATGGAAACTGTACGATAGGCAGTGCCTGCATACGGCCTGTGCATTACTCCATATTGATGGGGTAGGAGCCGTCCGGTCTGGGCTTGCCTCGCAAAACTCCTGTTCTCCAATTCTCCAAGGAGACCTTATTAATGCCACCATGTCAAGCCAGTGAGTCACTTCTTGGCACTCAGACATTTGGAGATTGGAGTTATTTCTTCTGGTCATTAAGCGATTATTCAGAAATACATGTGGTGAGACTGACCATTTAAAATATCTCTGTATTTTTCCCAGATCTAAAAACATCTCATCAGCATTTGACAATTGATATATAACACTGGGGTGTCAAAATAGAAGAGAATATAAGTGGCATTATTTAAAGCCTTGTTTTACATTTCGGTAAGGCTTTGATATGCCTATCTTTTTTATTCCCTAATTATAACACACTATGAATGATGCTTCGATCATGTGATGTTTAGATGATGCTGTAGTTTTAAAGTGATAAAGCATCTGTGAGGAAATGGCACCGGGCGAGGGGGTGGGGGTGTCAGTATTGCAGCAGTGATTCAGTGTGATTACAGTTCCACCTTGTGAGGCATGACTGACTCACCCCGCATCACAGAATCCAGGCTGGATGTGCATTGTGATTGGTAGATGGTGACATCATGTTTCCTGGAACGTAAGCTATGTGTAATTTGCTGTACAGAGCAGCGTTATGAAGGGTCCTACATATACCAAGATGCCCAGCAACCTTCATGTTTGTTCCCTGTTGGAGTAGGAACACCATAGAGGGTTAAGTTAATTATCTAATCATACTATGTGTTTATTATCAGAGAAGGAGTACTTACCATTTCACACCTTCATAAAAATCACAATACCCATAAACTAGATATAACTAGATATTACATTGTGTCTCTGCTCAGCTCACAGAGATCCTACCTCTAGCCTTGCAGGGGAAAAAATTGAATAGAAATGCATTGATTGGGTCATCCTCCTCTAATTAGGCTAAGAGGATTAACACAAGCATACCACTCTCAATGAGTCCTAGCACTGCGGTAAACAGAGAAATGAAGCTGTTTGGGGGAGTTGGATCAGCCACAGCAGACAAGGCCCACAGCTGACCAGAATTTTTATGGGGCAAAGCAACTGGAAAATACATTAATGTCAAGTTAATCAGAACAGTGTGTGCTTTCAAAGGCACTGGTGTTACAGCGCATACGTTCTGCAGATGTCCTTGCAGAGAACACCCTTTCAGCGGTGAAGAGCAAATATTTTTAGCATGTTTTAATTCAGTGAGGTGAATGTATGATTTAATATGGGGAAGTCTCATAATGCGACTCCTCTGGACAATATTATGAACTAGAAATATGTGTAAATAAAAATCAACATAAATAAATGAAGTAAAGTTATATCAACATTTTCAGTGACATATACAATGCACTTAACCATTTCACATTTCGTGAATGTTTTTTTCCCAAGTGACTATACCGTGTTTGTCAGTGCCTCACTATCTGCTCTGTTGTTTGTTCTGTGCCGTATTACTGACATCAGCAGGGCGTTTGCTGGTGCAGTTTATTTAAATTAACACCAGCCTCAGCACACTTGGCACTGTGCCAGCCTCATTCAGTGATACCGCCAACCCAGGCCTTGGTACACTATAAGACAATGCGGAAATCTAAAAAAAAAAAATGGCTTCCATGACAAACAGCACCAAAGGTGAACAATGGAAGGTCATAAGACTTCCTTCCCCCTTCCCCTGCTCCCCTGATGTAATCCTGCCATCATACGTCATGCTTAAACAGACCTCACAGATGACTTCCTTCTTCAGCTCAGTTCAACTGGCTGTCTGTGACAAAGGTCCACCACATCACCACATCTCAGCCCAAAACTGTCCCAAAACTTCCTCCAGACTTTATAAGAGATGTTATGGTCTGTCTTTTTGTGTGTCTTGGTCTGTCTAATTGGGACCAAATTATGATCTTCATATCTCACATTTAATGTGAGTACATGAATTACATGTATTCGTGTTATACATGTACTGTATTGTCTATATATTGGTATACATTACATACATACACACACATGCATACAAGCTACTTTATGTACAGCACTGCTCAAAAGGTCTGACCTTTGCACTGTGTATGTGAGAGAGTAAGTGTATTTTTAATGCTTCATAATGCTGGTCAGTGCCAGTGCACCCTTGGCTCTGTTGTGGTAAGCTAAATCGTAAGGCTGAGGGCGTCTGGTTGTATTTACTCAGCCATGCGAGGCCCCTGTGTTAGGATGCGTCAGCCATACGAGGCCCCTGTGTTAGGATGCGTCAGCCATACGAGGCCTCTCCGTTAGGATGCGAGTGTGTTTTCATGCGGTTTCCTATTTGTTTCACAGTGGAGTCCCCCTTCACAGAATTCAGGAAAACGGTTGCCCCTGTTTTCTTTCCCCCTTCTTGCGTAGGCTCCCTCCTGACGCAGGCCACAATTTACAGTCACTTAAAAATAGGCAGGAGCACAGTGGAACAATAAAGCCTGGCCATCTAGTAGAGCCACGTGTGTTTTAAACTAGACCCTCAAACTGGACCGGTTAAGCTCCGGTGGTTTTAAACCTTACAAGCAGTTCCATGTCTTCTTGGTGTCTGGTTTTGCAGATTGATGTTGAGATCTCCTGATTTGGATTATAGAGCGAAGATCATTTTTGCTTAGCTGTTGACATTTGAGGTTCTTCGCCTTTGAGTGTTTGTGTTTCGTCGGAATTCATACGGTGGAATAACGTGACTCTGTGTCTGTTTGGCCTCAGAACACGCAAATATGTAGCATGGCACGTCTTTCACTCATGTTTGTGGGCGGTCTTGAAAGAAAAAGAAAAAAACAACTCCATGAGAGATAACCCTCTGGCCAGATGATGACAGTTCAGGAAAGAAATGACACATCTCGGGATATACCACACTCACTCAGGAGCCAGTAGGATACTGTCTGGGTGTATACAGATATAAAATCAGAAACTCTGAATCTGATGTGTATGTGTGTGTGTGAGAGTGTGTGTGTTGGGGAGGAGGGCATGAGCATTTGTCCATACGTATGTGTGTGTGTGTCTGTCCATATGTGTGTGTGCATATGGACCCAGCAGGACAGGCCCCACATAGGAGAAAACCCAGAAGGCTTCGAGACTGTGAGCTGTCTGAGCCACCACGCAGGGGAGGAAGAGGCGTCATGGCAACCAGAGGAAACAGGGACGACTTAGACACGTCCCTACAGCACTTGCCCCACGACAGGGGAGGGGGGTCGGAGGGTGGGGGCAGAGGAAGTGCACAGTCCGGATCCAAACACAAGGGCTGTTGCTTTTAATATGGCCTCTCATTCCTGTTTTCATGTTTTTATTGCATGCTGCCAAGAGGCAAAGGTCACGCTGCTCCGCTCCAGGAGCCCCCCACAGTGATGTCACGTGCTGTTGTTGCTGGTGACCTTCAGTGCTCATATTTGCAGGTGTTTGGGGGTGCTCTCTCAGCTTTATAAACTGCATCCTCACAAACATGGCTGACTTACCTTTCACCCACAAACCATGGAAAAACATCCAAAAAGAATGCTTTGGTACATTTTTGAGTGCAACGGATGAGCTTACTCATTATTTCATATCATAGCCGGTCAGCAGTTAAAAGTTATAGATATGAACAGATTTAGTGGAGCACAGCATACACCAAGTGGATTTCCTTAAGATCATGCTTGATTTCCACACTGTATTTTCAGTTGTATTTATTCATTAAGCTTCTGGTCTATATAAGGCCCCCCTGACTGCAGTATGTAATCCTGTCTGATTCTGTTTGAACATCACACTAGGTGAGATGGCTTTGTGCTTCATAGTCCCATGATCTGTGACACAACAGGACAGGGGGAGATGAGATTACAGTGCATTATGGGATGGAGTGTGTGTTTGTGTGGGCTTCACGTCCGGCTAATGCCACTCAGCTAATGGCTGAGAGGAATAAGAGGCTGTGTCCATTATTCTTTCGTCTCTCCTCTCGTCTCTGCCTGCTGGCTTCCTCTTCCTCTCTATCTCGTTCTTACCTTCCAGCAGTCCTCCCACACATACTCCCTCATAAAGGCACCCACAGACATACACACACCCACACACACACCCACACACAAACAGACACAAAACACAGACACACACACACACACATACACAGACAGACAGACACACACACACACACACACACACACACACACACACACACACACACACAAACACACACACAAACAGACACAAAACACACACACACTCACACACACATACACAGACACACACACACACACACACACACCCACACACACACACAAAAACACACACACACACACACGCACACATACACACACACACACACACACACACACATACACACACAAATCCGAAGGTAGAGGGACCCACAGAGTGCTCTTATCTGGAGTGCCCTGGAGTGTGAGGGGGAGGAAGAGAGGCTGAGATGGCTGACAGACTAAACTGACTGAGGGAGACAAACAGAAAGTCTTGAGCCTATACTGCCATGTTCAGGTTTTAATAAAACCCAAAACCCTTCAAAGAATTGTATATTTTCTTCAGTTCCTTTATTCAGACTCACGGACAGTTTAGACTTCCCTATTCAAAAATATGATAAATCATTAGTAACTCTGTGATTCAATAGTATTTATGCCCTTACAAGTATTTAGTGTCAGTAGCAGCATTGTTTTTTCTAACAGCTGTGATTGTATATATCCACTTCCTGTCTGACCACGTGCACTGCACAGGGAGGTTAACACCTTATGTACCTCGAGTGTCATGAAAGCTTCTTTAAATAGAGCACTGTAATCAGATTACCATTCACTCATCCCTTCATTTTAAGATTACCATAAAAACACGCACCTGAGCCTAATCCATAATGGAAAAAGTGACTATGAGACGTTGAGTTGAGTAACCTGCAGATACTCTTTGTGACCTTTGAGTTCACTGGCGTTGTTCAAGTAAACGTTATTAAGTAGCGATGAAAGCAGCTACAGTATATGCTGTCAACTTGACCTGGTTTGATATCTGTGTAAACCCCAAAATGCACATAAAAAGGCATTTGTGTATTCACTGCTACCTTGCCTTATCAGTGCTTCCATGCTCTTTGAGCCTGTTCATTTTTGGATGCTATTAATTATAGAATACAGTATACACATATATCGTTTACTGCACACTTGACCAGTGCATTGTGGTGGGGTTAACCCAGGTTCCTATCCTAAAGCTATAGTGTCACACAAAGGTACTTTGTAATTAATGTGAATGACATAGATTACATAAATGGCCTCAGTTGTAATTGACATGGCCTCTGGGTAAGCATTGTACTTGGCGAGGCCTTACAAGGCAGAGTAGCTCTCTGCAGTGTGTGTGTGTGTGTGTGTGTGTGTGTGTGTGTGTGTGTGTGTGTGTGTGTGTGTGTGTGTGTGTGTGTGTGTGTGTGTGTGTGCTTACCGTTGTTCAGTGGCAGGCCAAGGTGTGCCTGATGTGTGTTTGCCTTTCTTGTTGCTTCTTTCTTTTGAAGACAGCTTGTGTAATCTACAGAGTCCACCACCACCACACACATGTCTTTGCTTAGACAACCCACAGTAGGAGGTGATTATTACTGCACATGAAAACAAAAATAGGCTTTCATGATGCACAATGTCTATTAATCTTTGGAAATGTTGGCCACTTGATTCTGAAATATCTCATGAAAAACACTCTACAGTGTTGATTTGATATGTGATTACCCAAAACAAGCCAGTGTTATTATCATACAGTAGTGGTAGGATACATAGTTGGCATCGTATCAAAACACGAGCATTGGGCCTTCTCATATGGGTTAATTTTCTCTAACTGCTTATGTTTCACACTCTGGAAAACCTCCAGCCTCAAGAATGTAGGTAAGAAGGCACGCTCAGCACTTTCCTTGGCAGTTTTGTACCAAAGAGAAAAACAGCTACTGTTGTTTTTCTCCCTGATATTTTCCCCTTACTCTGGCTGAAAACAAGCTGCAAGCTGCACCTCTTCAGTGTGGCAAAGCCCAATAGATCCACTCATACAACTGACATGAACGTTTTATGTATTTTATGGACTGAGTGGCTCGACCACAGTGCAGTTTGTCGGAGGAATAATATTCTCCAGAGCTCAGAAGGACTCACATGATGCAGAGCCCCCTACCCAAGAGGGGAGGGGTGAGAATGCCAGAGACGGGGAGTTGTGGAGGGGGTTGTAGGGGTGGGGAAAAGGGGGTGGGACGAGGTGGGAAGGAGCAGTCTCTCTTTGTGAGAAGTTCCTGACGCACTAGGGCCACTCGTGCTCTCCCTCTGTTTCTCCACAATGATAAATGCCTGGCTGGGTGGGAGAGGAAAGGGAAGCCCCTGAAGCCTTGCGGCATTGTTGAGGATATTTGTGTACACTCTCTCTCTCTCTCTCTCTCTCTCTCTCTCGTTCTCACACACACACACATACACACACACACACACACACACACACACACACACACACATCATGTCAGTCAGCTCCGCTGGACCACCAGCTTGGATGCAGAGTGACCGTGGGGTTGACCGGCATTGAACACAAAGTCACCACACAGACACACACACACACACGGTCTGAGGGAGAGCGTGGAAGCGAGAGGTCGCTGGGCGGACAGGACTGAGGAGTTCACTGGACCGTGGCCGGAGTGCTGTCCATATCTACTCTACAGGATGAGCTCAGTAATGTGTAAGTGGCTGTTGGCTGTGTTTATGTGAACCAGATTCAGGCTTAACTCTGGGCTCTGTCAGTGTGTGTGTGTGTGTGTGTGTGTGTGTGTGTGTGTGTGTGTGTGTGTGTAGGGGGGGTATCTGCTGTGGCCAGCAGAAACATGCTCTGTGGTTTTCTCTGCCTGTTCCTTGATGTTTGTGATTCCTGATGTGATCAAGGACTATTGTATTACTGGACAGGGTGAAATGGTGGCGAGAATAGTGTACTACGGGGACTTGTGTACTGGTGATGAGCTGAATGAAGAGATTGACTGTTTATTTGAAGATGCTGGGTGTTGTGTTGTAGAGATATTGATTTTACACACTAAATATCTTCTGAGAATGAAATAATAGCAGTATTCTTGTATTTCATAGTATTTGTGGATGCAGTATACAGGAAGGAGCCCATGATGTGTTTTCTGTGTGAGTCTGTGATGTGTTTTCTGTTTGTGTGTGTGTGTGTGTGTGTGTGTGTGTGTGTCTGTGTGTCTGTGTGTCTGTGTGTCTGTTTGTGTCTGTGTGTCTGTGTGCCTATGTCTGTGTCTGTGAGAGAGAGAGAGAGAGAGAGAGAGAGAGAGAGTATGGATGGGCATTCTGTTTAGTTCTTATTGTTGTGAATGACTGTGAATAAATCACTATCAGAGGATTCTTGAAGTGTAGACTGCTCTTAATCTGTTCTCTCTTGCTGTGTGTGTTTATGCTTGCTGTTGGTGTTGTTGTAGTTGTTGTTGGTGGTGTGTGTGTGTGTGTATGTTTATGTGTGTATGAATGGGCTCACATGTGAATAAGGAATAGTTTTCTGTTGATAGCCATTCACTGTGAAAGGGATTCTGACCAATGTTCTGGTGTGTGTGTGTGTGTGTGTGTGTGTGTGTGTGTGTGTGTGTGTGTGTGTGTGTGTGTGTGTGTGTGTGTGTGTGTGTGTGTGTGTGTGTGTGTGTGTGTGTGTGTGTGTGTGTGTGTGTGTGTGTGTGTGTGTGTGTATGTATGTGTGAATGAGCTTTGGAGTAGAGTGGTGAAGTGACACAGCCACTCTCTTGCCAGCACTATCAGGTGCCGCCTGGCTGCCGTAAATAAATCTTGTGCAGGGGGACGCATTTGACAGCGGGAATAATTGACTTAGGCTAAGAGAGCGAAGCCTCTCTCTCTCTCTCTCTCTCTCTCTCTCTCTCTCTGATCCTTTCTACACTCTCCTTGTGTCAGCTCTGACCTTGGTTAAACTGGGCACTGCTTACGCAGTCTGACAAGCTGGGAAGCCGCTCTCAAACACACGCTCAGGTACACTGACAGGGAAAAACATACCTACACCGAGAGACAGACACACACACACACGCACACACACACACACACACCTGCATAGAAACGGAACACTATATCAACCACACTCAGTCATACCGGCACACACAGTCACAGAGAGTAAGACACCCACACACACACACACACAGTCACACACAGGGAGAGAGCCGGTGCTGCGAGATCGGTGGTGGCAGCATGCACGCAGAGCTGCTGGCGTTCTGCTGTGGGATGGACGTCTCCTCGTCGCCTCGCTATCAGACGCTCCCCTCCCGCTGCCCGGCATGTGGGCAGTGCTCACGCGGAGCCTCCTTCTCCACGGTGCGCATCTCCGCCGGGGAGATGGAGTCCTACCACCGGTTCCTGGGCGTGTGCCGGGAGACGGAGTCTGCCACCCAGAGAAGTAGGCATCTGTGTCTGTGTGTGCAGCCTCCCTGTAGCTCTCCATTTGTAGGGTGTGCCTCGAGCTGCTGTGGTAGCTGTAGTGTGGTGTTGCAGGCAGCGAGCGGCTCTGGGTCAGGCATCCACTGCCTCACACGGCTCTGTTCTCCTCTACCATGTATTCTAGTAACACAGTCAGCCACAGAAATGCGTCTGTGTCGCTAGCGCTCACGACTGCTGAGTGGCTGTTGCTGGGCAGGAGATGTTTGCTAGGCAATTTCTGAACCATGCTCCTTCACTGTTTTGTACGTCTGTATGGTATGTCTGAGAAGCATAAACCAGATATAGATGACAGTCCTGTTGTGGCTGGCTCTCCTCTGCTCCTGAGACAAGGGTGTGGGCTGCTGCTGTGGCTGTAGGGAGAGTCAGCTGGCAGGTGTGTGCCTGTCACTGGCCACTGCTCTGTACTGCTTAGTGTGTATATATGGTTAAACTGGTGACAAGTATGATGTATGCCAGCTCTCTCAGTAGCTCCCTGTGCTGTATGATGCAGCTAAGTGTAAGCATATTGAAAAAAAGGAAATCAATGAAATTAGGATGGATGCACCTAAAAGTGGGGCAAGCAAGATTATTAGACTACATTTGGTGAGCATTCTTCTGAATAATGTGCAGAGTGCTGGCTACTCTTTCCAGCCTGGCCATATGGAGGGATTTGAAACTGTCAACCTGTAGTGCGCTCCATTCCAGCTGTCCAGATATTGTGCTTTAGGCTGTTGTTGTTGTGATTGTTGTTGTTGCCTCAGGGCAGGATGTGTTTGCGTGGTGTAATTATCCTCCTCTGTGCTATATGTACAGTAAACGGTCCACCAGTGCTGTCCACGACTAAAGTTTTAGCCAGCCGAAAGGACGCACAGCCAAGGATAAAGTACAAAATGTATTCTCCCAAACTTAACTACAGACCAAAAGGCAACACAAAATCAGCATTATGAACGATGAGTTTTGAAAATGTTTCTGTCAGATATAGCTTTTTTCCTCGCCTGATTCATGTGTGATCAGGACCAAATTATCCACCTCCAGCTGCTAGAAGGCATGATGACACCTCACTATAATAATTGGCATATTATCTTGGCTGTAGAACTGCCAAGAACCTTAATGCTTTCATAATTAACAATCAAGCTTCTCACCATATTTTTTTCGAATCTCAAAGTACACCCAGAAAGGATAATTTTCTAGGATCATCCTCACTCTTTGAATGGTGAGGAAGAAATTGTGCCTACATTTTAACAGACCCTAATTGGCCCATCTTCTGTTTTTGTTGTTTTCATGTTATAGCCTTCCTCATTGTTTGTGTCAGCCATCATTGATCTGTGTTGATGTAGCATTAGCTGTTGTTGGTGTTGTGTTGAGAGCTGCTGAGGAGGACGAGTCTGCTAGGTATCTGTGTTAGCCTGTCACTGATCTCCCTTGTGTCACTCACTGCTCTTTCTCTCTCTTGTATCATGTTCTGTGTAGTGTACACCATGTAGGCTACCTGCTACCGCTGTCCTTTCCTTGATTAGCTTTTAGCATTAGCATTTCTGGCATTCTGGAAAGCTTAAGGCTGCTCCTTTTGCTAAGTGTTACAGCTATCAGCTGTTCTTACTGGAAACACTGTTTCTGCAATGGGCTGTTGGACAGAAGGTGTTTGGTAGGTGTAGGTCTGGCACCTGCTGTTTTCTTCCACTGTTCTCTAGCTTTTGTCTCTATGGACGACACGGTGACAACACCTCAGCCTCAGTCTAGTGGAATGTGTGCTATTACAGTTTATTGTTTATCTGACACAGTGGTTTGTTGTAGTCGATGCATTTAGTCAACACAGACTAATGGGATCATATCAGATATTATGTGACATTTTTAACAACTATATGTTTTTTCTGATGGTAACCCTTACACAAGATGATTCATTTTTAATAGTTTGTAGTTAGTAAAGGCAAACGGTCAAACTATGTAACGTATTTCAAGAATGCTAATACCCATGGAGAATCTTAAAGGCTTACCTTATGAAAACACCTAATTTTCTCAGAAATGTTGTTATGTAGTTCAGAATGAGACCTGCACACATGTACATTCTCATAAGTGAGGAAAATCACAGAAATACCCCAGTCTGCAGATTTAACTTAATACAGTTCTCATATTGTTGTTGTTGTGTGTGTGTGTGTGTGTGTGTGTGTGTCTACATGAGTGTGTGGTGTGTGTGTGTGTCTCTGACACAAATACATTGTCACACAAAAGCCTTAACATTCCTTTAGCATTTGATCTGTCCTTTTTCTCTCCCAGTATGACTACCTTATTGTTTTATTTAGTGCTTAATTTTAGTTCAGGGCTTTTTCCACATTCCTTTGTGGAACTGTGTTACGAGACATTTTATTATGTTATACCCTTCCCATTCTTGTAGACTGGAAGACATGAGAAGAAAGGGGGCAGTCATTTCTTAATGACTTTGGTACCAGAGTTGAACTGAAACAGTGGACAGTCTTTGTGGTTGAGTAGTCTGACAATTTCCAGAGGATCACACAGAGATATGGAATATATGACTTTTTACATTTGGATCCATAAAGACAATGTTTTATCCATTAGGAGTGAGGTAGTACTGTAGTGCAACTCCTGTTTCTTGTGAAGCACTGGCAGTTTCCCAAGCTGCCCAGAAGGAATTCCAAGGAGCGTTTTATTGTCCGAAAATGGAAGCAGGGACAGAAACTAGAGCATGCGGTTCAAGGCACTAGTACTTGCCCTGAAACCCCAGCAGCTACTATTAAGATGACTTCATTACATATGATACCACAGTCTTTGTTCCCTCCTTTGAAAGATCAATATTATTACAGTTCCCACATATTCTCTCTCTTTCAATTGAACGTGTCAAGTTTTAACCCCATCTGAGGTGTTTCAGGGTAGCTGCTGGGCTTTCTGCCTTTCCAGGGGGCTTCAAAAGCCCCAGAACTCCCGGGGGAACCCTTCAAAAACATCCCCAGCATAATCAAAGTCACCTGGGCTTTCCAAAACATATGCCAGGCTAGTGGGATGCATTCCAAAGCTCTGTTTCGTCTCGTATGGACTTCTTTGTGGGTCACTGGCATCCAAGAGCTTTCACTTACAGAAGACGCTGCTCTTAACCCGATTTATGATATGATGATGTCTTAATTTGAGAACAAAACACTGATTCTTTCATGTTAAGATCTTTCAAGAACCCTCACAAATATGCTGTTGTTCTATAGTTTTGCCAGATTATTTTGCAGATTTGAAGCAGTTCTCTGTTACATCTTCTTTACTGACTCACCTCACTTTCACATTTCTTTTCTCGTCTGTACTGTAGCGCAGTGCTCAGAGATAGATGACTCAGAGTCTGAGCCATCCCATTATTTTGCTCATGCCTGGCTGGGTTTCTTGCTGATTGTATTCGAGAAAAATAGCACACCGCAACCAATATTAAGTTAAAATGATAAGACCGGGCACGAAACTGCTGAATATTGTGTTTAAATGTGATCAGCAGAAGGTTGCCTGTGTAAGTTGGAGAGCTGACTACATGAATTATGTTTGGTAATGTAGTAGGTACCTTAATGTTTCTTTCGGTTGGGGCCCAGTACAATAAGTGTTGATGGATGCCACATTGCCAGAGATTTATTTCGGCCCTGCTTGACTGTGACATTAATTTGTTTGTGTGTGTGTGTGTGTTTGTGTGTGTGTGTGTGTGTGTGTGTGTGTGTGTGTGTGTATGTGTGTGTGTGTGTGTGTGTGTTTGTGTGGGTGTCACAGCATGTGTGCTTGTGCCCTGAGTGCCTTTCCTCCCCACGCAATATGCTTTCAATCTTCTGGGGGCAATTAGATGGTGGAGGGGGGTTAGATAGATGCATGTCCTGCTTCCACAAACCCCTTACTTCCTTTATTTTCAGCATGATACACAGGATTCTCATTGCGGCAGGAGTGACCACATGTTCACAGGCTCACAAGAAATTATTAGTATGAAATAAAATTTAGATCACAAGACCTGGATGTGATTGTATTATGAACAGATTTGAGCAGTGTACATGGTCTTACCGAAGCAGCTATTGAATTATACCAGTGTGTTTACAATGAAGAGAACGTGTTGTCGAGTCTAGATCATCAGATGAAAGCATGATGTTGTGTAGTGCCCGAAATGCCCATTGTCGACATTGTCCAGCCAGAAAGACATAAGAGGGTCACTTGGTTAGACTATTTTATATTAGATTTTCTGTGTCATTCGAGCACTGGCTTGGCCTAATGTGTGTGTGTGAGTGTGTGTGTGTGTGTGTGTGTGTGTGTGTGTGTGTGTGTGTGTGTGTGTGTGTGTTCCTGTCAGTACTGATATCTCCTCTGAGCTCTTCTGCCACTGATGAATGCCATGAAATGTGTGTGCTGTGCAGGCACCCGTTTTTTGGGCTCATTGCCTCCATTATCTCTCTTTCTCTCTCCCTCTGTCTCTCTCCATCCCTCTGTCTCTGTGGAGAGGAGGAGTATCATAAGACTGAGGCCTGCACTAGATGAGTGCTGCTGTGAATCACATGGCCGGGTGCTGCCATGGTGTGAGTGTGCTAACTAAGGGGAGGCTTTGTTTGGGCCGCGCTCCTTCAGGGCATTGATTGGGGGGGGCACTTCTGGAGCTAATAGCTCATTCCAGGGGACACGTTCCCCTGCCAAAGTGACCTTCCACCCGTCGGTCATTGACTGTCACCAGAGGCGGACAGGACTGGAACTGAATGAGGGGGGTGATGAGTGGAGTTTGACAGAGTACAGGGTGACTGAGTGTGTGAATGTGTGTGTGTGAGTGTGTGTGTGTGTGTCTGTGTCTGTGTCTGTGTCTGTGTCTGTGTCTGTGTCTGTGTGTGTGGGTGTGTCTGTGTGTGTGTG
Source organism: Sprattus sprattus (assembly GCF_963457725.1). NCBI lineage: Eukaryota > Metazoa > Chordata > Actinopteri > Clupeiformes > Clupeidae > Sprattus > Sprattus sprattus. Next base: position 57,028,251 of record NC_137921.1, on the reverse strand, counting down.
TGTGTCTGTGTGTGTTTTAGACAGACAGAGAGGGGGGGAGAGAGAAAGAGAGAAGGAAAGTGTGAATGAATGATTTTCTAACATGTATGTGTGTATACATATTTATATACATACCACTGTGAGTTTATCACTCACAACAGAAAATATGTGTAGTATGGAGATGTTTGTATGTGTGTGGGTGTGTTTGTGTGTGTGAGTGTGTGTGTGTGAGTGTGTGAGTGTGTGTGTGTGTGTGTGTGTGTGTGTGTGTGCGTGTGAGCCCCATCAAGGGTCCTCTGATTGTCCCCATGTTGAGACCAGAAGCACGAGGGCCCATCGCTCATTAAGGTGTCTATTCTGATTGCCTGTCTCCATTTCTGTCCACAAGCACGGTAGGGCTGTTACACAACTCTGAAACACAAGTGGCATTGTGTGGAGTGCTGGTATGGGCGAGAGCTGCTGCTTGTTGAGAGTCTTACTGGGGTTCTTTGGGCAAGCCACTTGCTGATCCTGTCGCAGCTAGAAGGCTTGAGACGGGCCAAGTGATTAAGTGATTTTTGGTAATTATATCATCATAACAAGTCAAGCTGGTCCCCCCCAGCTGATCTGGCAGAAGAGCATGTTTTATATCACGGTTTAATAGCAACGGTTTTACTGGCTTTTGTGGAATTTTCACATCCTAATAAAACCTCACAGATGCACCCAATTGTATGCCATCCGTACAATGAAAGAGATCTTATCATGTTCCGTGTTTGGTGATATTATGAAACAAAGCTCCTCGCCATGAAGGGTGGGTCAGTGGAGCAGACATTTTCTATTGTTGCAGTGGCCTTGTCATAATATTTCAGACCATCAAACCAACCAGATCGGCCAGTCCTTGTGGCTGTTTCCCTGGGGCCTGGCTGCTCTGTGAACCTAATGTACAATGGGAAGGAAAAATGGACTTATTTTACATACAATGCCTTGTCCGTGGCCACCGGTGTTTGGGAAAATACTTCCTTCTGGATTATAAACAGTCTGGTCTTCCCAGGCAGTGGCCGTAATAGGCTTAATGGTCAAGCTCACGTTCATTCATCCAGGGAGAGTGCTGGGGGGTTAGGGTGGCGGAGGGGGCACATGACTTAGGATCAGGAGGAGGAGGGGGGCACCTACACTCCCCAACAACTCCCTTTCTTCTGGAACAACACCATTCTTAAAAAGCACTCTCAATATCCCAACAAGCTGCTGTAGAGAAGGAAAAAAAATACAGAAAAAGGTTGCTGCTTGCACCCTGACTGAAGAGGGAGAGAGCTCAAGAGAGAAAGAGACAGAGAGCGAGCGAAACAGAGAGAGAGAGACTCAGAGGGAAAAAGCAGGGGGTTGCGTGAGCTCCCCATCGACTGCAGACTTGTGATAGGTCGGTCGGTTGTTGCTCCCTTCCCCGCTGAGAGAGTGTGTGTGTGTGTGTGTGCGTATGTGTGTGCGCTTCAGAGCGGAGAACACTGGAGGAACTAAAGCAAGCAAGCAGTGGTGGAGCTGGAAAAAGTGACCCAAAGACGCACAGCTCGCCACAAAAATGTCTGTCTAGCCAAGGCTCTGTCACAGCTGCCGGGGTTTCAGGAAGTCTAAGGAGGAGTGAGAAGCAGGCAGAGGCAGAGGTGATGATGATGATGAGCGCTCGGCTGTAGGACTCGAATGTTTTCCTCCGCTGGACGTCCTGAGTTACCCCCCTTCCCCGCTCTCACTCCAGTGGTGGCAATGAAGCGAACGAGACCAGTTATAGGTAAGACGCATAGTCCCAGCTGTCATGGAAGATTGGGTGAGCTCACATGAATAAACAAAGCCAGACTTTGTTGAAGAAAAATGTGTCTTGGCAGCAGTCTTATTCCGTATCAAAACACATTGGAAAAAAACCTTACGAGTCTGAGGAAGTCCAAGACGATGTGGAAACAAAAGAGTTTGGATGGCACAAGGAAAGTCAGTTGAAGATTACCTTGTTATATTGTTAGTTTTCTCTTTCAGACAAAAGTGTCTCAGTTTGGTGTCTCTGTGCATAAATATGTGGGAGAAATGGAAATGTCACTGGGTTCACAAACTGCATGTAGTACACTAAACAAGTCATCATGTTGACGCTTAACTTAGCCTCAAGGCATTTGCATCTGAACATGTGGATGGAGCTCATTTGTAGGAACAGCCTTTGTATTACGCAGCCTCTGTGACGGAATGTTGTTTTCACATTGCCAGTGCTGTTAATGGCCTTGGTGTTTTACTGATATGTTGTGTTGTGTCACGATACTGATATGTTATGTTGTGGCACGAAACTGATAGATTGTGCTGTGGCATGATACTGATATGTTATGCTGTGAAACGATACTGATATGTTATGTTGTGGCATGATACTGATATGTTATGTTGTGGCCACATGCTGGCATTCTAGACACTGTGGACAGGGATGAAGGGTAAGCTTATGTGTATTGGCTCAACACAGATCATTGACATGCTAGACAGATAGTCACAACGTGTTTTTATTTATTTGTGTGGTGAAGTGTGTCTGGGAGAGACTCCGAGCGGCGGGAGGTATTCCCAGAGATAGATTTGTATAAAATATTTTTCATAGTGTGTGTGAGCGGCCTTGCTCATCCAAATACTGTGTGATAGATTTTTTTAATCTTTTTTAATGCCTTTGACTATTCAAATGACTGTGTATTCTGGGCTACTGGGCTACTCCCCCTGTAGCTTCCTCTGTAGCATGTTGGATGAGTCACTCACTCACTCCTGCTCCTCAGTGTTGGCTGTGAACAGCCCTACAGACTAGCAGGTGGGAGTGTGCACCAGTGAGGGCTTAGTTTAGTTCCTGTGCGATGAGAGGAGACAGATGGAAGAATCTAATGAGGCCAAGGTGAGCAGTCTTACGCCGTCAAGGAAAACAGCAGTATTCCTCTCTGTTGCCATGGCACTAATCTTCTGGGTCCCTGTGTGTCGCCGGCACAATCTGCCGACAATGCCAAGATCATAGCCGTTCCTGGAATACGGCACTGTTTACTGTGGCTATTAACAATGCATGCTATTGGAGTCAGTGGGGCTTCTTGTAAGTGTTCTAAGGCTGGGTGTGGGAGGCTCTAGGCTTTGGCACCTGGGTCTTAGAGCCCTCCTGCTGAATGATCACACCATGTGTGATTAGAAGGTTACCACTAGCAACTGTGATAAGTAGACCAAAGGTATGCCTAAAATATTTCATATATTCCACCTGGTGGACATTTCACACATTACTTTATCCATGTGAAGCGGCGCCCATATGGGATCCTGTCATAGAGACTAGGTGAGTTATGAGTCTTTGTCTCTGATCTGTTCTGTTCTCTCAGGAAACAAAGGTGTGGTTCCTGTCCTTAGTCGTGCAACCCTTCAAGATTCATTAGCACAGGACATTGTTGATAAATAGAATCTTTGATGCCTATGTTCCCTGATGCAAGTCTTCCTTCCTTTGGAACATAGCAGTTGTTGGTTTTACTTTTGCTGTGTGTGTGTGTGTGTGTATGTGTGTGTGTGTGTGTGTGTGTGTGTGTGTGTGTGTGTGTGTGTGTGTGTGTGCATATGTACATGTGTTTGTATGTGAGGGTACGTACGTGTGAAGGTTCAAAGCATTCCTCAGTGCACTTGATCATTGTGTTATGTAACACGTTTCCTCTCCAGTGCTGCATGACCTGGTCAAGGTGGAGCAGACAGATCAGAGACACTGCTGGACGCCACTGTCAAGCACTGTTTATGCACACATGAGCCATTGTTCCTGTAAAGTGCAGACTGAGCACGGCTGCCATGAAGTGATTGATGGCAGCCAAGCTATATCATGAATTATATTAATCAACATGAATGTTGCCATGAAGAAATCACTCTATTGATTGATTCCATCATCCAGTATTTCACTGGATCATCACCATCATCTCTTTTGTTTATGTTTTCTGTAACTTGGCAACCCAGAAGCACAGTTTTTGTCTATGCTGGCCATCTCTGTGATCAGGCCTTGTGTGTTTCCATCTGTCTTCCTTTCTCTGCCTCTGCTGTTGGCAAGGCTTCGCTCAGCCGATGAAGTGTGGCTGGTGTTAATGCACTCTTTTATCCACACACAAGAGGGTTTGTCAGCCATTAAATCCACTCCCTGACTGCAGCGTGCTGCAGGGCGACCCCTTGTCTTGACAGCAAAGAATGCCCACCCACCCCCTCCCACACACACACCACACACACACACACACAAACACACACACACACACACACAAACCCCACACACACACAACCACACAACCACACACACACACACACACACACACGCACACACACACACACACACACACACACACACACACATCCTTACCAAGCAATTCCAATGCCCTCCCCGAGCTTAAGGGTAATGGAATGAAAGAGTGATTTGTTCGAATGGACATTATTGAAATAGAACTCCCTTAAAAAACACAATGTGCAGTTGTGTTTGCCTGTGAAGGTCTTCTCTGCAAAGAATAGTCTAGTATTGGGAAATGTCTCCCCAGAATGGATGGTCTCTTTTAAGAGGTCCATCTCCAACCAGAGAATGACCTCTTCCCTCATATATTATACATGTGTGCATGACACAGAGTTTCCCCCTACGTCCTATAGATTGCCCAGTGATTTGTTATCCACTCTGCAGGCCAATGCTAGCACCCTCCTTATTGCTAGGATAATGCATAGTGCTGATGCATAGTGCTCATGCACTCTCCTTATAGCTAGGATGCTGATGCATCTCTAATGCCCTGCTGCTTTGCACTCTCCTGTGGGCTGTGCCAACTCTTTCAGAATGATTTTATTTGATGCTTGCCATTGGTTCCCTAAAAATGATCTTCTGTGTGTTGAAGGCTGATGCTGACTGATTGTGAATGGAAGTTATTGTTCTTACTGAAATCCTTCTCTTTTCTCTACTTTCTTTCTTACTTTCTCTATCTCTGTCACTGTTTGTCTCTCTCTGTCTGTCTATCTCTCTGTCTCTCCCTCTGATGGAGATCATTTCCAAACACTGTTAATGACTTAAGAATATAATAATCAAGTGCCCTGTATTATTAATTACCTTATATGAATAAATGACTTATGTAAGCAGGAACTGAATGTTTCTGCATGTGTGTTACTTAGAATATTAGGTGCCACTTAGTGTGCATATGTACAAGAGCATGTCTAGACCAGAGGTGATAAGCTTCTTCCGACCTTGTACAAAACTGCCATCCTTGGAATATAGGGAGCCTCGGACGTCAGAGATCCAACACGTGGTTATCCCTGCTGAAAACTAAACTTCTGTCTACATAAACCTTGTGCGATGTGTTTATCAGAGCTTCACTTTCAGCCTTGTGCTTGGAGAGAGCCGATTGCAATTGTGGTTGTTTGTCTTAAAAATATACTTCCGGAGTCCTGAGGTAATAAGGGTGAATTTAGACCTAACACCCTCTATCTATCTCTCTCTCTCTCTCTCTCTCTCTCTCTTTCCAGATGAGATTATGCAGCAGGAGATCAGGCCGCTGCTGGCAGTGGATATTATAGAGCAGCTTCACAGGAAATTTGCCCTCTTATCAGGTAAGAGTGTGTGTCTCTCATCCGTCTTAAAATGTCTCTTAGTTAGCCATCCATTATTGTTTCCCAGTGGAAAAGAATATCTATGCAGATTCTAGTCTTCTATTGTGGCATAATGTGGGCGAGTTCTCTTCGCCTGATGTGTTGTTAGTGATTTCTAACAATGTTCGCTATTGTCTGTGTCTCTGTGAGTGTTTCTGTTTTTACTTCAGACAACAAGCTAGCCTTAGTTGGTCTGTTAGTCAAGTTAGTCTGAATATCCTTTTTCAACCCTTATCATTTACAGAGACAAGAACAGACAGCTGACTGACCAGGCAGGGGTTATTTTTCACATTATTGATGAGAGTGCCCATTCCCTGACCTACGGCTGTTGGGAAGGCCCTTTATAAGTGACCAGACATCTGCCATCATCTCTGCTAATCAATGCTAATGCTTGCTAATCATTTCCTGCTCCCTTGTGGCTAGCCACTGAATGCTCAAGCTCAGGCCACATTAACAGCCACATTAGATTTCCTCTCTCTTTCTTTGTTTCCTTCAGGCTTTGGCAGTTAGGTGTTACTTATTAAAGCACATGACAGGGAGATTGAAGGCCAGACACATGTTTGTTGTGTAGACAGTAGCACAGAGAAGCTACATTGAATTCTTTACAGCTGGGCCATGTTGCATAAAAGCCAGTTGGATTTACACATTCTGAATTAACTCCATGTAGGCTACATTTAAAGCCTCACAGTTACGTCTTATATTTTGATATATTTGTATAAAGAGTTGGGAACCATCGTTTTGATCATTTTATGCATGAATTGTAATAGCATGTGCACATTTTTGAAGTAAAACACAGACTGAGACTGTTTCGCAGCTGATTTGCCTTGAAACATTACCCAAATAGAATGACCACAGCAGATGTCCTTAGTGTGCTCTGAGCTCCTCTCTGGCATTTGGTTTTCTCATCAGAAATCAATGTGAGCTGCACTCCAGCTGAAGAGAAGATTTCCAAAACACTCTGAGCTATCATAGGTCATGTTTGTTGTGGAGGCAGCTTGTCTAGTCTGTCCAAGAGGCAGCTTGTTGACTAGATGAAAAACCGGGCTGTTTTAAAAATGATATAGGCTTACAGGATCACAATGTGGTTATAATCCTTTAATGTCATAAAGCTGCTGGTTCGAAGTCCAGTATTCAAATTGCTTAATTGGCTCACTTACATTTACTCATTAAAAAGATGCTTTTGTCGAAAGAAGCTTGCAGCTCTGGTTAGGTGCATATTGCATATTGCAGGATAAGGTGTTTGCAATCCCATGACCATGATTTATGATGGAGCACACGCACTGATGTAATATGAACCTTTCCTTTATTACAACTCACTTGGGATGAAGCAGTTGTAGTAAATGCTGATTTGGGGTGGTTAGTGAAGAATGGCAGAGGGTGCCTCTCTCTCTCCCCCAGTGAGGGAGCAGCAGCACCCGGCCTCGCTGACCTGCTGTGGGTGGAGCGGCTGAGCGCAGGCCAGAGAGCTCCAGAGAGAGAGAGAGCGTCTCCATTCCTTCCCACCCATGTCAGACCACTCGGGGGGATGGCGTGGCCCTCTCGCTCCCTGCCAGCTGGACGCATGGAGCTGTGATCTTGAGAGCTTGCTGACTTATGTAATGTTACAATGGAGGAGTTGGAAAGAAGGCGTCATATTTCTCTGTTTACGCAACAACCATTAAGACGTTGTTGGTACCGTAAGGGACTTAATATAGGGCACTTTAAAAAAGAAAGAAGGGTAGAAAGGTGAAGACACACATGTTGTGGGGTGTTTGTGTGTCTTGGTGAACAAATAGAATCTGGCTTTCATTAGTTTATGTTCATTATGGAAGGTCACATGCTTGCAGTTGAGACTTTAACACAGGGTGGCACACACTGCTAGTAATGCTATCATGAGTATCATTAGTATTGTAGCATTGCGTATGGGGGTGTACATGAGTGTGGGGCTAACTGCACCATGTTTAAACAAATGTAATATTTTCTATCACAAATAGCATAATATTTATTTACCACAGAGTCATGTTTAATTAACATAGAGTAAGACTTGCTAAAAGTCTTACATATGAATCACATGCTGTCCAGGGCCAAGAGAGGATAGCAGAGCGTCAAGCCTTCATACCAGTCACAGGTGTTTTTTGAATTATGCTGGGGTGTCTGAAATCTTTCCGTGGACTAGATTGATTCAGTGAAAACATGGAGTAGAATGCCAGGAAAGGAGAGCTGGGCCACAGCGAGTCGAAGGCTGTGAACTGTGCACAGCTTAGAGCTCTACAAAGGGTTTTTGATTTTTGTTTGAAACACAATGGGGTTATTGTTTCATAGATATATCATGTGTTTTATCAGCTGCAGTTTAATAGCTGTGCCATAAAGCTGTGTAGAAGTAGATAACGCTAACACAGCGTTCTATTTTGGCTGTTATGCATGTGATAAGTCCTTGCCACTGTCTTGCTAGACAAGAGATGTTTCATCTCGAGGGATAGCTGTTGTTGTGTGGAGTTGCAAGAAGTTTGTGTGTGTGTGTGTGTGTGTGTGTGTGTGTGTGTGTGTGTGTGTGTGTGTGTGTGTGTGTGTGTGTGTGTGTGTGTGTGTGTGTGTGTGTGTGTGTGTGTGTGTGTTTATAGTGGTCAAAAAGTGTAACTTGGTGTAGTCTAGTAGGTGCAATCTAAAAAGATGGGTACAGGGAATGTCATTGACATGCTGTGAATAAAAGATACAGTTAATAATGTACAGCAATGACATACATTTGAAATCTCATTATGTTAAAATCTTTGAAGATCCTTCAGAAGATTCCAGACAGCTGATCTTAACAGAAAGTAGTATGACGTAGTGGTGCGATGATAAGTAGAAAGAGTATGAGGGATGACAGAATTAAAATCAACAAGAACATCTAGAAAGAAAATAATATATTCTTTGTCAGGTTACATAGCCACGTGATGTATCAATGCTTTTTTTTCTTTAAAAGAATCATAGTTATAGAGAAAGAGATATAAGAAGAGCATGGAATTGTCACTGTACTGTTATTTAGGTTAGAAGGATATTTTTGGTTTATCATATTTATGATTAAAGTGGTTAGCAGTTCTGCCTTATAAATAGACAAGCTGGGTTTGATACCCAGCTGCGGCATGCCTATGTAAGTTGCTTTGGATAAATACTGTACCTTTACCTTTATATTTATGAATAAATACAGTAAAAATGCTTCACATATAATGCACTGCTACACTAGCAACTTAACTGAAAAAGAGTGTATTTGTCTTCTCAGGTTTATATGGCTTTATTTTACAACAGAGATAAAGTGTACAGTGTAAATTCATATTTCCAAATCCACGGTGGCATTGTTCAGCCAAGGAAATTTAGCCAATGTAGCTCAATATGGCCACCTTGTGGTGTGTTAGTATGCAGCAAGACGTGTTTGAGACTTGACCGCCTAGTTCCGGAGCTAAATTTAGGTCTGGTGTGGCATAGGCTCTCTGAACCATTGTTTCCGTCTGGTGGCTAAGTGAATCTTTATGATAGAGTTCTTTGTATTTAAGATAAGGCAAAATCTATTCTGTGTGTATTTATGTGTTGCTAACAAACAAAAAAAGAAGGGCAAAGTCTCCTTCTCCTCCTGTGTAGATTCATCCAGAAGTTTTAGGCATATCTTGTCATGCCCTGTTTGAATGTTGTTATATATGTATGTACACATATAATTGTGGTTTATTTAATGTATTTATTTATTGTTAGTGTCTGTAATCATTTAGTTTGACCTTTGCCTTTCCGGCTATATACGTCACACAGCAGCTTGTAATTCTTTTCTTGACAGCAGCAGTGATGATTAATGGGCAGGTGTTCTGTCTTATCTAACCGTCATTATCATTATTACTGTAAGGATGCCTCCATTTGGAGAGATAGGCTGATGAAGGAAGTGATATGAGGGTTATGATGTCTCGTGTCATGTCTGTGTGCAGGAGGGCGAGGGAAAGATGGGGCGCCTATCATCACCTTCCCAGAGTACTCGGCTTTTAGTGACGTACCTGATGACGACTTTGTGAATGTCGTCACGTACCTGACCAGCATTCCAAGGTGAGATGTGTCACTCTGTGCTTATGGTGATAGGATCAATGCCTCAACAAGATGCACATAATGGTGTGTTTTATATTTCATAATGCTGTATTAAATTACAATCAATATTGTATATAATCAGTATTCCATGATTCATTGATTCATTCTTTAGATTAGGAGAGTGGTACTAAACTACAATTTCAGATGATGTTCTCAATGTGAAATAGCCAATTACATATGAGAGACAGGTAGGATGTAGCAATCTCACCATAGCCTTTTTAGTATAGTTGGACCAGGACACAAAATGACTTTTCACTGATCTCTCTGGGTTGTGTATGTGTTAAGGCTTGGGGTGAGGGTTTTAAAGTGGTCAGGAAATGAGCTCTAGGCAGTAGAGAAACCCTTCAAGCCCGTGATTAGAACATACAATGATATAGAACATACAGTATGTTAGAACATATCTCCTCTAGTCAGACATCCATTTGTTTGCATCCCTCAATCACATTACTGGAGTTCTTTGTTTTACTCTTGTATCTAACCACCCTGTCTGTTTTGCTCCCTTTCGTGTCCTCCTCTCCAGTCTGGATGCTGCTAGCATTGGCTTCGTCATCATCATCGACCGTCGCAGGGACAAATGGAGCTCGGTGAAGGCCTCCTTGGCCAGGATAGCGGTCAGTCATTCCACACTCATGTCCAGACTTCCATGTGTATGAAATCAGTCGCTCATTGAAATAAAGTTCATTCAGGCATCCCCCATGAACTGTAGGGGGTTTTACTATGTGGAGATATTGTATCAGTATATGGTTGCCCTGCAGTGTAGGTATACATTGAAGGTGGCTTTGGGGTCCAGGGGTCCTCTTGTATAGATTATATGTCTTAAGATATTCTTCACTTGTAAATTGTATGTAATGACAGTGACCAGAGAAGCTGTTCAATTATTATAATGAAAGAGAGCACATTTGTTTGTCTCGTAACTTTTTCTGACACAAGAGAGGATGGCTTTCAAATGTGCACTATAATATTTATTAGCAAACTCTCTGAAGGATGACAGGGCTCAATTGTCTTGGTCGTATGACAAAGGACAGTGCTCGTTTATTCAAGCCGTTTGTTTTAAGGAATATGCTTCTTGATCCACCAGGGGGCATTTCCAGGGAACCTGCAGCTGGTCCTGGTGTTGAGGCCCTCGCGGTTTCTCCAAAGAACAATAGCAGATATTGGCATCCGGTTGCACCGGGATGACTTCAAAATGAAGGTACCGGTAAGCATGCTTCAGTGGTTCCATTTCCCTCCATCAGTGCCTAGAAGCATGTGTAGAGGTGACAATTCTCTCATCTACTGTCTCTTATATACACATATACAGTACACGCCCTACCAAGAGCCGTGGTGCATGAGTTCTTTAGATGGTCAAGTGCTGTTCTTGTTTTCAATGAATGTTTAGATCATACTCACTGTACCATTTAGATTAGCCTAGTAGTCCTTTGCTGTGTAATCTGAAGGTTGCTTTGTGACATTGTCCTGTCTTTCTTTTCACTGTGGATGCTGTAGAGCTGTGATTATGGTTCACTGAATGTTGTTTTCTGTCATATCATCTTCAGAATCTGTAGAGCTGTGGCATGCCACATATCCTGTTTTGATGTTATCGAGTTTTGCTCTTTCTCTATCTTGTCAGTTTCTCAGAAATATTTTCAGTAATGTTATGGTTCAATGCTGTGACAAGCTGTGAAAAATATTTCCTTTGCCTGCAACCCTGTGACTATGTCTCTTGATGGTTTTCACGGGCAACTTTTGTACATAGAACAATTACAAGAAGTTGGGACCAGTAGTTTACTACTCATACAAACCGTGTATTATTATCAGAAATCGTATTGATTTAAACTAATGCTATTATCAATTTCAGAATAAAGCAAGGTATAATATATAACATGCCACAGTAGGATGACCATCAATTTTTTTATTTTATTTTTTAAGATTTATTTTTGGGCTTTTTTATGCCTTTATTTGGATAGGACAGTGAAGTTATGACAGGAAGTGAGGCGTAGAAGAGGTGGGGAGAAGATTGGCATCAGGCCAGACTTCAACCTGTGTCCCCTCGGGCAATGTAGCCCGTAAGTGGGAGGCTTTATCGGCTTGCACCACGATGACCATCCATATATGACCTATTTCACCGTTTCTCTCCTTCCTGCTGCCCGCTAGCTCCTCGCCATCTCACCCCCTTAGCTGTCCCCATTAGTGACCACATTCTGAGCTAAGCATGAACACCAGCATGACACAAGATAAAGATAGTGGAGGAAGAGCATCTTTAGCGTGGAACAGAAACGCAATCACAGAGTCATTGAGGAAGCCCTCCAAGGCCATGAGCCTGAGAGCAGCTTGTCACTACTAGGTGCCAAGGATGGGCTGCCTTATCTGCAGAGGGGAGGGGTGGCGTTTCAGGACTAAGGTGAAGGCCTCTGTGTTATGCAGATAAGAATCCCCACCCTTGCTTCTTCCTTCCTCCTAGGCATACGGGCCTTACCTGTCTGATCTAACAGGGATGTAACATCTACAGTACATCTATTTTACATTCCACAACTCCGCCCGCCTTGTTCCAAGTTGTCCTAGACTAGTTAATGTGTAACGTTTGAAGCACTTGGTCTTGTCTGGTGTAGGTGTGTTGCCCTTTGGCCCGTGCTTTTCCATAGTAGGGTGTCACCCAGAATGCTGAGCTGCTTTTATTTTACCTTGCAGTTTCTCTTCAAATCTCCTTTCCTCGTTTTCTGTCAGGCAGGGACTTCAGGGATTTTGTGAAATATGGGCCTGGATCACAAGAGGCATATGACGATCATATGACGATCATTTGACATTATAAATGAAGTTGTAAAACGGGAACCTCGCCTATGAACCTGTTTAGAGAGGTAGTAGATTAATGGAATTTGATATTGGTATTCTCTCTCCCTCCTTAAAGGAGTGGTCAGTGGTAGTTGCGTCATACTGAACTCATGACACTGAACATCTGCATGTTTTTCCATTCTCTTTATATCTACACAAACAGGGCTTGGGTTTTACTATGTCGTAATGGCAGAATGTGCTTGTATGATACCAGTTGAGTTGATGTGGAGTACTAGACTTGAATTCCTAAAGACGTCATCATCTATTCTTCTATTAAGTCAAATGACGATTATCTGTTTTGTGCAAATAAAAAACTTACTCCCACAAGTGAGACACCACTATAATCCTAGAAAGCATCTAAGCATCTCCTTTTTTAGATCTTTCTACTGACACATCTCAGTTCTTCTTCATTTTTGCTCATCTCGTTGGTTTGTGTGAAAATGGTGCAAAATAAAAGAAGGTGGCTTGTCACCCCCTAATTCTTTCATCCGCAGAGTCCAGGTTTGTTTGACATCAGTCCTTTATTTTGGCAGATTGTCATGCTTAACTCTCTGTCTGACCTGCATGGATACGTCGACAAAGGTCAACTGACGTCTGAACTGGGAGGAAATCTTGAGTACTGCCACAGCCAATGGATCCACCACAGGACCGTGAGTCACTCTCTTACGCACTTCTTCCTAAGGGCATTATGATGCAATTATATTTATTGAGTTAGGCCTGCTCAGGTTTATGTCATATTCAAAGATTTTCCTTTGAAATGGCTGTTGTTTCTGAGACTAGGATGAATGAAATGGATATTCAGGTAACTGCCCAATGAGCTCAAAAGTAACAATTGTCTCTTTGTTAGGCCATTGAGAACTTTGCAGTGACGGTGAAAACCACAGCCCAGATGCTGCAGAAGTTTGGCACAGACCTGGCAGAAACAGAACTTCCCAATGATGTGCAATGTACTAAAGATCTCCTGTGTGCCCATACAGAGAAACACGACAAACTCAAGGTAAGAACATACCTGGAGTCATATAGTAGGCACAGAGGCCCGAATGAAACCATATACTGATAATTGCATGTATGTTGTATACAATAAGTTAAATGCTTTGCAAAAAGTTGTACAGTTGCTAAATTACTAACCATTATGTTTTGAATTATGCAATTATGCAAGAAAACAAGTAAATGACGATGACAGGATCTTTTATCTCTCATCAATCATTTAATCCCCACAACGTGTTGGATTATGGATTGTACCCTGGTCAGTGCGACGGACTTCTGAGGCTTTTATAATCATTCCAGATATCAGCCTATATACATCTGCTGTCATTCTATTACTCATTAATAGGATGAGCTCAAGCTGTCCATGAAGCAAGGAACTACCCTGCTATCCTGTATCAAAGAGCAAGCCAGCAAATCGGAAAGCCATAAATTAAATCCAGACGAAACAGATAACCTGACCACTGTGGAAAGGTTTGTGACTAAATCAATTCAACTGAATTAACCATATTAAAGCTGCTGTATAATTAATAGCAAACATGTTGGCATCCTCTACTGTAAATGTGTCTGTTACAGGTTGTTGGCACAGTTGGATGAAACTGAAAATGCCTTTGAGCACTTCTGGTCCAAACATCAGCTCAAACTGGAACAGTGCCTGCAGCTGCGACACTTTGAACAAGACTTCAGAGAAGTATGTGTGATACTCTTCACTTACATTTATTTTTCAAAGCCTCCAATGGCAAAATATTCTATCTGTCTGCTGGCTTTGAGGTTCCTATCTGTGTGTGTTCAAGGTGAAAGTCTTCTTGGACGGCCTGATGCAGGCGTTGGCTGTGCTCTCCGACATCGGGGACTCAGTGGCCCGCGTGGAGCAGCTGCTGAAGGAGCTGAAGACCCTGGAGGACAGGGCTCAGGTCAGCCTTGTCACATGCGCCCGGCACCGTCACGCATCACATCAAGTTTGGGCCTCCTCAGGGGGTGGAGACACGCAAAACAAAAAAGTCATTGATTGAAAGCTTTTTGCTCCGGCCCTGCTGAATTGCACATTATGGGTCAGATACACTGTAATTGGCCATCTGCCACGTTCTCTGACTGAACAGACCATGTTGTGTTAGGAATGAGGTCGTCATGGATGAGTTTCTCTCTATATGTTTTTTTTTACAGGAGTTCTTGGAAAAGGCCCAGCGGCATGCTTCATATGGCGACCAGCTAATCCAGAGCAATCACTATGCCGTGGACTCCATAAGGCCAAAGTGTGTTGAGCTCAGACGCGTCCGTGATGACTACAACAATGAAGCGAAGAAGAAACATGATATCCTGTCCAAATCGCTTGAAATTCACAAGGGCATTGACAAGGTATTGCCATGAAAAACTTAAGAGACTTTTGGTGAAGAATCAAAAAAGTCACATCTGTGGAGAAAAGGTGTGCTAGCTAACCTCATTGCCTCGCAATTGGTACCAGTTCAGCATACTTTAGCATCTTCCTTTCAAATGTTTCCTCAGTCGCATCTTGAAAGGGAATCAATAAAGTGTGTTCACACTCACAGAAGTCACATCACTACACTGTGGAACTTGACCCCTGCGCCTTGGCCCATTTCCCAGTCCTGGTGTCTACTGTTCTGCCCCTCTTCGCACAAGAGAAATCCTACTGTCACTGTTATTAATTGGCACAGAGTCAACCTCAACTTGTTTATTCTCAGACAATAATGCAAATGATTTTAAAACCTGCTTTACACGTCTTTTAGTGTTTTACATCCAGACATAATATGCTTTTTTTTAAATTTGGTGACCCATTTTTGCATTTGCATTTGAATATATTCAAATTCTATGCTGTAACCCAAAGCCACAACCCCATGTGGGAAATGTGACGGTGGGTGGTAAACTTGAACCGCTCCTCCTCACCCTATTTACCTTCCTGTCGGTGTTCTGCTAGTGTTTGCAAGCCAGCCACAGAAGGGGATGCACATCCTGCAGATTTGTTTGCATTAACCTTAACTCTTGCTCAACTTGCTGTGAACATTCCTCATGTAATTATTCTTCAAATTTAGTAGCAGAACTAATGTTGCCTCCAATTCTATTAGAAACAGAGGCAGCAACATTAAACTGCACCTAACAGCTTATACATGACCAGTGTCAGTCCAATTACAGTTTAGCAAATAAGGTCAACGAGTTTAACTGCAAATGTGTGTATGGACTAGTAAGGAAATGAACACATGTGAGCATCTGTGTGTGTGTGTGTGTGTGTGTGTGTACAGGTGAACCAGTGGTGTGAGTCTGGTGTGTACCTGCTGGCCTCTCAGGCTGTGGATAAGTGCCAGTCTCAGGAGGGGGCTGAGGCAGCTCTGCAGGACATCAGACGCTACATGGACACTGCCGAGGAACAGCAACTGAGCGCGCTCAGAGAGCTCTACAACCAGCATGAGCTGATGCTCTCAGACTACATTCGGGTAAAGAAGCCCTTTCCTGAAAAATTGCTCTCTTATCCAAAGACACTACACAAACAACACTCCCACATGAGACTAGACAAGAATACATCAAATCTAAGATTCACAGAAACACAGTAAATATATTATATCAGTATGGACCATTTTTTGGGAATATTCAATCTTAACTTAGCTCTGAATTTTTCTGAAGGGAATGTTTTCTTCTTGTCAGGCCCTCCAGGATTTTGCTAGCTTGCATTTTCACAAATTCATGCAAATTCTGAGGAGAAACCAGTTGTGCAAGATAGTCAGACACATGCCAAGAACTGCACGTACACACCTCACTATAGGCCCCCTGGGCACTGTCATCAATACAGAAAATGCTTCGTGTCATTGCAAAAATAAACTATTGCATCCATTAGTTCATAATAAGCCTATTGTGTTAAAAAAAAGGTTGTTACAATACATGTATAGGATAGTTTACAATCCCTTAAGCAACACCAACGAAATTATAGCCCATGCAAAACAGTCAATTGCACAGTTTATGAATGTGGCCAAGACATAGACTAATAGTTGCAAATATAACAGTGGACTACTCCAGTCTGTCACTGGGTGTGGAGCTTTAAGCTGTAAATAAGTGGTTACACAACCTCAGCGTATAGATATGCCAATAATCTGATTGCTGTGTCACTATCCATAAAGTGTATTTTACACACTTTTTCACTCAGAATTACATTTGCCTGACACAAAACAAAATGAAAGTTACAGTTATGTTCTGAACTTGGTTGTGCCACCTGAACAAATGTCCACCCAGATACACACATGGCCATGCCAGTATTGAAGAGACTGGGTGCTTTGTGACAGGAGTGCAGAGCTGGGGACACCTGTTGAAATGTTGCCAGCCAGCCTTAGGTTTTCACAGATAGGTTTAAAAAACGCTCCCAACTACCTTTGCTATCTTTGGTCTTTGTTATGGCGGAGCTCTCTAAATGGCTCCTTCTCGAGAAACTCTACGCTTTTTTGAATAGAGACATGCAAAGAAGTTATTTTCTTTTTGAGTGGAAAGGCTTATGGACGATTCTCATGCACAGAGAAATACAGTGAGATTTGTAACTGTGCTTAAGCATCATTAAAATGTTTCCTCCTTGGTCTGTTTGGTTCCTGTTCCTCTATCAAGTACAGACAGGCTAAAGGTTATGTGAACTTCAAGAAAACCCACACATCTACTTATAAACGCAGTGAAGCTCCACTACCACATCATTGCGTATTGCACAGTGTTATACTCTAGAATTTTAAAACAGCTCAAAAGTCTACCCTCTGTATGTTGATCTTAAATGTAAGTGTAAAATGTGTTCAGTGTAAATGAGTCACAAATGGTTTTCAGGACATTTGATATTTCTTGATCAGTATGCTGTAGTGTGCATTGACAAAACAACATTGTTGATGTTATGAATTTCTCTCAGTATGTTATATGTTATTAAATATAGGCCACTGGGATCAAAGACGTCCTTTATTTTGAAATTCATTTATTGACTGCAAAAAAGGACTCCTATCAGAAGCTGATATCAGTCACTTAACTCCCACACTCAGAGATGAGGCCACTTGATCAAGTTTTTCCATTGTGTCATGCATGTTCTCAAAGGCTCCTTTCATCTCTCTACATAGGACAATGTGCATAAGGCACTTCAGAGGTTGCAAGATGTCCAGGAGATGTTTGAGAAGAGACACGTCAGCCTTAAAAAGTTGTCAGCCAAACAGACTCGACCTGTGCAGCCGGTAGCTCCACGGCCGGAGTCCTCGCCCAAGCGACCATCACCCAAAACACCCAGGCCAGTAAGCATCGGTGAGTTCCCTTCCCTTCTACTCAGTGGTGTAGTGGTCCCTGGAGAAGTGGGTATACTCTTACTGTTTTTCAAGCAGCCCATACAGCACAGGTTAAACGTCCTGTTTTGAGAAGTGGTGCTGATTGAAAAATAAGTGGGTATACTCCGTATACCTGCGTATACCCTGGACTACACCACCGCTTCTACTCCCTTTAAACAGCACCACACAGCAAACAAAAAATTGGTTAGGAGGAAGCATCCCTGTCAATAATTTCCCTTGGCTGATTTGTTTGTCTAAAATAGTACTTTCCAAAACAACATTGAGAGTGGTTCTAATGTGAGATTTTGTGACAATTTCACCGGCGTCTCATCAGCATGCTTGTGTGTGTGTGTGTGTCCTGTGTCGCCGCCAAATGCATGTGTGTGGTGTTGTGGGTCCTGCTGTGTGATAATAAAACTGACTTTGACTTTTCTACAGCAGCCAATAGGCGGGGTTCAGAAAATCCAAGCGCCACCAAGCAGACCACTGATGCTGACCTGGCAAAGAGGAAGAACATCCGTAAGGGTTCTGCCAAAGGGGGCATAAAGGTCAGTCATGTATGCTTGATCTCAACTTAGGTTTTGATCCCAAGTGAAATGAAGACTTCAGCTTTCCAAAAATGTGAAAATAAGTAACCTTTGGTATATATATATATATATATATATAATGATATTTATATATGGTTACATTTTGGGATAATCTATATGTGAATTAGAGGAAAATCACAATGCATAATATAACACAGCCTAATAGAAACCCTAACCCCATGCAGTACAACATAGTCTAATGTCCACTACCAGGAAGTCTAAGGGGGAATTGTCATTGTTTTGAATTCAGATTGAAGTTATGCATGAGGCAAGCCAGGGAGGCTCCAGCCACTTGCTGGTGCCAAGTGAGACCGAGGAGAGCCTTTCAAACAGACGCAGGTAAGGGCCTCTTGTCTAAATAGTAGCTCATAATTAATGCCTAGACACATAGTGCAAATAGTGTAAACACACTAAGAAATCAAAGTACAGGAATGAACCTAAAAAGGTCCAAGTGCTTGTCGCTCCAGCTGTATCTTATCAGGGTACGAGCACTGTACCTTTACCAATATCATCAGGTACATTTTTGGACATTCTTGTCTGTACCTCTAAAAGAACATTTCTGCACCCCTAGTGATGAAAATGAACCCATTGAAAAGGTACATAAACAGCTGGGGCATCATGACTTTTTGTACCTTCATGAGGCAAAACCATGTCCTTTAATCCAGAGACAAAAACATTTACAATAATTCGCCTACATTTATTTAAATAACTAACAAGTAGTTTACATATCTTAACAAATATAATTTTGTATATATATTCTCACTGATTTTTATTTTTCCAGTGGCATCACTTCTCAAAGTCCTTTACTAAAAGTTCTGTGTAAAAGTTGATATCATCTTTTGTTTGGATAAAGAACACCTTTAAATCATCCACAATGACAGTTCTTTTTGTGTATGGTGCTTTCTGTGCTGCTTGTTAACATCCCCCGCTTGTGGATCATCAGCTTGGCTTCAAGATGACCAACTTTTCATCTGTTTAATCTTATCACTGGACATAAGGCTTGTAGCTGTTTCCTGTAAATCTGTAATATAAGATAGCATTGCTTAAAAAGCAGGAACTGGCCATTTGTTGTGGAAGCCAATGACAGTGACAATGAATAATTCTTCCATATATATATATACAGCCGCGGAAAAAATTAAGAGACCACTTCAAAATTATCAGTTTCTCTGGTTTTCCTATTTATTGGTATGTGTTAAAGTAAAATGTACATTTCTGTTTTATTCTATAACCTACTGGCAACATTCCTACCAAATTTCAAATAAAAATATTGTCATTTAGATCATTTATTTGCAGAAAAATGACAATTGGTCAAAATAGCAAAAATGATGCAGTGTCTTCAGATCTTGAATAATGCAAAGAAAACAAGCTCATATTCATTTTTAAACTACACAATACTAATGCTTACACTTAGGAAGAGTTCAGAAATCAATATTTGGTGGAATAACCTTGATTTAAAATCACAACTTTCATGTGTCTTGGCATGCTCTCCACCAGTCTTTCACATTGCCGTTGGGTGACTTTATGCTACTCCTGGCGCAAGAATTCAAGCAGCTCGGCTGCTTTTCATGGCTTGTGACCATCCATCTTCCTCTTGATCACATTTCAGAGGTTTTTTATGGGATTCAGGTCTCGAAATTGGGCTGGCCATGACAGGGTCCTGATCTGGTGGTACTCCATCCACACCTTTACTGGCCTGGCTGTGTGGCATGGAGCATTGCCCTGCTGGAAAAAACACTTCTCAGAGTTGGGGAACATTGTCAGAGCTAAAGGAAGCAAGTTTTTCTTCCGGGACAACGTTGTACTCTGCCTGGCTGAGGTTTGAAAAAGCGGACTGGAGGTTCTTCTAAGTTCGTCATCTCTGATGAGTCCGATTTCACAGTAGGTGCAAGACTCTCTGGCTTGTAGGCCTCTCCAGGTCTCCGTCTAACCATCAGACGACCATGTGTAGGGCAAAGCTGAAAATTGGACTCATCAGAGAAGACGAACTAGAAGACCCTCCAGTCCGCTTTTTTCAATCCTTATGGTCTTTTACAAACCTCAGCCAGGCAAAGTACAACGTTGTCCCGGAAGAAAAACTTGCTTCCTTTAGCTCTGACAATGTTCCCCAACTCTGAGAAATGTTTTTTCCAGCAGTGCAATGCTCCATGCCACACAGCCAGGCCAGTAAAGGTGTGGATGGAGTACCACCAGATCAGGACCCTGTCATGGCCAGCCCAATTTCGAGACCTGAATCCCATAAAAAACCTCTGAAATGTGATCAAGAGGAAGATGGATGGTCACAAGCCATGAAAAGAAGCCGAGCTGCTTGAATTCTTGCGCCAGGAGTAGCATAAAGTCACCCAACGGCAATGTGAAAGACTGGTGGAGAGCATGCCAAGACACATGAAAGTTGTGATTTTAAATCAAGGTTATTCCACCAAATATTGATTTCTGAACTCTTCCTAAGTGTAAGCATTAGTATTGTGTAGTTTAAAAATGAATATGAGCTTGTTTTCTTTGCATTACTCGAGATCTGAAGACACTGCATCTTTTTTGCTATTTGGACCAATTGTCATTTGTCTGCAAATAAATGATCTAAATGACAATATTTTTATTTGAAATTTGGTAGGAATGTTGCCAGTAGGTTATAGAATAAAACCAAAATGTACATTTTACTTTAACACATACCAATAAATAGTAAAACCAGAGAAACTGATAATTTTGAAGTGGTCTCTTAATTTTTTCCGCGGCTGTATATATATATATATATATATATATATACACACATTCTTTTTAAATATATCTTTGTAGACCTAGATTGGACAGGTAGGAAGGTCAGCTAGTTCATGATAATGTTGCACTCAGGGCCAGAGTTTGCCTTTCCTGCCGATGGGGGCAAATTATTTTCTCTACATGATTTTCTCTGTGAACATAATGAACACATCTGCAACCAACATTATATGGCACTAACATTTTTAAACATAACGTTAATATATGGTCTTACGGGAAAAAAGGCTACTGGGTGCAACGTTATCATATCAATACGTTCTTTGTTAATCCTCACCAGTTCTCCCGTTTATTATGTATCACTCTACTGACACCATTAACATCACTAGAGTATTCGTAATGTGTCATGTTCAAAGCATTTTTGTGAGCAATGTTCAGAACATTGATTCTCTACCCAATTTAAATTTGATTTGTGTTATTTCTAGGAAATGCGATTAAGTATATTTAGCTCAAGATATCACAGAGAAAATTGAAGTTTCTAAAAAATTATTCTAGTATGTCATGAGTTTGAAGTATATTTGTCTTGATTTACACATTAAAACGGTGGGTGTGGTATTCAGAAGAGAAATTACAAAAAAAGAAATAATACTTTTCAAAAGCTTACGGTTAGCACCAGCTCTTGACGTGATTGCACCAATGAGGAAACAGACTTGCTTTCATTTCATGAAAATAGCCGTGAAATGTTGAGCAGGTCTAGATAAACAATGCACTTTACCCCCCACAAGTAATTTTCGGTTCTGTGGAGTGTGAATGCTAATGGTAATTTGACACCTTGAGTTGTTTTGGGTGACTGGCTGCCAGTCAGCCTCAGAGCCAAGGCAGTGAATGGGCCGTGAATCCAGGGTGTCATCACTTTGGAGGCCTGGTTAGAGTAGACTGCTGGACAATGAAGCCGTGACTCATCTCCTCTTAGAATGTACTACAAAACCATTTGAGCCAAAGCAAAAGACTTACACCCGGCTCTCAGACTATTTTCAGCCTGTGTGACACTAGCTTATGCCAATGCTGCAGTCAGCAAAACCAAACTGGAAAAAACATCAAATCATTAGGCGTGGCATTCTGCCATAAACTAGTAAGAACAATTAATAATTCACCGATATTTACGAGCTGATTAGTTAAACAAGGTACCTTTGAACTGGCAACCACAAAATGAATGCTCTGTGAAGGCAGGGAGCATCTCAGCTCAGTTTTAGCATCTCTGCGCCATAGAAAACGTTGATAATCTTTAAAAACATCAGGGCATTTACAGCCATAGAAGGAAACAATCCAAGTATTGTGTTCATTTACACAATGAAAATGTGCACGTGTATATGATCAAGAGTTTTTTCTCAAGTTAACAAATGTCGGTCCTAATTACAACCTAACGTTTTCCAGGCCCTTGCGGCAACCTTCGGAGAGGGTAAATGCTGTGATGCTGGCAAATTCTAACAGTGTCCATGTGGTATTATTTAGAGTGCAGGATGTGGGCTATAAGGAATTGTGTGATGTCTTGGAAAATGCCAGTGGCAGGAAACGTCTGCAGTTAGTTTTGGGCTCAGCATTCAGAATAGCATGGGGGGTCGTGGGGATTTTGTGCACTACTGTAAAGATAAAATAAGGCAACGTTTTCTTACGATCAATCTGTTTAATTCAGAATGATGGCATAGAAACCTGAAGATAAACACAAATCTATGAGGTACGTCTCAAAATGACTTCCCTTTCGAGGATTACAGTCATCACACCCATTCAATGGTCTTGATCTAAGCCACAACTACAGAGGGTTTCAAAATCACCTGGTCAAGTTTCCATGACGCCCAAAGGCAGCAATGGTGAACACATAACTTAAGTACATAGCTTTAGCCTCTGGTTCTTTGGGGAAATAACAGCAGACAATAAAAAGAATAACACATTAAAAGACTATATCTTCTCCCATAGTAAGTACACTATGAAAAAGCCGCCTTACAAGGGTAGGTGTTCATATAGTAAGGTTTACAGAGGAGCATGACTTTAACTGCAGTGCAGTACAATTTCCCCATTATCCCAGAGGAAATGCCTTTGACCTTTGGGTCAGTGGCCATCTTCCAGAGGTGCCGGACATCGGCCACGTGTCCATGTGAGGTGATCATCTTTTCATAGATGCAGGGATGATAGGGGGCCTTTCCCTCCCCTGAAAAGTAAACATGTTCCTGGGCTGACACCCCCATGGATTTGGCACAGATTCCCATGAACACGTCGTCGATGTAAAGTGTGGCATTCAGCGACAGAGAGGCCTGGTAAATTTTGGCGGCCACATCTCCCGACACCACGTAGCCAGCCCCGGCAGTGTAGTCTGGGTAGGAAGGCCACTGGTACATCTCGTAAGGCATGTAGTATTTGCTGTCTTTCCGGCGAATGGGTGGGGCACCACGGTGAACATGGCCTGCCCAAAAGTCCTGTACACCATTCTCCTTTAAGCCCTGAAGATAGCGCACCAGGTTGGGCATGTGGATGAAGATGTCATCATCTGCTGACATGAGGAAGCTGGCGTGAGCACAGTTGGCGTGTGCCCAGCGGAACTGCAGTAGGAGCTTGACTGTTAGATTGTGAAAAGTGTCCTCAAAGTCCTGTTGCACGAGGTCTTTGTACATCAGGTCTTCCCTACGGAGCTCCTGTTGGATACTGGCCTTTTGGTGGGGGTGCGGATGGACCCCGAGGGCAAACACCATCCTCACAGTCACCCCTAGTTCCTCCTGTATGTAGCTCTCATTACCCCATGTGGAGCGAATGGCCTGTCTCCTCTCCACATTCTCTGGGGAGGACTTGACAAAGAGCAGCAGCAGTACATCCTTCCCATTGCACTTCTCGTTGTGGTTGAGCAGATATGGAAAACTGCAGAAACTCTCAGCTTCTTCTGGACTAACACTGAAACTCTTGTTGATGAAGTCGTAGCTGTTAACCAGGTAGCGGTACGAGTAGGACTTCATGTGTCTCACCACGTGGTGGTCCAGCTGCTCCCAGCACAACGTCAGCATAGACAGGACAAAGCACATGGAGATAAGTTGGAGACACTGACATTTTCGGATCCTCCTAAAGTTCATAAACATTCTGCAATCCTTCTGGTCCCGTCAGCTCTTTCGTCAAGTCCAGTGCGGTGCCTTAGATGAGTCACAGAAGCCACTCCGTCCGTTACTGCAAACTATGACTTGTGTCCCATGTTCCATCCTATCCACACCACTGGGGACGTGCTCCTCAAAGAGAGAGCTCTTCTCTCCCCAGTCTACTCTGATGTTGCGTCACCAGCAATTCTGTGTGGCCTTGACTGCAGGTTCTCTCTCCACATTGTCCATCATGCCTCTGTAAAAAAACACAAGTGATTGCACTTTAGTCGTCACAGAACTTAAAAAGGCATATAAAAACACAAACCAGTTCATGAATGCAAATTTGCCTTAAAACACAATGTTGCATGGGCTGCTGAGTGATGCTTCCCAGTAAATAACGGTTGGTGCTGCGCCCACATACATAGTGCACATTTAATTTTTCATGTAACAGAAACCTAAAGCTGAAAAAAGCATATGTGCCTTTTCATTCTGTTGAATGAAGAAGTTGTTCCCATAAAACCAGGAAACAACACTCTCAACAGGTTCCTTTGAAATGCCATACCTGTTGAAAGTGTTGTTTCCTGGTTTCATAGGCCAACGTTTGGGCCTTCTATTGCAATATTTTTTTGTGGCAGGAAAAAAAGGGCCGTCACTCCAGAGAAACGAGAATGTTAAAGGATTACTTTAAAGGCACCCAGTGCAACTTTATAGGCTTGCCACTCGAAAAATAAACATTCAATTTCTAGTCTTTTCTACAGGTAGTAAGTTTCAATAACTCCATACCATTACATATCGACATTCAAGGAGCAAAGATGAGACATCGTTGTGGGGTGAGAACTGATAGAAAATCGTAAACAACAACAATCGCTGGTGGGGAGAGGCAATTTTCCATTGACTGGAATCCTGCTTTATTTATTGGTGGCACCAATAAATAAAGATTTGGGGGAAAAATGGCGGCGATTGTTGTTGTTTACGATTTTCTATCAGTTCTCACCACACAACGACGTCTCATCTTTGCTCCTTGAATGTCGATATGTTATGGTATGGAGTTATTGAAACTTACTAAGTGTAAAAAAGACTATAAATTGAATGTTTATTTTTAAGCCTCGAAACAGGTTTTGTGCTTCTGATTCACATCTTTCATATCATTCCGCAAGTAGTCCGTTAATGGGCTGCTACGTAACACCTGAAACTTTAAAGTTCTATTTGCTTGAAGAACTATTTTTTTTCTTAGCGGAAATCGGCAACACAATTATTGAAAATAGGTATTTTGGAGGAATGTCTTCAGTCGTTTTGGCAAGTAATCGTTTTGGAAAGCAAACGTATAATTAGCGGGAAAAGGTATTGTCTGGCAGACATTATCCAAAAATAAATCCCTTCAGAAGGAAACAAGTCCTGTTCGTCCCGTCGGGATTTCTTTTTGGATACTGACCGCCGGACAATACATTATTCCCTACATAAAGTTGTACTAGTAGTGACACTAATACGAGACAACCAAAAATGCTGAATTAAATCTGAGATTCATTAATTTGCCTAATTTAACACAATGCAAATCACCACCCCTTCACAAATATACGATCCATCTCAGTAATTAGATATTGCACCAGCTCCAGTAGTTATATTTTCAATAGTTTGAAACATCCTCCCAAGGTGCCAGTCAGCAGCAGTTGGAGTCTTCAAAGGACCAGGGAGCTTTTTAGCATCTACTTTAAATTGGCTTGCGAAATTGAGCAAAACATACCAACTGTGATAAGTAAACAAACTAGATTGAAATAAATGTGATTCATTTACATTTTCTACCCATTGACAGTGAGGACGCTGTGAAACTTTGAGCGCAAAGCTCGCACTCTCGCTTTAAAGATAACTCGTTTGTTGTTTGTTTAGACCACATAATGTAAGTTAGCAAAAACACGGCTAGCTAATGTTAGCTAGCTGATAAACCCCAAATCAAACTAATGTACATTGCGGATGGAAGACTACCTTTATCGAAAGGCTAATGTTTCACCCTTGCAGTAGTATTTAAGGTAGGCCCCTTGTAGAAAAAAACAAGCTAATTGAGTTTGACATGCCAGTCCTTTCAAGTGTATGAGTGGTATTACTAGCTGATTTAATGTCAGCTACCAATAGCTACCCGGCCTGATGATTAGCTGGCTAGGTTAGCTATCAAAGTTAATGTAGCTTTCTTAAGGTAAGCTAGATTCTACAGGTTTGTAAGTATTGATACCTACCATTAAAGTAAAACAGCTGAGAACTGCACCAACTCCACATAAGACAATAAGCACGTGATGGCTTAATTAAATGTATTTAAACCTACCTTGTTCTTTTAAAAATCGCAGATATTCTTGAATTATGGAAATACCACTAAGCTAGTGGTTAGGATGTGATTGATTAAAAAACAAAGATGCCTAGGACACATTTGACCCTCAGTCAAACCCCGCCAAACCCCGCCTTTTTAGATTCTCCAATCCCAGATAGAGTTCTATCGAAAGCGTTCCGTTTCCCTTGCCTGTTGGTTGGTCTTCAATCTGCTGACTGGAAATGAATGAAGTGGCCATGTTTTTTTTTTTTTTTTTTTTTACCAGAAATGCTTAATGGGGAATATTAGTAATTAGGGATGGGCGAACAATGCCTTGTGAAGCTGTAGAGGCTTCTTTTTGATGGTGCCGAAACAAAATCCGAAGTTTTCGAAGCATCAACGACAGACAGCACAGTGACATCTAGTGGCTAGAAATTATATCAATGGCAGCCATGAATTCGAGACTGCGGAGAAAGAATGCAAACAATGCTTCGTTGTTTTCCTTTTCAATGTATACTTAAAGCCTAAGAACACTAACGTTATTTGTGTTTATTTTGATCATTTTCTGATAATCATTGTAAAATCGTTAAATTGCTGAAATAAATGTTCACGTTGCTATATGTCGTTACAATTAAATAATGGTTAAATGTGTGGTCTTAAATTTCTAATTAGCTGCCATGACAGCAAAAACATGGGCAGTCAAAGTTACAATCGATAGGACTACTTGTAATGACACATGAAATGACTATAATTAGCTACACTTACTCTTGTGACAACTCCTGTGACTGGAAGGGCTATAACCATAATGTAGTTTATGTGACAAGTCTTTGCTGTGAAGCAAGGTGAAAAAAAGACATCAGTTCATCATCAATGTTTAAGGAATAATTGTAATAACAAGCTTTCTCTTATTTTATTTATACTATATTACTATACAAAACGTATTTTTGGCATATGAATTTAGCTGTAACAAGTTGTGTGCATTCCTGACACTCCAAGTCTAGAGATGTGGTTAATTGACTCAGGTAGCCTGGCCCTGGCCCAGGTCTGCAGGCCTCACACATTATCTGGGCCACAGCTCTAACATAGGGCTAGTCACTTGATACACTATCGTTACGGCCAAGGTACATTACAGTTATCTGTCTTTGAAAAGCCTGTAAAGGCTCAAGTTTGTTGTTGCCTACAGACTGATTATTGGCACAGGTTTGAGTGATGTTATCTACCTGTTCCCTCCATTATTGGGCACCGGGATGCGTAGCCTGTGGAAGTGTAAGTGTGATCTGATCTGTAATTCTCCCTAGAAGCTCTAGACCAAATAAGGGACCAGTAATACGTTTGTGTGGGACAATGTGGGACATATTATTAAAACTGAGAGTGTATTTGCATTCTGACTCTAGTCGATTAAACAGCACACCAGTTAGGCCATATAAGATACAGACTACAACCTTGGGTTTATGATAAATATGATGAGCTTAGTGCCGATTGTCAAGGCACCCTCATTTTGCAGTGTGACAAATAGACATTGTTATTGATAGACATCCAACATGCATTGGCCATTATAGGCCAGTAAATGGCAACTGTCCTTAAGCAAAGCACAAGGCCATGATGTCACCTGGTAAATTTTACTTTTGGGGGAATTCCAAGAACATGGTTTTGTTACAAGTATGGGTAAGTTAACTCAGAGCATGTGGTTAACTTCCCAATGTTTTCTGTGAACCACCATGTATATTTGTAGTCTGTGCAGTACATGACATAAGGCCTTATGTGTACCTGTAGATATGCATGTACAGCCATGTTGAGTGTGCGCTCATAGAACCTGGGTTGTGAGACACACAGTCCTGTATGGGACTCAAACCTGCACCCTCAGAAATGGGTGTGTTAGCAAGGAGGTTAAAACCCCTGGGTGTCCACTGGCCACATTACACTCACAGTGTATTGTACGTGTTCAGATTCAGTGAGACAGAGTTGTCTTGGATTATTTGCACAAAGCAGTGGGCACTTTGCATACAAACACGCCTTTAGAGCCGGCTTTGAGTACATATGCACTAAAGAAGGTCCATTGCATATGAAGTATGAAATAGCTTAAAATTCATAATACCTATAAGTTGGTATTCAGTGCACTAATGGCTTGCTAGAATGACTGCAGTCAACACAGAGTGGAAAGGTGTGCTGCATTAACTTGAGTTAAAGTTGTTTCCTGTGTTGATGTCTGCTTAAAACGCTTCATTCCCACAACATCCACAAATGGCATTCTTTCAAAGCTGACTCCACATCAGCTGTGTTTATTCTTTAAAGTAGCCTGACCAGTATTTCTTGAGGTTTAAAGTGTACGTGAAGTAAATGAAGTGTACATAGTAGATAATTGACCTTGCTACCTAAGTGTTTTAAGGTTGTGAAACCATGTTTTGCAGAGTGATTGCAGTTGCAATTTCCGCTGTGACTATGTGTGATGTGCTTATGAGTCAGACTGACTGAAAAAACAGGGGCATTCTCATGTGAATGCTCAATAGGAGGGTCTACAATTGTCTGTTGAACAACGTACATTCAAGTTTAGTTTAATCTATTTTTTCTTTTGCAACTAAAGCAGATACGTTTTTTCAAATCTATCAGAACATAGCAGACTACTGAACTGTTGATGTGGCCTGTCATAGGGTGGGGGGTAACTTTAAAAAAAATGAGCCTATGTGAGGCAGTTGTTGAATGCAACTGCCAACCCAGCGTTAAGTTCAATAATGGAGGGCTTTAAGCAACTGTCCAGATAGAAGTGCTGAGAGCTGTACTAAACATTCATTGGGACAAAAAAGAACCGTTACAACAGCAAGTTTGCGTAAATCCATTGCTCACAACAAAGAGGCCCTCAAACCTCGCTTCAGTTCATCCCGTGTCAATACAGAGAGGGTGGATAATCTGTTTCTGAGGTCTCACAGGAACATGTTAGTTCAGAAGAACTGGAACACAATCTAGCGGTCAAAAGTGCATAAATGGATATTATGCATGGAGAGCCTGTTTACTGCTAAAATATTTATGCCACTGAAATATTCCATTGTGGCGTCCATTTTCAGGGGCTGTGGTTCTCATGAACTTTGAAGTTAAACTGATGATCACCATGCAAATCATCAAAAACAACCCCTGGGAACAGTAATCAGTCTTGTGAGGAATATTTCAAACCTGAGGACACATCAGCACAGAGATAACACTTCCCTACTCCATGCAAATTGCCTGCTATTTCCTCACAGTAAAATGTTAAAGTAGAATTGGAAGATTGGTATTTTGATCCATTTTACTCGATTAGTAGCCAGTCATTTGTTCCAATCAAGGAGATGTTTTCAAACTACAACTGAGGGGGTGACTTAAAGTGCAGCACTAGTTTGTGATCAGTGCTGTTTTTAAAGTTGTCAGTGTCTTTATATCATTAGCAAAGAATGATCCGAAGCTCCAATGGTTTCCTCTACAATCACTGATTACAATTAAGTAATAGGAGATGTGTTTAAAAATAGCAGCCCTTAAGTATTTCTCTTCAACTTGGCAGTGAAATGTCAGTTCTGCTTTACCATCTCCATGGTAACAGTATGTAAATCTGGTACATTAGTCATTACAAGAACAGCAGTCACACAGCTTCAACTGTTATTTGACAGTGAAGGTATAAATCTAGGAATCCCGTTCACCCCTGCTCTAATCATCTTCATCAGGTTATTATCAGTAGTAAGGAGCACACAGCCCACCGCACCCCACTGCTCACATATAAAAATAGATACAAAAATATGGCTGCCCCTAAATGAGTGTTACATTTTCAACCACCAGAAGTTAAACATTGCTAAGAGAGTTCATAGATTGTAATCATAGAGTGAAATGTATATCTTAGTTATGTTATATATTTCAAGCTCAAAGAAAAAAACGCCTACTTGAGTAGATTTAGAGCAAGTTGTAGTTAACACCTCTCTGGCACATTTTCTTTGCTCTTACATTACCATTAGCTTGTGATCATCCAACAGACAGAAACTACATTCAGCAAAGTGTTCTCAGCTCTGTTCTATTCTCCCATTGAAAGGAAGTAAGTATTTCTTCCATGGCTTTTTATTGCCTTGTTTTTCCTCTCGATCAGCCACTCAGCTGAAAGTGAACACCTCTGTCATGTGTGCGCCTTCCCTTAATATGTGTGCGAACAAAACCCTCTCACATATCACTTACCAGCTAAACAGAGTTTCCCTCCATGTTTTGAAGAAAAAAGCTCCTCTCCGGCTCGCCTCTTGTGCTTTCTTTCGCTCCTCTCAATCTGTCTGTTTCTTTTGCTCTGTAACTCCTGTCCGGAAGCCGTGTGTGCTGTGTCTTTTGCCGTGGCTACTGGCTTCTAGCGGCCCTGCCAGTAGTTTCCTACGCTCTGAACGAGTGGCTGTTGTCTGTGCCGAGAGACTCTCTGAGAGGGTGGGGTAAGGGGTGGAAGCATGGGAGTAGTTCTTTGAGCTGGGTGGTAGGGTCAGCCCCTTTTCCAGCTCAGCTTGCCTGCCTGCCTGCCTGCCTGCCTGCTGAACTCAGCCCTGAGCCACACTCTGAGTTATTATCACATCATTGAAAGTAAGAGCAGGGGCCAAAGGAATTGTGGTTGGATGGAGCAGCCCAGTCCCCAGCCAGTACTTGGAAATTTGTGTCATCTGAATCGCATAAGTGGCTGCCACCACAACACAATAAAAATAATTCCTCTCCTCCAGGGCCCATATTAGGAGAGGAAATGTAGCAAAAACCCTGGGAAGAATATGGTCCACACAAAATGCTGTGCTACTATATCGATAGTAGGCTATGCTGTGAGCTTTTATACGAGGTTGTATCTGTTTTCCTGCCAGCTGCAACTTGAAGATAGTGTGAAAAATCAGGTTGGCTTTTTGGCAAAGCTAAACTCTGTGTGTCTGATAGCAATTTTGTAGCAAAAAACAATTTACAGACAGCACAAGCAACAAAAGGCCAGATTCTGCTGTGGGTGTTATGAGGTTGGTGTGGCTGTGGACTCTGTGTGCTTCTGCAACAGAAAGGAGGTATCTCAGTAAGTCCCGTTGGCCTGGCACAGAGTAACCTGTACACTAGCAGACACACACCTACCGCACTCACAGTGGTGAAACTTTATTGAACAATAAAATGTGGCTGTCCACCAAAAAGTACTCAGCAGACCGACGGACTCGTGATGGCACATAAAAACCAAGACCTCAGAACTCATACAAATGTGCACATTAAAGGGACCATTAAAGACTGGAAATGTTAGCTTTTCTCCAGCTCTTTGTTTTATGGCCATTCCTTCCCTTTCATTTTGTCTCCTGCACCCCCCCCACTCCCCTCCCCACAACACACCCACCCTGCAAATGGATTTACTTTCTGCCACCACATCACATAGAACACTTGTATTTAGTAAGACATGCTGCCAATTTCTCCAATTAAAGTGTTTTCCTACCTCACTGTGATGAGACCCTTCTGGGAACACGGAGCTGAGCACTTCGACATCAGACGCCTGCTACCATCTCCATTAACGTTTATATTAATGAGCACTTAGATATCAGATGCTGGCTCCGGTCGCCATTATCAGTTAAATGAATCAACCAGCACTGACAAACTTCCATTTTAACCATGCTACCGCCCTGTATTGATGGGTCTTTATGTCTCTCTCCCCAGGCACATTATGACTGAGCTGATGGAAACAGAGAGGCTGTATGTGGATGAGCTGCAGAGCATCATTGAGGTACATTTGTTTCTTTAATTGGCTGTCTCATGACAATAGGCATGCTGTCTGTCCAACAAGAAACCTGAAACCATGGCGATGGCTAGAGAAAGTCTGACTTAAACATATACACTAATGCAATACGACATATTCTTCATAAACCTTTTGACAAAATATGTACTATGTATAATTTATTTAATTTCTATATAGAGTGAGTGCTATGTGCACTTTGTTCAGATTATATTTGGGGGCCAATTCTCTTAGATTACCAGTACTGGATCATTTGACCCTGCCATGCATCTACAACGTGTTCGCAAGCCAGAACCATTTTTATTTAGTTTGTGGAAGTAACATACGAATGTAATAGACTCACCAATGTTTGTTTTAATGGTCATTATTACTTAGCAGGTAAAAGGATCATGTTGGCTCGTGATTATGTTCCAGATGTTTGATAGGGTTATAGATGTTACTTCAGTTGTGCTGACGACAGTCTTTCTGCATGTGTTTGTGCATGGACCCGTTGCTCCCCACATTGTTGTGTAAATGACTGTGTCCTATCCCTCTAGGGCTATGCAGCGGAGCTGGACAACTCTGAGCTCTCTCATCTAATCCCTCCAGCCCTGGAGAACAAAAAAGAAGTCCTCTTTGGAAACCTGCCTGAGATCTATGAGTTCCACAATCGGTAAGAAATGCACATTTTTTTTCCTCCCAGCGTCTCTTTCTTTCTCCATTTGTGTGTCGGTTATTTTCTCTTACTCTCCAGGGTTATGGTGCATTTGAATTGCACTATTCTCCACCCACTCACTAGCCCCCACCCACCTACTGCCCAGCCCCCAGCCCTCAGGCCCCTGCCCAACCCCCACCTTCCCACTTCCCTCCTACGCTGCTCTGGTAACCACTCTCAGAGCCACACTTCCTACATTCCTGCCATGGTTTCCCCCTGCTCAACAATCCCCTGCTACAACTGCTCTCGTTATTTCTCTCTCAGCTGCAAATTTTTCTTTGGTCATGAGATTTTTTGTGCAATATATATATATAGTATACAGTATATATGTATATATTTGTTTTATATTTATGTTTATTTCACTTTTGTTTAGCTCACAAAGACATTTTCAAAGGGTATTTTCCTGTGTTTTTCTTCATTTTGTGCGAGTGTGTGTGTGTGCCTGTGTGAGTGGAGGCATGCAGTGCCTCTGGGACAGGGTCCCAAATTGTTCACCTTGCCTCGGGGTGTGCCTCCCTGCCCCCTGCGATATCTCACCCCTGGGTTGGATCGTGTTACAGGGAGGGTGAAAGAGGCCAGAACAAAGGGGCCATGGCAACTGCCTTGGATCTCTCTTCCCCACCAACACATATATTATATACAGCACCTGTTCCAACAGTGTGGGTGCAGCCTCTCTTATCTGTCAGCTTATGGCTTAACAACCTAGCCTTGCCTCACTAGCGACAAAACAGTTGCTGTCACTCTCTATATGGACTGAATGATGCATCCAACGATATGATCAACTGTGTTGTGATGTGAAGTGCTGTTTTGGTAACCAGACAGTGCTGATGCTATCGTATGACAAGAGACCCATGCACAAAACGTTATCTGATTCTGTTACATATCACACAAGAGTGACATAGTTCAGTTTAAGAATGCAGTTCTACTGCAACCATACCCATTCCGTCCAACAGTAAACCCCTTGTGTCTTTCTATACGTGCATATCCTCTTCCTCTGTTGCTGTTCTCTATGAAGGAATTTAATACACAAAATGTTTACTTGACCACAGCCATTGTCCACACAAATGTATGAATCAGCATTTTCCGGTATCCAGGATGTGCTGTTGTGTGTAATTTTCTCTCCAGAACCTTCCTGAAAGAGCTAGAAAACTGCTGTGAGAAGCCGGAGCTGGTGGGAATTTGCTTTTTGAAAAGGGTGTGTGGCATCAGGTTGTATACACTTTTTGAAAATTGAGTGGCACTTGAATGTTTCTTTTGGAGTGGCTGAACCCCGGTTTCTTTTCACAGAAGGAAGAGCTGCAGATCTATGAGAAGTACTGCCAGAACAAGCCACGCTCTGAAGCCCTCTGGAGACAGTGTGGAGACAGTCTTTTCTTCCAGGTCTCACTCGTGCTTTTCTCTGCCTTCATCTGCCTTTACACTTGCCTCTTCTCTACCGCTGTTGTCTCAGTGTTGTCTCTCGCTTTCTCTTTCCATGTTATCTCATTTTGAAGTTATATGCATGGGTGTGTGAATGATTGAGAAAACTTTTCCTTAATGACAAACATTTCCTGAAACATCCACAGAAAAGTAGCACACACCTGATTTATTTCCACTGAAATCTCACTGCAGGAATGCCAAAAGAGACTGGATCACAAGCTGTCACTGGATGCATACCTACTGAAGCCAGTTCAGAGGATCACAAAATACCAATTAATGCTAAAGGCAAGTTCTTTACCACTGAATGCCGAAGGTTATTGTTTGTGCATTCTTCTCAAAGTGCTCTTTGTCATTTCATTTAAACAACATGTCATCATATTCAGAACAGTACACTGCAGGAAAGGCACAAAGCAAAGCTAAGCAATATGCTAAATGCTTATGCTAATCCCAGCAGGAACAGGGCACACCAAAACATCTATTTTTAGGGCACCTGTTGATCAGTTTTTATGATCTATATGCATTGTTCAGCTTTATTTAGCTATAGTAATAGTTTAGGCATGTAGCTGATGTTTTTGTCCAAAGCTTTATTAACATTTACTTTGAAAACTTTACATGGGAAGAAACCTTGAGCAGCTCATAAGGGGGACCCATCTACTTGGGGCCGGCTCGGTAGAGAGATATGATGGGGGGCTGAGAAGAAGATAAGCAGTAGCAGCTGGTGGTAAATTTCACTGACGAGGCAGAGTACACAACTATGCAACATGCACGCACACACATGCACAATCTAGTTGTAGCAAGTGCATCCCACTGCAGGACCAACATGAGTGAATGCTCAATCAGCTGACCTATGGAAATTGGCCATATGATTGGCTGAAATTGAATTTTTGAATCAAGCCGTTTCAGGAAAGTGACAAAAACCCACAAATAAATGCAGGGATGTTCGCAAATGGTGAGCAGTTTGCAAATGCCTGTTCATAAGTCTGTAAACAAA
This sequence comes from Sprattus sprattus, assembly GCF_963457725.1. Taxonomy (NCBI): domain Eukaryota; kingdom Metazoa; phylum Chordata; class Actinopteri; order Clupeiformes; family Clupeidae; genus Sprattus; species Sprattus sprattus. The sequence goes on along the minus strand of NC_137921.1, from coordinate 56,992,973 downwards.
AGTAACAGCATTTACATTTGCGATTCGTGTGACATTTATTTGTGAATCAAGTGAAATATATTTGTGAATCACAAAATACATTTGTGAATAGCGTGACATTTATTTGTGGATTTTGAAACTATTTGAACTCCATGATTCATCAGTTACTTGTAGTTGTACTTGAGACTTGAAATCAAAGCATTATTACTCTAGGACGGTTCTGCTTTGTCAAACGAAATAAATTGCCAGTGAAATAGATGTCCTGGCGCTACCTGCTTCAGTATGTAGGTGTATCATAAGCAGAGCAGACATTGTACATAGCAGTTTGGTGGAGAACTGGCACCAGCATCCCATAGTGAGAGAAAGAGACAAAGTAGGTGGACAGAGCGTATATACAGTACTGTGCAAAAGTTTTAGGCAGGTGTGAAAAAATGCTATGAACTAAGAATGCTTTGAAAAATGTTAACAATAAATGTTTATTTTTTATCCATTTACATGGTAAGACTGAGCACAGCAACAAGACACAACGTAGTTATACTGCATCAGCAGGGTCTCTCCCAGACAAAGATTTCAAAGCAGACAGGGGTTTCAAAATGTGCAGTTCCAGCTCTTTTGAAGAAGACGTTGAGGATCGTAGACGCAGTGTTCAGCCAAGGAAACTTAATGCAGCTGATGAAAAACACATCAAGCTTATTTACCTTCGAAATCGGAAGATTTCAAGCAGTGGCATCAGCTCAGAACTGGCAGAAACCAGTGGTACCCAGGTACAGACATTTACTGTCCGGGGAAGTCTGGCCAGAAGTGGTCTTCATGGAAGAGTTGCAGCCAAAAAGCTCTACCCCGACAAGGAAACAAGGCCAAGTGACTGAACTAAGCACGTAAACATAGAAACTAGGGTGCAGAAACATGGCAGAAGGTGCTCTGGACTGATGAGTCAAAATTAGAAATATTTGGCTGTAGAAGAAGGCAGTTTGTTCGCTGGAGGCTGGAGAGAGGTACAATAATGAGAGTCTGCAGGCAACAGTGAAGCATGGTAGAGGTTCCTTTCCAGTTTGGGGCTGCATTTCTGCAAGTGGAGTTGGAGATTTGGTCAGGATGAATGGTGTCCTCAATGCTGAGAAATACAGGCAGATACTAATCCATCATGCAATACCATCAGGGAGGCGTATGATTGGCACCAAATGTATTCTGCAGCAGGAACATAACCCCAAACATACAGCCAATGTCATTAACAACTATCTTCAGCTTAAAGAAGAACAGAAAGTCCTGCAAGTGATGGTATGACCCCCACAGAGCCCTAATCTCTACATCATCGAGTCTGTCTGGGTTTACATGAAGAGACAGAAGAATTTTAGGAAGCCTACATCCACAGAAGATCTGTGGTTAGTTCTCTAAGATGTTTGGAACAATTTACCAGCCGTGTTCCTTCAAAAACTGCGCAAGTGTATCTGGAAGAATTGATGCTATTTTGAAGGCAAAGGGTGGTCACACCAAATATTGATTTAATTTAGAATTTTCTTCTGTTCCTTCACTGCATTTTGTTAATTTATGAAGAATTGATGAAAATAAACTGTTAACACTTCCATTTTTGAAAGCATTCTTAGTTTACAGCATTTTTTCACACCTGCCTAAAACTTTTGCACAGTACTGTATATATGCATGTAACTATAGGTTTAGGTGATGATCAACAACGTAATAATAGCCATCAGCATTTGCAAGTCATACTATATTGGAGAGAACAGAGATAGGTTAGTAAACAGGATATCAGTCAAACACAGTCAAAGATCTCGCATACATATCTCAGTGCCTGAACTGTACTGATTCACTGCCTTATTATGTAAACATAACCCCTTCGGGACTACAAAGATGGGTTAGTGTAAGGTAAGAATTAGAAGCCAACTCACGTTAGACGAGGTTAGACGAGGGGAAGGGGTTGGAAGTGGGGGAGCCCCAAAGGATTATGACCCCAGATTAGGTTAAGGAAAGAAACTGGGATATGAACCTGGGTCAATTTAGGCACCCAAAGAGAACCACAAGAAATGTGGCCACATCATCAGCTCACTTCATCAAAATGGCCAATAACAGCTCAGCTCAAGACTCCACCAACAGCTTCCAGCACTACACACCACTAAACATTGGGTTGAATCCATTCATTTTACATTTGCTCTCCCTGTTCGGCACCCTTCTGCGACTTTGTTTTCCACTCCTTCAACACACAAATTGCGCTTGTGCACTCCCAAGACTGACATTTTGACTGATATTGTTTGGCCACTTCCCCTTCCTAACTGACGTAGACATTCAAACAACTGCACAAACACCATTCTTTCACATATTCTTGCACAGACACTTGAAGGTGCATTTGAGTTGTTGTTATAAAATAAATAGTCAATAGTTCACCTCCCCCTCAGTACATCTGTGCGGGTAGCCCAGATCAGTAATTCAGCAATCCAGAGGCAAACTACATGCTTAACATTTATTGGATTTTATTCACTGTACTTAAGTCATCAATAACAGTGTGCAGTTAGGTTGTTTCATTACTCATTACTGTGACTTTTGCAGCACAGCAGTTATAGGCTTCGAATGTTGTTATTTACACCATGGAGCTTTGTTTTAAAAGGCCTAATATTGTCTGCAGTAGTTGAGCACACCACAGTAAAAATTCATCTGTGGATTAAGTAGACAAATTTGACAGCTTGATGCATGTGCCAGACTTCATAGCTCACCATGATTAGGTGCTTTTAGATGGACATAGAGTGAAAAAACAAGATTATCATTATTTCAAGCAAGTGCACTTTGACATTTCGAGATTATCATTATTTCGAGGAAGTGCATCTTGACATTTTGAGATTATCATTATTTCCAGAAAGTGCACTTTTGCAAATGCTGTAAGGTTCTGTGTAAAATATGCCTTGTCTGTTTTTTTCTTTCAGGAAATGCTGAAGTGCAGCAAGAACTCAGGGGGAACTGTAGAACTGGAGGAGGCCTTGGCAACTATGCTTGACATCATCAAGTCTGTCAATGACTCTATGCATCAAATTGCCATCACTGGCTTCGAGGTACTGTAGGGTTGACAGGTGGGGTACATGGGATATGTTCCTCTCAGTACGGGCTGTAGGGTTGACAGGTGGGGTACATGGGATATGTTCCTCTCAGTACGGGCTGTAGGGTTGACAGGTGGGGTACATGATGGGATGTGTTCCTCTCAGTACGGGCTGTAGGGTTGACAGGTGGGGTACATGGGATATGTTCCTCTCAGTACGGGCTGTAGGGTTGACAGGTGGGGTACATGGGATATGTTCCTCTCAGTACGGGCTGTAGGGTTGACAGGTGGGGTACATGATGGGATGTGTTCCTCTCAGTACGGGCTGTAGGGTTGACAGGTGGGGTACATGATGGGATGTGTTCCTCTCAGTACGGGCTGTAGGGTTGACAGGTGGGGTACATGATGGGATGTGTTCTTCTCAGTACGGGCTGTAGGGTTGACAGGTGGGGTACATAATGGGATGTGTTCCTCTCAGTACGGGCTGTAGGCAGACTATTCACATCATTATCTCTATGGTGTTTTCTGTGAGCCTGTCTAGACAATTACACCTAATGCTCAGAGTCATTGCAGAGAGCTTTTGGCTGTGTATGTGTGTGTGTGTGTGTGTGTGTGTGTGTGTGTGTTAGTGTGTGTGTTTGTGTGTGTGTGTGTGTGTGTTTTGCTTACTCTAATATGTATTTGTACCTTACTTTATTCAGGGTAACCTCGCTGACCTCGGGAAGCTGCTAATGCAAGGTTCCTTTAACGTGTGGACAGACCATAAAAGAGGTCACAATAAAGTGAAGGACCTTGCACGATTCAAGCCTATGCAGAGGCACATCTTCCTGTACTACAAGATGCTGCTCTTCTGCAAAAAGCGTGAAGAAACTACGGAGGGCCATGAGAAATCCCCCTCGTACAGTTTCAAGCACTCTCTCAAGGTGAGCTGAGACCTCTCAAGCCTTCTGTGTATCCTGTCTGACATGCTGATGAATGGTCACATTACACTCTACACACGTCTCTAAAGAAGCACACACTCTTTCCTCTGAATTAGCATACATTAGAAATATTTAACATTCAGAAATTACCATGAACAGCATATTGACTAATGATTGACTGATTTTCTATTTTCAACTTTAATTTGTAAATAAAACCTTAAGATAGTCATGTGACCCATTTTTTCACTAATTCTCTGAGATTCGTGAGACAAATTCCCTGTACCTATAGGAACTGATTTATTGTTTGACTGATTAATTGATTGATTAGTGGGACCCATCACTTTTCAGCCCATAGTGATACACATGCCAGTTTGAGCCATACCTCCAGACCACAGCAGCTGGGTTACTGCAGTCACTTTCACATTCACAGAACATCACAGAAACAAAGTCTAGAAGACCGTGAATTCATTGCCTTAATTCACTTTCTTAAAAAAAGTTTTCTGGCTCATGAAGTCTGTCTTTGGAATATCCTGTTTGCCTTTCCTCTTTCTCTCTGAAGTGTTGTTCTCTTCTCTCAGCATCTGACTGTTGCCTTTATTTCATTGATAACATCATGGTTTTTCAGAAGAATGGACTTTGAACAGGATGCTTTGATATTATTTGTATGTTTTGATAATTTTATTAATTGCCCATTAATTACTATGTTTAATTCTGTATTTACGCTTTCATGGCATTATTACAGTCATGGTCAACCAAATGGGAAAAGTTGTTCTGTACTTGTTATAAAATGGTGTAAGAAACTACTAGACCTCCAAGCACTCTGTGGGAAGACCCCGATATCGGAACCATAACTCAGACAGTGCTTGGTGATGATAAAATTATTGTTTTCATCCTGGCCTCTGTAACAGTCAGTGTTTTCCCTTTACACCCACCAAACTTTGAATTCCTTTGAGATTGCAGTTACTCAACAGGATGATTTATACACCCAACAAACTTTGAATTCCTTTGAGATTGCAGTTACTCAACAGGATGCCAGTTAGTCCAGTTCCCACATGTGGTATCATTTACGCCCCTTGCTGTCCAACTTTGTTGGTGACAAATTTTGTGAATGTACTTTTTCCGTACAACTCATAGTATAGTCATATAAAACACATGAACTCGTCAAGGATCTTCTCACCTTTGTGGAAAGAACAACGCCCACTGGCGGCGACATTCGGCTGCGATTCATGGAATGTAGGCTACCTTGCGTTCTGAAACATCCATTAACGGTCAAAACAGTGAAAACAAGATCTTTTTTAGCGATAGTTTGAACCATAGTTATGTCAGACACAGTGTTTCAGTGCAATTTAAATTTGCAATGGCTAGATGCTAGTTGCTAAGGAATGAAATGTCATGTTTTTAACACACAGTGACATAGAAGTTTGCTGAAATAGCTGAGGACTGTAAAATTATGTGGATCAAATTGAAAAGCAAGCCATTTCTATGGACCTGACGCTCAAGAAATAGAAACGTGTTCTAAACTTTTGTGTCCACGCAGACGTCGCCAGTGGGCGATGCCCCGTTAAAACAAGTTCGTTCTAAACTCACGCATCTTTTGACGCGCATCAGACACGGCCATTGGGCGTTGACCTTAATCAGCCCTATTTAGATGCCTTGAATTCCTCAACTGTCAATCAGATGGACATTTGATATACTCATAAATAAATATGCCGTAGCCTACTTGAACATGAATGCCTCATGTACAGAAAAGAGACTTTTGCTCCCTCAGAATAGTGAGACGGTAAAATGTCCAACGAAGGGGCAAACGTACGTCTGCACTACATTGTGTTTCGAATTCAGATTAGGGGCGGTTTATTCATTTAAACAGATGAAGCGATGCTTCATAAAAAATCACAAAGGCGAAAAAACGACAGGCATGGATTTAAACTGCATGTGTCTGTAATATTTAAATGAGCTTTAAATATACAAATATAGGCCTACTACAAGTAGATCAGTTAATCTAAACGTTTGCAGTATTTCTATTGTTTACAAATTATAAACCAGATCATATGGATTTTTATACTCTACCAGTGACAGCTAGATGCATGTCTGTGTATGTAGGCCTACGTTAGCCAAGCCTAAATTAAGCCTGTTATCACGAGAACAAGCCAACTGCTCAGAAAATATACTGCGGACTTGCAGTTGGAGTTATTAACGTATACATAATTTCACATCTATGTCTGTCGGAGTAGTAGCCTACTGTTCTTCCTTGTTGCAGCCTGATTAGATGCAGATTTCAGTTATTAAGACCCCTCGCCAGTGTCAAGTGAAAGCCAGTGAGGGCTAGTCAGGTGCCGCTGATCGAGAGGGAGTGGATCTAGACTAGAGGGAGAGCAACAGGCAATGTCACAATAGCTCCTTTGGTGGATGTTAGATACATTATATTAAGACGTTAATATTGATGAGACAGAGACCAGCAATTTAAAATAGTACTTTTATCTTTTGCAAAAGAGGGAGATGTGTCACAACCAAATATCATGAACAAACTCCAAAGAAGAGCTGGGCGCAGCCAGCCTTATGTGAGTAGAAAAAACAGGTTTCATCACACAAAGGGCGGTATTCCGTCCCATCGCTTGAGAGTTAGGCAGTGTGCATGATTATCAGTACAAAAACAGGTGGTTTGCCTCAGCAAGAGAGTATTCAAGACCTCAGCCTGTAGGCCTCAGCACACAGGAAAAGCAAGCAGATTAAAATACAATAACAATGTCTTCATTAAAATTTCTCTATCAGTTGATGAGGGTGCACGATTTCAACCAGACACAACGAAACTGCACAGGAATTTCCTCAAAATTCCTCAGACGTCACCATTTGAGGATTTTTTTTTTTTTTAATTGTCCAACAGGGGGAGCCTATCCCCAGACCTCATAGCTTTCTTACGTTTACAATTTTCTCTGGGTACATACATCATCATACATCTCCCACCACTGATTCAAATTATTTGCTTGCCAAATTGTGGGTATTATACATGCTTGCCTCTCACTCATTTCAGATTTGAATCTATTTTATGCCATTTGGATTGCTTTGTTCTTTTAAAAATACCCTTTCAAAATCTGTTACAAATTCATAGATATTTCTCAGTATTATGTGTGTTTTTATGCAAGCTTTATGAGAACAAGAGGTTGTTAGAAAAATGGTCCCACTAGTTTGGTCCTAAATTTTAAGGTGGGCTTCATAAGGGTCTTAAAGGAGCAACCTTGGAAAAATGGATGACTAACTTCGTTTACATTTAACATTGTGAGATCTTTCATCTTTTCTGTATTAGTTATGAATATTATAATAATATTAGTATTCAAATTTGTGGTTTCTTTGGTCCTGTTTTCATAGATGAGTGCAGTTGGTATCACAGAGAATGTGAAGGGGGACATAAAGAAGTTTGAAGTGTGGTACAATGGACGAGAGGAAGTTTACATCATTCAGGTTTGTAGTCATATATATATATATATATATATGTATGTATGTGTGTGTGTGTGTGTATGTTTATTAGGCTAGTTTATGCCATATAGAAGGGGCACAACCTCAATTGTTACTCAGTATGGGTCATTGGGGGCAGAGCAGTCCAATCCAGTGAGAAACCTAATACGGGCTCTGAGACTGCCGTGCCACATCATATTCTTTCTGGTCTACATGAGACGAACAGGCACACAACCTGAAACAACTGTCAAAACATGGTGACTTCCTCATATCTGCTATTACAAGAGCCCAAATCAACTGACGGCTGCGTGGGGCATACATATTAGGGGTTTCACAGGAAGGCCCATTCGTGAAGTCACTTGCATTCTTTTTGGAAGCCAATTGTTTTGAAAAATAAATGTATACTTTTTTTAGGATGCCCAATCATTTGAGTTGATGCCAGGGAATGTTGCTGATGTTTTAAGCTGGTTGTTGTGAGCTTTCTATGGAGATTTGCAATTCCTATAGTAGACCACTGGAGAGCAGTGTTGACTTGTGGAATAGTCGAGGACTTTGTGATGTAAACAGTGCACTCTGAGAAACTGCATTTCAAGATATGTGTGTGTGTGTGTGTGTGTGTGTGTGTGTGTGTGTGTGTGTGTGTGTGTGTGTGTGTGTGTGTGTTGGTGTCATTCCAGGCCCCCTCCATGGAAGTGAAGAGCACGTGGGTGACAGAGATCCGCAAAGTGTTGACGTGTCAGCTGGAGGCGTGCAGAGGTAAGGAGCTCCCAGAAGGGGGCGATGTTAGGCACAACCCCACCCTCACTTTCCCCACTTCACACACATCCCAGCATCACTATCACTGGCTCTCTCTGGGCCATGGGTGGAATCATGCCTGTGAGAGCAAGCTGAGATGCAGGGTGTGTGGGTAGGGAGTTTATAGTCTGTCTGGTGCTGTGTATTGGGATGGAGTCTGCATGTCTGAGTGTGTGCCTGTGTGTGTTAGGGTAAAGCTATGTATTTTCGGTATATGTGTGTGGGTGGGTGTAATCAAGGTGTTTAGTGTGTGTGTGTGGTGTGGGAGACAGCTGGTAGAGTGCATTGGCTTTATGGTTGGTAGGTTGTGGAGGTGTTTGCATACTCCTTGCACTAAACACACAGGCCTGGGGTTGCTGTCACAGGGACGTGTGCATCCTCCATACAGACCATGGAGCCATTTGTATTCGCAGCATATACGTACCTCAGGCCATGAAGTCGCTTGCAGAGAGCATGTGTTAAGTACACAGACACACTTACACAGAAGGCCGCATACGCCTGAAGACACACACACCTTCACACACCAACACACGCAATGCCACACCCACATTCATCCACCCGTACATACAGAAACTCAAACACTCACACAGTAGCAGCTGTCTGCTGAATAAGTCAGTGTGTGGCTTGAGGGAAACAAGAGCTTCCGGGACCAGCCGGCCGAAGGCCAGACCACAACACAAAGTCTCTGCCCCCCCCCCCCCCCTCCCCCTAGTGATCGGCAAACACAGACAAGCCTCACCGCTGTTCCTCTCCAACCCCTACCCCCCCACACATGTCACATCAATCCAGCTGTACAGAAGAGGCAACATCTTCTCATCCGATCTCACAATCGCCCCCTGCAGGGGGTTCAGGGTATTACGCCATGGCCGCACATTCACTGCTGGTGTCCTGTCTGTGTGCCTGGGTTCTGGTGCACTGCAGCATTCAGGGCTCTTAGCACCGCTCAAGACTTGAATGAGTTTTTATTTTATTATTTATTTTTCATGGTCAGTAGCCACCGCGAAAATCGTTCTTCTGAGTCAGAGATATCAAACGCTCCCAACACTTTGATTTTCCTGACGGATGTCAAGCAAACTCGGAGGAGCACAAAGCAAAGAAAAATCCACAGAGGCTGCCTCATTAATGTAGAGCAAGAGCGAGGGGCGGGAGGGGAGGGGGTTCGGTGGGGGAGGCAGAAAATGTAGGCTACAATCCAGTCGGAGTAACTGTGTCTTATTTCTTCTTATGTACAGAGGCGAGTCAGCTTCATCAAAGAATCACAGAGAACATTTACCATGCTCCCATGAGGTAGGGTGCCTTCTCCAATTGTGTGTGTGTGTGTGTGTGTGTGTGTGTGTGTGTGTGTGTTTATAAATGACCTTGGCATCCGGTGTGATGACCATCATGGAACAGTGCTCTGTGAGATAAGTGTGTTGGCTGACATGTGTTGTCCTTTTCCACCAGGAACAAACTAGCCCTCAGGCAGTCTGATTCCTCAAGTCCAGAGACCGGCTTCAGGCGCAGTAACCCTAGCCCCAACATGCGACAGAAAAGAGGTAAACCTTCAGGTTACACACACAAACACAAACACACACAAAACAGCATATATGCAAACACATGCTCATAAACAGGCACAGGCAAATGTGCATACAAATAGACATGACTCGCATGGACACGAGCAGATACACACTCTCCTACATATACCCCCCCCCCCCCCCCCCCCCTCACACACACACACACACACATCATCACATGTAAAGACTTCTAAACAACCACTGTTACCCTGGAAACCTTTAGACATAAATTGTTTGATTGGAGACGCGTTATCTCCAAGCAGACACTTTGTTTTCCATGCTCAGAGTCAGCCCAGTCTAGCCGGCTCCCTCTTAACACAACCCTACCTGAACCCCCCAGCCCCGGGGTTCGTTCGCCCCAACAGGTAACATCTCAAATGGTGGCATAATGTATGAACTGTGAGGTGTCACACTCACAGGAGAGCTGAGATGTCTTCATAGAGACGTGTCTAATGAGATGCAGGCTAAAGGAGGCTTTAAAGGGAGAATATCAGGTCTTTCAAGCTGCCGTGGTAGGTTTGACAGTCATTAACCCCCCAGCCAACAGACATCCCAGTGCCTTTAGGGAACCCCTTCCCCACCTCCACATAAGACACACCAGAGCGAAGGGTTACGCTCTACTAAGAGCACTGGAAGCCCCTCGCCCTTTCTCCGCCTCAGAACATTGCCTCTATCAAAAGTTAAGTGCTGATCAGCACTTTGAAGTAGTCTGTGATTTTCTTCTTTGTTTGAGGGTGTTAACTGAACTTAATGCACTAAGTAGCCATCTTTCTAACATTTTAAAGAGAATGACCGAAAGATAGCATCCAGACATAAAAATAGCTTAAATCACAAAAAAACCTAGCCATAGTGTGTGAGTGTCTGCTGCCGGGGAGGAGAAAAGCAGCTTTCCTAATGAGTCCTTGATATTTTTGGTCTTTATTGTACATGCCTTGTCGTTTGAATCTAAGTGAAAACATGTGATGAGATGCGTATGTTCACACATATTATTTACATATCAACCTTTTGGGAGAGGAATAACACATATACCAAGAGTGCGGTGATGCTGATGGGAATGTGTGAATGCATCTTGTGAACCTGTGAATTCTGGTCATACTGCACTTTTTAAAACATAAAGGTGATAATTACACAATGATTATTTTTAACATCCCTCTCATGAGGGGGTATGAGAATTTGAATAAGCTTGTCGAAAGTTGAGATAGATCAGTCAATATTGCCTTGATATGAATATGAACATTTAGAGGTCTACATGAGGTTTTTAATCATTATGTAAAGAGAAAAAGTCTGCAGACAGTTAGGTGGATTGAATGTTGGTTCACCTGAAAGTTTGAAATATAGATAAAAGATGAATAGAGCCCTCAGAAATGAACAGTTGGGAGGCTTGATGGATTGATTGCTTGTCTGACATGTACTCTTGCGTGTAGCGGTGTTTTGAGTGAACTGCTTTATGACCTCCACAGAGAATCTCCGCACACACACCCCCAGCACTCTTCCCTCTCATCTCAGTGGTAACTCTGCAATCTCTATCTCAACAACTAACATCTACTTCACTAGTGTCCTGTCCTGTCCTGTCCTGTCCTCTCCCTCCTTTAGCTGATGCTGCCGCCAACACTTATCCTGATCGCAGCTCTAACCCCGACCGCTCTGCTCTTGCTAAAAAGCGCTTCACCTTACAGCGCCTGTCCAACCGCAGGTCCCTTCCCTCAGGTAACCTAATAGTATTTCCTCATATCATCAATCCTCCCCACCACCACCTTCACCCTCTTACATCCCCGTCCTCTGTGTGTCACGTCCCACCACTGCCCATCCTGATGTGACCTTGGGAAAGGTCTCCACTGGTGGAGGGGTCCACCGATGTCCTCTCATCCAGCATTGATCTGTCCGTCTGTCTCCCCATGTTCCATCTGTTGTATTGACCAAAGAGACATTGAATTTCATTTGGTCAGGGAGAGCTTTTTGTCACAGTGCGCTTCCCGTCATCATTAAACCGATTTGGGAGCCGTTCAGCTGCAGGGAGAAAGGGAAAACATTGACCCCCAAAAGAGATACTGGAGGTGATATGATGTCAGGTCGTAGTTTTTCAATGTCCTGCTCTATAGCTCTTGACATTTATGTGTGGTTTGTATTAGAGGCCTCCAAAACTGTCTAAATAACAATGTAAGCCCATTCGAAATATTTGACATTTTGTCTCACTGCTTCCATGGTGAGGGCGTTGCATTACCGAGGGGATTTTGTTTGTAAAATAGCAGGCTTGAGATTTACACACATACTGTACCTCTGAGGTATATTTGTCAATAGCAGAGATATTCAAAATGACATAGAAATAGATAAGTGTCTGTGCTTGGAAATTAAGGGGGAGGGGGGGGGATGTCCTTACAGTTACTGTAAGTGTATCTGTTTTCTGTCAGCGGTACCACAAACTGCTATAGAGAGCACTTATGGTGAATGTAGACTAGCTGAGGTTTCTGTTGAGAAATGTGCACACAGACAGGTTTGTGGTCGTCTCCTCGCCAGGCCTACGGAGTCCGTGGCTGTCTGTGAACTTCAGCTGTTGGCTGATTTCATCTTGTTAGCATACCCCCTCCATTGATTTTCCCATCTGCGCCTGTCAAGTGGCCCTGCGTCGCCAAGTGTGCGCTATTTGTCTTAATCATCCCCCACTTCCTCCGTGTCCTCCCTCCATCTAACGCGTCAGTCTCCCTGTTGACCGTCTGGCTGTTTATGGTCCCTAAATAAAATGAATTAATAAACTTAAGCCGCCTGGTGTTTGGAGAAATCATCGGCCGCTGCTTATTGCCTGCTTACACACACAACAGAAATCAATACGCAGGGACGAGAAAAAGGCAGTATCCTGGCAGCTACTGCTCCCATCGCTCCTGCCATTTATTAGTGTTTGTCTCTCATCTCTCTTCCCCTCCTTCTCCTCCCCCGCTCGCTCTCCATTCCACCTCACCTCACCTCCCGCCATCTTTGCAGTGAGACTAATTGCTAACCTCTGCTTGCCTCTCACTCCAGCACCTGCACCTAAGGAGATGGAGGTTCCTCGCCGCTTCTCTTTAGCCGCCTCTATTAGTGCCTCTACCGCTACGCGCACAGCCACCAAAGGTATCTGGTCAAATGGACCTCTCATGTCCTTCCTCTCCTCCTAACGCTAACGCTGTCCTTATAAAAATGACATAAGCAGGTGCATAAAGGTTAGCGCTGGCGCAATCACTCAGAGGGAAGGTGAGGGAAGGAGAGAGAGGGGAGTCTACTCCGACATGACAACGAGGGGGAAATAAAAGGCCATTTTCTCAACCAGTCTTGTGCATTAGAGCTGCTGTATGATTTATGAAATGACGAAAATAAAAATCTCTGAGCTGCCTCTCCTGAAAAAAATCTGGAACATCAGAAATGTCATTGAATATTTAAGAGAAATCTCATCACTGATAAACGGAGGGCGTCAGGCTCCTGACATCTTTGATGGTGCGTTGTAAGGTGTTTGAGTTCAGCCGGAAGTTTCTGTGGGAGATGAAAACAAAATAATGCCTTTTGTAAACGTGTCTCTCCTTCCTCATTCCTCTTCTGATATATTCGTAACTTTAGAGCAACATAACAAGCTATTACTGTTTGATCTTCTTCGTCAATATGGCTTACAGGTATACATGTATTGCTTCATACAGGTCGACTTCCTTCTAGCCTTAGATCCAAGAGACATGAGATTAAGAGCGACCCCACACCACTAGGTTACGAAGGTACTGCTTAGTGCTCATGGATTATGCATGTGATGGCTCCAAACAGTCGGAACTCATTTCCCTCTTGCAACCCTCTTGCCTGATTTGAAGTTTGGTTACTCATGTTAAAGATGATTTGCTTGAAACTTTTCTGCACGGTTAAGTTCATAAACAGGGTGACCAGATGCAAACCTCTTAAGATTTTCTATTCTGCTGATGGGTGGGAGGTTTATTTAATTTACATTTTTGGTGGGATTTTCTAGACATTTATTGATAGGACAGTGAAGATTATACAGGAGGTGAGTGGGAGGGAGATGGGAAGTGGGCTCTAAAAATGACCTCAGGCAGGACTCGAACCTGGGTCCTCGTGGGCCCTGAGCCCCTACATTGCTGCTGCACTGCAACTCCCCCCGAGGAGGAGTGTTTTCGCCACATTTTAATTAACTAATTTTAATGTTTTAATTATTACGTTTTAATCAGCATTTGAGACAGTATTTTGTTGGCAAAACAACAACTGAGACGAAGCAATGAACTGCCATGGGGAACACACAGAGCATCTAGTCACCCTCACGATTCAGTGCTTAAGTTGGTCGTGTTGGTGTTGCCGTGGTGATGTTTGTGATGTTGGTGATGATGTTGGTGTCGTCGTGATGTGGTTTTGTAATGTGGTTATTGCTTTTTCATTTTGAGCATGAGAACTGCATGGAACCCTGTGTTGTTTTCATATGCATGATGAGAAGTCAGTTACTTGAGTGTTCTGATTTATTCCCGTCGTTGCATCAGTGAAGGGGAGTTCCAGAGAGCAAGATTGTGTGTGTGTGTGTGTGTGTGTGTGTGTGTGTGTTTTGCAGCATTCCTCTGTTTGGCAAATACTGTGTGTGTGAGAGAGTATAAGTTTGCAAACTGCGCATGCTCTGTGTTTGTGAAGCGCTTCTGGCGTCTTGTTGGGATATCTGTGCAGTGTATAAAGCCTCCATTTTCTCCCAGATGTACATACGGGTGCTCCAGCCCAAAGCAAACAAAAAGGTACCACAAGTACCAACTCAGCTGTGCCTAGATCCACATCCCAACCAGGTAAATGTCTAAAGGAAACCAGTACCCTTCTTGTGTGTGTGTGTGTGGTGGTGGTGGGAGGAAGTGACGTGATATAAGAGGTTCCTGGATGAACTGGGTTATGTGACGTGTGGTTGCTGGATGAACTGGGTTATGTTTTGGGGAGCCAAGTATGAAACCTGCATTTGGTTCATCCCCAAACGAAATTATTTCAGACATCCCAGACTGCCAACAGCGTAATTCCGTTTTATAACCATATTTGTTCCCATGTATCCTCTTTAGGATGGACCCAGCGACGCTTGCCCTCGATGGACCCAGAAGATTTCGAGACCATACCATCAAGCGCGGAGGAGCTCTCAAACTCGTCTGACGGGGAAGATGAGAGCAATAACAAAAATGTACGTTCCGTTAAACGAGTCCTTGCATGTGTATTTCCCCCCTGTGCACTCACCGATCTGCCTTTGAGTCATCCCAATCCCTTCCGAAAAGTCTTTCTCAGGGTAATTATTTCCCAGCAGCACTGATCCTCATTATCATGAGCTGAGGACTTGACATTTAAAAGACAAAAAAGGAAAGGGATTAGCCTGGTGTTGGTCTATCTCTCCGCAGCTTCAAACTCCCAGCATTTCACTTTCCATTATAATCTGTCTGATATGTGAGAGTATGAGAGACTCGTTTTAATGGACCGGCTTCATCATGATAACGTAACTCAGGATGGAAGATTCTCACATACACACACACACACTAGCTACTGGTCTTTTTCTCTATTTCGTCTCTTTCACTAGATCTATCTATCTTCCTATCTATCCATCTGTCTATCTGTCTGTCTATCTGTCTGTCTGTCTGTCTGTCTGTCTAATCTTCCTGTCTGTCTCTCTGTCTTCCTCTCTCCATCCTCAGGGGGAAAATGAGCGGTTCCAGGCCCAGCTGGCATATGAGGCGAGGACAGGGCAGGATCTGTCTCTTGAGTCAGGGGAAATAGTGCAATTCCTGGAAGAAGCAGAGAATGGCCACTGGTAAGATATCAGACTTCACTCCCAACTGGCCGTGAGTCCTCTGTGCGTGTCTGAGAACATCTCTTTCATGATGAAGCAACAATGGCTACTGTGGCCCTGCAGCTGGTTAGCCTTTAGAGGGAGGCATGGTTCTATGCTTAAGTAGCCTACTTAAAGCTTTAATCTTCTTAGAGTAACATAACAATATTGAAGAACACTTCACCCTGGGTTCTGTGTAAAATAATTTAGAGGTGTTATTTTGTTTTGCTTGGTTTTAAAGTTAGAGACAAAAAAAGATAAATAAAATCAACATAGCTCCCATTTAAACCTTTTAGCACTGCCTTTGGGTCATTTGCGATTCATTAATTAGCAACTTGTTGGAACATTGAAATTGAAATCATCATTCATCCATCCATAAGCATGACCCATTCAATGCTCTGGTTAGGTCTGTTGCTATGCCTGTTTGTGTAATTAGTGACAAGTTGACTTTCTCATCACCATATTTTATTATGAGTCGTAAGTAATATTGTGGCCTTGAATTTATGAGGTGGTGATTTAGAGCAATCTTGTTCTTCAAAGTCAAGCACTTGACAAGAAAAACGCTACAGAACGTTTAATTAATGGTGGAAGCTGAATGAATTATGCACTGGAATATCACTTTAAGTATACTCGAGTCAACTTTATCATGTTATTTGGGGGTAAGGGTGGAGAGGGAAACCTATTAGGATTGGAAACTTATTTGAGTTTCTCTTTGTGGTCCCATCTGAAATTAAAAGTTAATTCCCTTCTAAGCTTTTTTTCCCAATGATCCGGCATATTAAAAATGTTTCTTTGGCAGATGAGTGTACCATATTGGCGACGAAAAACAATGTTGAACTGAATAATTGATCGGGCTATCCTTCCTCCTCCGCCGAGAGTTGTTATTGCCACTTATAGAAATAGCC
Source organism: Sprattus sprattus (assembly GCF_963457725.1). NCBI lineage: Eukaryota > Metazoa > Chordata > Actinopteri > Clupeiformes > Clupeidae > Sprattus > Sprattus sprattus. Next base: position 56,976,531 of record NC_137921.1, on the reverse strand, counting down.
TGCCAGCCAGCAATGGATGAGAGTCTGAAATGCTGTCTCTCTCTTACTTTCTTTCACTTTTTTTTCAGGAGGGAGGGGGTGGACTATGAATACCCTATGAAATTAGGCCTGCACTTAAAAATGCTTCAAATATGCTTATATTTCATCACCTCATGCATATTTCATTTCTCAAAACCACGTTCAGTCATTCGCCTCTTCGGGGTTGGTGCCTTGAGAGTGTCTTACACCCTTCTCACTCTCCCTCTCTCTTTCTCTCACTCACTATCCTCCCCTCCCTCCACTCTTCAACTTTTCAAGTCACACTTGTGAAGTAATAAAGAATTCAGTGGGTTTTCATGGACTCAATCAACATGTGCCCAGTAGTGTGTGACATGCTAGGGCAGAGAGGCTGTTTTTGCTGACTGAATTCTTACGTAGTCGCCCCCTCCCACAGTTAGCAACCTCTCCCCTGTAGCTACCACCTGCCACACATGCCTCTCTGGATGAGAAGTATCTATTCCTCATGTCGAATCCCTGTGCAGGCTGTGTCCTCTGCCTCCTGTTGATAGTACATTTCAGTCAGAGAGTAATGACACTGAATCGTTTTACTCCTGATGCTATAGCAGTAGATAGGGGAGATGGTGTTGCTGTGAGCACCTGTGTTGCATCAGTCAGGACTGTTCGTGCTGAGACCTCTTGGTAAGCTCACACTCAACTGTTTTTTGAAACATCCACGAGGTCGGGTAAGAAAACTGCCTCTAAAGTTGAATGTCAAAATGAATGCATACACTTCACTAAGGCTTACTTAAGAAGTGGGTGAAGCTGTTTCAAATCCTGACTTTTTGATATATTTTTCAACTCCGATTCCTTCAATACATCTCAGTGACAGTTCAGAGACAAGCGTTGAAGGAACTCAGGATAAAAATTCATGGAAATATCTGAAGTTTTGTGCTCAAAGGCGCCACGAGTGTCAGCTTTTCAGTGGCAGGGAGTAATCCAGTTTCGCCTTACTTTGAGTTCTCCCAGCCCAGGAACGTGCCTTTTTTAAGCCCTCCATTAAAGTTGAACGTTGTTTTTTTTTCATGTTATAGGCTAGTCAAGAACCTTATTACACAGAAGACAGGTCTGGTGCCAGCCACAATACTACAGGCCACTGCAGGAAGACATGAGATTTACAGTAACACTGGTACTTCCCACTAACTCAGTGTCCATTTTAAGCAAGCAAGCACTTACAAGGAATTTCATTAACTCCCGTGAGGGATTTGGAGAGGGTCACATGGGGGAAAGGGAACCTGGCTTGTGTTGCTATGCTGCTAGTGGGGGACGGAGCCGAGCATGATGTCATCCATTGTGGCATGATCCCTCTCCGCCTCCACCCTCCAAGCTTGGCCCTGTCATGTTCACCGCTCGCACTTGTCTTGGTGTGTGATTGTCTTGATCTCGTATAGCAAGTGCTTTGTCAGTCACAGGCCCCTCGTCTGCACAACTGCTTTTTGGGTTTAATTGGGACACTAGCAGCAGAGGCTTTTGCTTGGGGCATGTGCATAATTTTGCTTGGAGCTTCGCAGCGAGTGTACACTTGCAAGCAGCACAGCTCCTTTGCCGTTTGAAAATCAGGTTTGAGAACTCATACTATTTACAAGCATTTAATGAAATGTATGACTCTGACTTTTTCATTTTTTACTGCCTTGGTTATCTTTTTGAATATAAGATGAACTGTGCTGTTGCATACATAGTGCTAATGCTCTAACTTGTATGTCTCAGTATGGTCCTACGACAAAAAAGAGGAGTCGAAAAATGAAATACCCTGCAAACAATGTATTTAAAACTGAGTATGAATAGTGAAATAAGGATCTCATCACATATGTTACTCTCGCAATAACATGCCTTCTTGGAAACTCCCCTTCTTTGGTCGTAGTGTGTGCTGCATCCTTTAGTGCCATTGTCCCCAGCTATTTTTGTCCTGCTTGTCTGAATCTTTAAACTCCCCATTCCTCACTCCCCTGTTGCTTGGCACTCATTCGCTTCAAACAGCTGTTTTGTCCTGGGTTGGAATGTGCGTGGCTGACCCTCCACTATCCTTCTGCTCCCTCTCTTTCTCTCTCTCTCTCTCTCTCTCTCTCTCTCTCTCTCTCTCTCACACAGACATCTTCAGTGACTTGTGCACCGCGGCACTCACGGACAACGAGGACAATGAGGACGACGCTGCGGGTGACGTGGCTACAGCAAATCGACGGAATTGCATCTAAGAGTGGCGATTCCACCACCTTGCTTCAGTGCCATGCATTTAAGTGAATGCTGCAGGACACATGCCCGTGTAAAACCTCTTCAGAGAAAAAGCACAAAAAAACCCCAGACCTAAACATCTGCAAAGAATGTCCCATCATTGCCCCATCAGGCTACAGTATGGCCAACCATATTGGAATGAGGAGAGTGGAGAGGGGGACAAATATGGTGGTAAACTGCTCCCTCTGGCTTCAGTAGTCCTACTTCAGCTGCCAATGTCAAGCAACAAATTGCATACCCAGTCAGCCAAGAGCCCCGGGAGAATCTCAAGCCCTTGTAAGATGGTGCTCAGTGCTTTCATTACCAAACTTTACTGTGCCTTCGTGGGGGCTTGTGTAGCCTGCCCTCCTTTGGCTAAAAGTGCTCAACCTTGGTGAAGGGGAATCACTCCAGTGACAATATGGATGGACTCAAAATACCACAACAAAATGAGGAATGCATACAGTGTGTCACAAGCTTGGGATGACATGACCTACTGTGACTGGTCTGCAAACAGGCTTGATTTTACCATGACTCTGAGAGAACATTTATCAACTGTACTGTCCTGCTGAATTTTACACCTGTTATCTAGTTTCTGACTCCTATACACAGCACTTCTTGAAGATTTGTGTAATTTTCCTGTACATTTGTATACTCTAAACTAGTGTTTCCTGGCTGTATTAAAGTACACATTTTATTTGAAAAATGTCAAGGTATATATGTAAGGGTTTTAAAAGGTTATTGGCCTTATATATTTCATGAAGATATCCATCTCAAATACCTTTTACAGGCTAGCTAAAGTGACCAAAGTCACATTTCCTATGGTCATGATGCCTTAATTAATATGTCAGTTAAGGAGAATATTTACCACATCAACTCAGTATTTTAGTAACTCTGACCATCATATATATTCCAATAGTACTGTAGGGACTAGGTGGCAGTACTATTTTCTTACAGTATTGCATACCTGAATGTTTTTATGTAAGTTTGTATATTATGTCAATAATATTATTCCAGCTCTTAAAGTGCATTCCCTTTGTACTTTGTAGTGATTCCATACCATATATGAACTGTTTCTGAAATTTTAAAGTAAACACGCATTCCATCAGTACAACTGTCCTCATAAAGGGACATCATATAGGAATAGAAATGTCAAGAAATACATATGTACAGTATAAAGATGTTTTAAAGGCTTTCTCAAGATGACATGGAATTACACCGTTCCATAGTTAAAGCAGGCCTTTGTAGCCTTTTCAAGCTGTCTATTAAGTTTCAGACTGGACCTTTGAACTCTTGCTGAAAGGGCAGATGATTGTAAACAAATGCCATTAGTCTTGACTGCAGACTGTTGGATTCATATGACATTGTCATATCTTCTATTTAAATGTACCGCTATTATTTAAAACAAAAGAATAAGGGTTCTCTGACAAATCTGTTTGGACATTGTCAATGGAATGTATAAGAAGTGTTAATTACCTGTCTGTACATTTGTACGCATATGAGAAATACATGGACTGTATCAGCTAACTGTGGTGTCTTTTCCTTTCCTGGGATCATTTTTCAGATGAGATTGTACCTGACCATAATGACATACTTCAGGGAAAGAATAATACCATTGATTTAAACCATTTACTTAAAACCTAATGCTTTCTCTCAATCAGAGCCTACCTCTAAGTTTTAATTTGACTGTCTGCAGTGAATACAATTATAGAGTAAAAACCGGCATGTTCTAAAGTTGTTAATCAATACTGTTAATTATACTGCTACTGCTTAAAATGATTAATTCATCAAAATTCAAATATTTCTAAACTGTCTTCTTAATCCAATCACCACAGGGCAATCATGCTTTTTGACCTCTGAATAGGACATCTTGTGCAGAGCCACTCACTCAATTTTGACTGAATGCCAGTTTTGGTTTTCTCAACTGAGGCACATTTAGTCTCCCATGAGACAGACACATGAACTTTTAGGGGAACAACAACAAGTTATTTGGAACCTCCTCTCAACCACTCAAGCAAACAATCCCTGACATTTGGGGTGGGAGTATGAGCCACTCTTGAAAGGATTCTCTTTTTTGCCACATGAACATTTAGTCCACAACAGGCAATTGGTGAGCGAGTGAGGACATAGGTGTTTGCTTTCCACCAGAATGGCACTGGGGAAAAAGTGGGGTGGCAAAGTCTTTGCTTCACTGAGCTTTCCTTTACTCTACTGAGAGTGCCTTTCAAGCTCTGTCTGTGTGTGTGTGTGTGTGTGTGTGGGGGGGGGGGGGGGGGGGGGGGGGGCTGGGGAGGATGTGACGAGCATACAGAGGCACAGGAGTTTAAAAAAAAAAAACTTTAAAAAAAACCTAGTGACGCTCAGCACTTTATCCTTCAGGCTCCACACAGGTTCCAGGGGATTCTCTGAAGGCGCCCACAACTGCATCCCAACTCAGAGTGCATGGGCAGAATACATCATAAGCACTTGTCCCTGAAACAAACTCCCAGAGATGGCATCAAGGGAAACCAGGGCAGAACAAAGCTGTAGGACTTCTGAGGGAGTCTCTTGTTTGAAAAGGTTATTGTTATGTATTCATAGTAACAATCAGCTAAGAACAAAGTGCTTCCATCTAACTGGGCCTCTTCGTCTATTTTCCAAATCAATTAGTCAAAACAATAACTCGATTTAATCTGTTATACCTTTTATTTTTGTGTTAATAAAAAAAAGCCTACAGGACTTTGCCTTTGATATTCGCTCAATAAGGATATGTAAGTTTTTTCAGAAAAATGTGAAATATGCTGTCCAGCCGTCCACAAACAACACAAACGTTCCTGAATTCGCTTATGTGTTTCTCCGACAGCATCTTCCCAAAGCGCATTGTGGTTTGAATGGAACGACCAATCAGAAGCGCCAACGTCGTACTTCCGTCAAGCGATCGGACTTCGACCAATCTGCTTGCTGCCCTTCTGTTTGTCTCACAATTTGAATTCTCGTAGAAAGTTTAGGGGTTTGGGAGTAGATTGATGCAAAGATGGCATGTAATGTCACTGTTTCATGATTCTATTTTCATTATAGCTATGGCGTGTAGCCAAACATTTGGGCGTAGTTAGGTATTTTTTCAATGAACCGTTGTTCTGACACCTGCAAGGAACTTATGAAAAACTTGTCAGTGCTTTGGCTATCGTTAGCTAGCTGCTAGCCTAATTTACCAGCGTGAGCTAACTAGCAAGCTACCCTAGTTTGGATAACGTTACCTTCAAAGCTGGTCAACCAGCCAGCTGACTAGGAAAACCTTTCGGACGGTTGTGGAAAATTAAAGAGGTCAGCCAAGATATTTTCAAGATTAGGTAAGTCTGGATTTCTTTTCACCTGTTGATGTTTCTTTTGTCTGCACCTGTACCAACTTGACGGTCATCTTTAGCGAGCGAAAGCTAGCCAGCCACCCCCCTACGTTTTAGTTTGGACATACATAATGTTTGTTATCATCGTAGTTGATCAGTTAAAACATTAGATTAGTGGTTTTCAGAACGGCTAACGATAACATTATCCGACAAAGCACACGAAATCTGTTTAAGTAAGTCAGTAGGGCTTTAAGGCAGGGCTAACTTGGTCAAACGAATGCAAATGCAAACTCTTAATAGTAATTCAAGTAGGCAGGCTAACGTTAACTTTCGTTAACGTGTGGTTAAGGTAGTGCAGAATAGTAAGGATAATGTTACCCTTACTAACGTTACACTATTTCTTAGTGACTTACACTCATCTGTAAAATGTGTGCAGCTAACGTTAGCCAATTTGGATGTTTAGGCTGCCTTCATCTATCAACTATCGTGATATTCCTGGCATACGGTACAAAAAAGTGATTGATCATTTGGTTATATTAATTTAAGAATTATGTGAACATCAATGCCGTCTTTTTCAGATGGGTCATGACACATGTTCATGTGACTGCAACTGTTTGTTCAAATAGAATATTTGTCTTGAGACCTGACGTTGTAATGTAAACAATACAAATGCAACATATCACTTATAACTTTCTGATAACATCCAATACTTTAACGCAGTTAATTAACTAGGCTTGAAGAACATGGTGTAAATGCAGTTAGTTGTTGTGCCACTCTGTCTCTGTTTGTTCAAAAAGCTCTTAGACCTTCACTCTTTCAAAGTTTGCATATTGCATGAAATCCTAGTTTTCCATGACACCCACTTGACATTTGTACTTTTATATATTTTTTCAGTCTTATTTCCCCCCCCTCCTTGTTGCCACTACATTTTTGCTTCTCTGACAGGACTGGGTCACCACCCCTTGTCACACTGCCATGGCTGACTGCAGCACAGTTACTATAGGGACCGCTCGAAGCCTCGACTTCTCTGTGAATGACTCCAGAATGGCTGAGACCACCAAGGACCACACTTTACTGGGCTTGACATCAGACGATGTGGAGGGTAAATGAGATTCTTCTGAACTTACCCTGTCCATTTACTGTGGTCACTGTCTCCATGTGCTGGTCAGAAGTTTGACTTAGATCGTTGCAGATAAAGTACTGCTCTTTTTGTATTCCACAATTTGTTGTTTATTTATCTCTCTCTTTCTCTGCAGACATGCTGCCCCGGGTGGAGACCAGGGTTGTTTTAGTTGGTGACGCTGGCAAGAACCCAGAGCTTGTGAAAGCGCTTCAGGTGAATGACATCATCAATCTCCTGTCACGTATGCCACTGGATTGGTAGCTTTAAGCAAACTGAGAGAGAGAGTGTCGACTATTCAGTCCAACGCTATTTTATCAATTGTGAAAGTCAATTGTAAAAGCTTCTAAGAAGTATGTAGACAGACAGGTAAAGACAAGTGATTATCTGATTGCTTACGTCATATCAGGAGGTGTTTGAGTGTAAAGGGCATCTCGGTTAATAGTATTTTTCCATCATGACGAAGTGTAGGCGTAATGTTTAGTCCTTGGAGTCAGCACATGCCCGACATGTCATACCCGCTCAAGGTGACTGCTGCTGCCGCCACAAGATGATTTCACAGCAAACCAAGATGAACTTGTTACAGTGCACAGCATCATTTCCCCCCTAGAAGCTTATAAGAGACACATTAATATAAGAACAATTAGTGCCAAGCTTTTCAGGTAGTCAGTGGCTGTATCCTGCCAAATGCTCTTACTGAGAGGCTTAAAATCATGTCTTTGCATAGAAATAAGGGGAACTGATTTGTTTTGCACCTCACTGTTGCTTCCATGTGTTTACAGAATGCAGACACCTTTTCTGTTTTCTCAACTGTAGCAGTTTTACTTGGTCTTCCTTTCCCCCCTTTTCCTTTTGTTTTTGAGACTGGGAGTCTCTGGAGAGTTGAGGTTGCGAGAGGGGGAGAAAGAGACACAGAGAGTGGGAGAAGAGACACAGAGACTTTGAGAGAAATAATAAGACGGAGAGTTTGAGCAGTTAGCTTCTCATCACCTGCTGTTAGATGTACACGGGATAGTCTGGAGGCCACCGTGAAACGACACACTCAAGAGCTCCTTGAAGGTGTTTGTGTGTCCCTGAAAACAGCACTTTGTGTGTGTGTGTGTGTGTGTGCTACATGTGAATGCAGAGTATGTGGACATTATGTGTGTGTGAGGGGGTTGTTGAGTTTGGGTGTGTGTTGCTGTCATCACGTTAAAGGAACCCCCAGGAATGAACCCAGGTTTTTTTTTTTTTTTTTTTGAAAGGAGCATGAGAACAGCTTGTCAGATATATTTCTTCCTTGAAGAGAAGCCCAGTCATGCAGGCCCACCCTCCCACAAAAATACAAAATATCACGTATTGCATTGTTGTCAAGTACTCTGGTAACAGTTGCTAACAACAAGAAGCGTCATTGCATTTGCTCCGACTTGTTGCATTGGAATCTGATCAACTTGGGTGTAACCTCATTCCCAGCTCCGAGTTCCAACTTTGGAAGGGAATGGAGCGCAGCTTATGTCACCGAGCATGGCTCCCTTCCCAGTCCACAAGGAGACACACCCACCTCCAGGGATGGCCTTGTCACTCCTTTGGACATTATTCATTCATCAGGGCTTCCCCTCTGGATAGGGTTCTGATTTCTTAAAGATGGCTACCGTGTAAGGCAACAGAAAGTCTTGCACACAACCCCACCTCACTGACCCTGACCAATCCTGTACGTTGGGTTTGTCCATTTTATGTTGCCAGAATTTACTTCAATGCTTCATTCTTACAGGCCATCAAAATAATGGAAGTCCCAATGGTAAAGATTAAAGAAGGTGTCCCGGGCTCAGAGGCTGGGGAGAAATTGATCAAATCTATAGTAAATATGGTATGTGTCAGGACGGACGAGAACCACTGCATGCTGAACATCACCCTTTTTTGTGGGCACCAGAGCGGTGATGGGGGTTAAATGGCTGGGTCCTCACCACTAAGTGTCAGTGTACCCTGTTAACACCTGGTGGATGAAACTTTGTTTGTTTTTAACAAAGATGGATTAACATGTTTTCTGTTTGTGTGTGTCTGTCGTCGTCGCGCCCCCCCCCCCCCCCCCCTAATTTGCACTACTCATTGTGAAATGGCTACTTGGAAATGTTTGCACTAAAGGGTTATACAGCAGTAATTGTCTGGGGGGCATATCGGCTTTTCGAAAATACAAATCAAAAACTTTTGGAAATGCCACGCCTAACCTCTGATTACACATTCATGGTGGAACTGAGAGTTAAATAAGGAGTAGCCACGAAGCAAATCTCTCTCTAAAAAGAAAAACCCAGTCCTTTAGTGCGCTCACACGCCTCTGCATTTCAGAATGTAGAGCCCTGCTGCCAACTCATTGTGTAACCCACCTGTTGTGTTTCCACTCAACACCATAAGAGATCCCTCTGCCACACATTAACTTGCTATCACGCTTCTAAGTGAAATAACATTCCCACTGCACCACATCCCTAATGGCCATACTTTCCTTGACTTGATATTTCTTTTACCCCTCACAGGACATCAACAAGCCTTGCTTTAAGACTGACAATGTTAAAGAATTTGGCGATGGGGAGAACGCAGAGTTTGAGACTGTGTTTGTGCTGACTGACTTCAAGACTCCAGACTACGACTATCTATACAAGAACGACAATCGCATCGTGGGACCCCCTGTGGTGCTGCACTGCGCAGCCAAGGAGGAGGTAAGAGACTCCCATCCCATCTCCCCAAACGTCTTCATCCTCCCCCCTCACAGTTTTATATCTACCTACAGGCAGGGAGGAGTTTTATTAAAAAATTAGACGATGTTTGGAGTTTGGTTTCTGAAAATGAAATTGATTCATAAGCTGCTTTTGATGTGGCTGCCACTGAGAATGCATCCTAGTTATCTGTGTCTGTGTGTCTGTGTGTCTGTGTGTCTGTGTGTCTGTGTGTCTGTGTGTCTGTGTGTCTGTGTGTCTGTGTGTCTGTGTGTGTGTGTGTGTGTGTGTGTGTGTGAAGGAGCACCTGGTTGACTCCCTCAGCTTACTGCTTATTGCCAGAGTAGGGGACTTGGCCATGCCCGCCAATCTCTACATTCACCACGGGGAGATTAACACAGATATATTTACAGAGGAATAGTCAAAAGTCAACAAGGACAGAGTTTGCCACTGAAGCTTTAAAGATAGGCCCAAGAACGAGAGAGTGGTTTTCTTTAAATGTGAAAGTTTTTGTGTGTATGCCCTGTCTAGCCCCTTCCTTTCTCCTGTCGACCGCTCTACTCCACCACCATGCTCAACCTGTCTTTGTGTTTCACTGGATTTCGCAAGAAAGATGAAGTGGTGAGTGTGTTGTCTGCTTGCTTCTTTTAAAGTTTTGTGTACACAGAAGACCTGGCCTTGTGCTTTCCCATGTTTCTAAGTCTGCTGTCCTCGCGCAGGTCAACCTTGTCAATCTGGTTCACCACATGGGCGGCACCATCCGCAAAGACTTCAGCGCCAAAGTCACCCACCTCGTAGCACACTCGACTCACGGAGAAAAGTACAGGGTAAGTACAGCCGTTGTGTGTGTGTGTGTGTGTGTTTCTGTCTATTTTCTTGAAAAAGAGTTGACTGAACTGACAGTGGTGGCTGCCTCTTTGCATTCTTTCCCTTTTGACAAGAGGCTTCTGAGGGCTGGTAAGTGTTGCCATGTTAGCCGCACAAATGGATTGAAGTGCAGCCATTTCTACCTTGCCTCCTTGCCTTCCCACATTCTGAAGACTCTTCAGTCTCTGCATGCTCCGCTGCCTTGAGTTACCTGAGAGTGCAGCACTGCATAAGTAAATTCGGTATTCTCCTGAGTTTGCCCCACTTCTCACCTAGTCCCTGCTTATTTTTAAACCTGAGAATCCAGTCCTCCCTTTGCGCCTGCTGTGAAAACAGTCTGTTTAGAAGGTGCGAGGGATGGGGTGGGGTGGGTGGTGTAGAGGGATGGTTGTGGAGCTCTTGCAAAGGGAAGAACTGTTAAATACCAGAGAGATGCTGCTCCATATGCATAGTTCACCACCACGCATTGGGAGGCATAAAGTTGACGATGAATCTTTTCTCACTGGAGTGGGTGAGATGAATCTAATTTAGCTGAGCAGTTTGAGGGAACTGTAACTTCAATATCTGATGCTGCACTTTACTCCACCAGCCAATGGTATTAGCTGTCTAGCATTCACAGCAGCCCACACAGTGCTTCAGACTGGTGTTGTTCAGGAGTCTGATATCTCGTCCTCATCATTGTTCAGTTGTCTGTGTCCTTTTTAAGGGGAATGCATGGTGACAGCTGTAGGAGGAGGCTGTCTGAATATGCCATTTGAAAATGTCTCTCATTAAAAGTATAGCCGCTCATCAGCTCCCTTACACCACATCTGCTGAATGGAGCTGAATCATGCAGCAAGGCCTTATTCATAATAAATAATAGGGCGCTTGATGCCCAAAGTCTTTGTGTGATTTACAGAGTGCCGTCTCAATCCCCACTTCCAACATCCTACACACACTAACGGCCTTTCTTTTCATCACTGTGTCTGAATGTAATGTTGCTCTCCTCCTCATCCTCTCCTTATTGTGTTCTCGTCCTTGCTGCAGCTGGCCGTGTGCATGGGCACCCCCATCCTCACTCCAGATTGGATTCTCAAGGCCTGGGAGCACAGGGATGACATGTGAGTGAGGACCACACACACACACACACACACACTCTTGAGCTGTTTTCTAGGTTCCACACATGGTCTGGATTCGCCCTTTCACCCATGTAGCACACAACAGGAGATTGTCTGTCAGAAGCGCTGTCTACTACTGGACATATGGTCACACGAGCGACAAAGAAGAGAACACGAACTACGTTATGTTGAATTGCATTAGATAACATTTGAAATTGTGAGAAAGCGTTCAGTTCAGCTAGCTAGTTGGTTGTGCTGTATATTTACTGCATACTGTGACTGCATAAATGTGTCATTTCTTTCAGCAATGTGTCTCATGCTTCCTGTACGCATATTGATATTCAGTGTGTCTCATCGCTCAGTATTTGCAAAGTATAGACCTAGCCTATTTTCACCCTCCTAGTTGGCTTTTGCAATGTCCAGTTGATGCTGTAATGGCCTTGTCGCTCTTGGGTGTCGTCCCTGTGACGAGGGGTGTCAACATGCCCACTCACTGTGTATACTCTGAACAATGACCTGCTGTATTCACACTTGGGCACAGTCGTTAATTACATGGACTTTGCACTAAGGAGTTGTCCAGGTAAAGTCTGTTTAATTCCCTTGTACATCGCTTTGGACAAAAGCATCTGCTAAATGACTAAATGCAAATGTTAATATCTGGTCCACCTGATTCTGACATTTGCATTCTCACATACAGCTCCTCCGGTCATGGTTCAGGGTTGCAGTGCATGTCTGAAAACAGCTTGACATACACACACAGACTCTGATATTAGCTTGACACACACAGACTCTAATATTAGTCACTCTCATTTGATAAGGCGCATGTAGGGTAAATAATGAATATTAAACTCATTTCAGTTGTTACTTCAGGGTTTGTCAGATTAAGGTATTTAATGGTTGAAATGGTTGAGGCTTCCAGAGCATACCCCCAGATCTCAGTAGACAATCTTCATTAACAAGAAAAAGCCCTAGGTGTGTTGATCGAGAGGTAGAATGACTGCTTGGTACAATCTCTGAAAAGCTTTTTTGTGGAGTGCAGATGCGTGCACACCCTCCATACATCTCCATGTTTTTCACATTTCTACAAATTCTTCCACAATTTTGGCATCTACTGTGTGCTGATTTGATAATTCACATAGGCTCTTTCTAAAGACAAATCCAGTGATTGATTTGTATTATCTGCCATCTTTCGGTGCCGCTGTTCCTGTGTGGCTAATGATTGGCCTTCTCCTTCTTCTTCCCCCCCAGTCATTTCCATGCAGGGGACGAGGGCTTCCGTACAGAATTCAAAGTGCCCCCGTTCCAGGACTGTGTGCTCAGCTTCCTGGGCTTCACTGCAGAGGACAAAGCCAATATGGAGGAGAGGACGCTCAAACATGGTACTTACACACGCCAATCTCGACATGACAGTTCCAAGAATTGTACTCTGTGATTTGTAGGTTCAAGTGCCATCGCACAAGAATAGTTCACATTTTGCAGTTGCATTTTTGGTTCAGACATTTTTTCTCTCCCCCTCCCTGTGCTCTTTCTCTTCCTGCCCCCACCCCACCAACTGTCAATCAGGTGGCCTCTACATGGAAGTTGGGAGTGAGAGGTGCACACACACCGTGGTGGAGGAGAACTCTATTAAGGAGCTGCCCTTCACTCCATCCAAAAGGCTTTACGTGGTGAAACAGGAGGTGAGCGAGTGTGGCCCTGGAGACCTGCCTGTTTATGGCCTCCGAAGGACGCTGTCGCGTGAGAGTAGCGCTCCCCTCCACATTTTCATCTTCCCTCCTACACTCAGCGCTGTCCCACTCCTCTCGTGCTTTTTGATGGAAAATGTCAAGGCCCCCCATTCTATTTGTATTATTAGACTAAGAGTTTAGTTGCCATGTCCAGCATTAGCGAGCTCTTCCCACATGATTAATCATGTGTACTCTGCAGACTCACCAAAGCAGATTTATCTCAAGTATTGACAATTTGTTGTTTTTCTTTTTCATTTTATTTCTCCTCCCCTGAAGTGGTTTTGGGGGAGTATACAGATGGATGCCAGAGCCGGAGAGTCCATGTACTCTTATGAAAAGGTATTTGAATATAGATCAAACATAAAGCCTCATATATTCTGCTGGTCGCAGTGTCAAAATCAATGTATTTCAAAATTGGTGTGTACAATTTGGTTTTTGAATAGATGTACTTCTTGTAGCGCTTCTGTCCTGGTCTTTTGTCTTTGTCGTTCTGTTTGCTTCGGTGTCTTTCATTCTGCGTCTCACGTGTGGTCCCCTCCTTGTGTACGTCAGGCTGAGAGCCCGGCGATGAAGAAGACCGTGTCCATGCTCACTCTCACCACGCCCAACAGCAACCGCAAGCGGCGGCGGCTGCGTGACACGCTGGCCCAGCTGACCAAGGAGACGGAGATCTCGCCCTTCCCCCCGCTCAAGAGGCCCTCGGCTGAGCACTCGCTCTCCATGGGCTCGCTGCTGGACATCTCCAACACCCCCGAGACCTGCAAGAGCCTGGGAGGTGAGAGTGATGGGAGGATCAAGGACACGCCCCCCCCCCCCCCTCTCCCGTCTCCCGTCTCCATCTGATGTCTCCCCTATCCTCTCCTCATGAACATGTGTCAGCACAGAGAGTTATGAGATGAGGACAGGCAGGAAGAGATTTCAGTCAGTCAGTCATCATAGTTGCAGTTAACGACACTTACATATCCACGGACCACTCAGGGCAGAGCCCAGCTTCTTGGGCTAAAATTCAAAAATGATCATCATAAATTCTCATAGATGGTGGTGATAATAATAAGCATAAAATGGACAGTGCACAAACACAAACCTAAAGGCATTCCCACAGACATAGGCAGATATATATGCACGCTTCAGTGCATTGTTCTCCATTGCAGAGTGCAGTGTAGAAGGCAGGTGCAGGGCAGGCAGAGGCGAGCCCCTACGCCAGCAGAGGAAGAGGAGCAGCAGCGGCACGATGAAGGGTAGCAGGGAGGCCAGCAGAGCTAGGCAGGCAGACAGGAGCTGCTGGACAGCTTTCCAGCGCACCAGCACGCCCCAGAGGCAGGAGCAGGAGCCATGCCCCAGCGATTCCCTTGAGCCTCCCACGGATATGGAGCTCCTGCCCGACACCCCTCAGGGAGGTGTTGGAGACTGCAGCTGGGAGGCAGGAGCAGGTAGCACAGGAGACGCCAGGAGAGGGAAGTAGCTAGAAGAGCAAACTCAGTGTGTGCAGCTCTGGGGGGGGGGGGGGGGGGGTGCATCTGCCTCAGTGATGAGGGACAGAGAGAGGGGCAGTGCAAAAGTTATGTTAACATTTAGTAGGCACTTGGATATGTAGGCAGCCAGTGGATGTGGTGTATAAGCACACCAAATGTGGGGCTAGATACGTATTAGGAATCCAGCTATGATTGTGCAGTGTGACATTGTGTTCTGTTTGATCCGTATGAAAACTGAAAAAGCTCCCCCACTGCTGCTTTTATCCTGTGAAATGTGCATATGGGGCTGGATAGCGGCGAGCTCAGCCAGGCTGTTGTGAGAGTTGGCAGCCCATCCTTCCGGTTATCTCCATAGTCACCTCTGCAATGCATGTCCATTGATCTGTTTTAGAGATGGCTAGGCCGTCGAAGAGCTCCACGCCGGCCCTGCCCAAGCAGTCTGCCAGGTGGCAGGTGTCCAAGGAGCTGTACCAGACCGAGAGCAACTACGTGTGCATCCTGGATACGGTGCTCCAGGTTTGTGCCTCTGTTGGTGTCTCTTACACACACACACACACACACACTTGGAGGGGGTAGCGTTTTGGTTGTTGCCTGTCTCCTTATCATGACACTCCAGTGCTCAGAAGCAGTGGGGGAGAAAAATGAATTTGATTTTGGTTTTGGGAGTTTTTGGAGCGTAGCGCACAGTGCCCCCCTCTTGCCCAACCACCGGTGGCAGCTGCCGTTTGCTTCTCCCCCTGGGAAGTGGCATTACTAGTGGCCCCCTGTGCTTGTAGAGGCTTGCTGCTCTGCTGGGGGTAAGTTAGACGACATAAGGGACCCAAGGCGCGGCTAGTAAATCCATCAGACCATGTTGCCTGGACTTGCATGTTATCTTATTTCTTCTTGAGCCATCACAACAAATGACTTCAGTCTAGAGCTTCACCCTAAAACTTGGCTGAAACCTTTTATATTTCCTTGTTTCTCTGCTCATAGCAAAGGCAAAGTAGAATTTAGAACAAATGCAGTATGTAGCAGTAAAGGATACTTTAGCAGTAAAGGAGTTACCCTTTCCTTGAATGCGTCTTGAAATTGGCATAGTCAAAGAGTTTCCTGTGGGGAAGACAATGGGAGGCGGGTGTAAGCACTGAGTGCCTCATAAAACCTGTCCAAACATGCGGTGGGGCTCTCCAACTTAACAGATTTTATAGGAGCCATTAGGTAAGAAATAACTTCTGAAAAGTGCTGGATGAAGCTTAAAGCACCTCTTTCATTCGTATAATGGCTCAGTTTAATAATTACGTTGTCCTCTTGAGCGAAAATCACTCATTTGCAAATGTTGCCTTCTGAAGAATGCCGCCCCCCACACACACACACACACACACACACACACACACACACATACATATTATAAGACAAAAGCTTGAGATTGTCCCCTCCTGAGTTCTGTAGTAATGCCTCCTGTTCCCCCAGCTCTTCAAGTACCCCCTGGAGAAGGAGGGGCAGGTGGGAGGCCCCATCCTGGCTCAAGAGGAGATGAAGACCATCTTTGGCTGCATCCCAGACATCTACGATGTGCACACCAGGATAAAGGTGCGTGGGGTTTCCCCTTCTGGGCTGCCCAGTAGCAGGGGGGATGGATCAGTGTCTAGTCGTGTTTAACGTGGGTGCCCTTGGTTGACAGGCGGACCTGGAGGAAGTGGTGATGAACTGGTCGGAGGACAAGAGCGTCGGTGACATCATCCTGAAATACGTGAGTGTCCGTGGGGTTGCGGAGGCGGCAGGGGTGATGGGGTGATGGGTCTCCAGATGGCATGCGTCTGGACTTTCTCTGGGGAGTTGTCTTTAATGGCAGTGGCTTAGAGTTTTTGGATGGGTGTGTATAAATATGTGTTGTGTCTTTTTTTTTTTTATCCTCATGCAGTCGAAAGATCTTGTTAAGGCCTATCCGCCATTTGTCAACTTCTTTGAGATGAGCAAGGAGACCATTCAGCGGTGTGAAAAGCAGAAACCCCGCTTTCATGCTTTCCTCAAGGTAGGCAGTTGGGGCAATTCATTAGTGTGTGTGTTTGTGTGTCTGTGTGTGTGTGTGTGTGTCTGTGAGTGTCAGAGCTGGACTGTCTGAAACTATGTGTTTGTCTGTCTAAGTCCTTAAGAGTTTCTCACAGTCGATGAACAAGTCATGCTGGTGTTATTCGCGTGTGTGTGTATGTCTGTGTGTGTGTGTGTGTGTGTCTCCATCCGTCAAAGTGTGATTTATTTATTTTTTCGTGTGTGAGTTCAGTGGCAGACTCTTTGAAGAGTGTTCGTGTGCGTCTCTGGTCTCTGTGGAATGTTTGTGTGCTTTGAGTTAGGCCCTCTCTTGCCAGTCATCTGCTGGGCTTTATATATCTGCCCCCTCTTCCTCTCTTCCTGCAGATCAATCAGGCCAAGCCTGAGTGTGGGCGGCAGACGCTGGTGGAGCTGCTGATTCGCCCCGTGCAGAGGCTTCCTAGTGTGGCGCTCCTGCTCAACGGTAAACCTTCTACCACACTGGCACATGTACTGACACACGCTGACGCCCACACGCACACACACAATCACACATTTACTCACTCTCACGCACTCACACACTCTCTCTCTCACGCACCCACATACATATTCTCACACACACACACACACACACACACACACACACACACACTCTTGCTCACTCACACTTGTTGATTTTTGCCTGATCCAGTGGCCCCCCCATTGCGCTCAGTAGTAAACCCCTCCCTGGCACGTGCACCCGAACCCAATCTCTCTGTTCCATCCAGGAAACACACTCACACGCATTCTTACACTCATTGGCACGCCGTCATGCTCACGCTCTCCAACCCCACAAGCTGGGTCTGTCTCCCCAGGATCATCTTCCCCATTACGCACCCTGTCAGGGGCACTCTCTGATTGCCACGCTATAAGACAATCTCACACAGCCTCCAGTACAATCTGATTCGTCTCAAGCAGTTTCATTGTTTGGTTGTGAGTTTGCATCACCAAAGCTGTTGTGATGTGCTGTGAATAATGGATATGGTGCCATCTTTCTGTTGGTACTCAGGCTCCAGAGACCCACTGCTTATGAAGTCACTTTTCACATCTCTCTCTCCCTCTCTCGCCCCTTTAGACATAAAGAAGCACACATCTGAGGATAACCCGGACAAAATCACTTTGGAGAAGGCCATAGAGTCGCTCAAAGAAGTCATGACGTAAGTTTAATGGACTTAGTAAACTTTTTTTTCTCTCCTATACCGTCAGGGCTTTATTTTTCCCCCACCCTGAATGTTCAGTCCATTAATCATCTTCAGTGAGGTTAAGTTTGAGGACAGCCTCTCCTTGATTGGGTAGTGCACCTGTGGTGATGCATTAGACTCGGGTGTTTTAAAATGCACTGCGTTAACTGAAAGTCAAAGGGCAAGTGTCTTTGTTTTTAAGCAAAGCCTGGTTTTAGCCAACAGAAAAAGATGTGGTGTGGCACTAATCCTTGGGAATAATAACCTCCTCCTTTTTCAGGCACATAAATGAAGATAAGAGGAAGACGGAGGGACAGAAGCAGATTTTTGATGTTGTCTATGAGGTGGATGGATGTCCGGTAAGTTTTTGTTTTACTTAGACTTTAAAAAGTCAAGTGACCAAAGGTATTAATGGCACTCACTGGCTTGAAACATTCGCAGTCAATTTACATTTATAAGATTTTATGTCTTTCTCTATGTTTGGTAAGGACATTTCTAGGTGTGTCATTATTGTATCTCGGTACAGTATATTTGGAGTGTGTGTGTGTGCCGCTGCTTCCTGTCATCTCTGTGAGTCATAGCTCGCCCATGCAGCAGCAGCCAGTGTAATAAACTTCCTTTCCGCCTAATTGTACGCACCTGAATACTTTATGAACAGCAGGGAGGGAGGAGATGAGTGTGTGTGTGTGAGCAGACTTGCTCTGCCTTCAGTGCCAGGCGTGGTTCACTGTTGGAATGGAATAGAAAGACTTCAGGTGTCCCTCTTGAAATCCTCTCTATACTACAGTATTTAAAGGGTTTGGCATGGTTTTAGCAAGGATATTTTCCAGAATTAAAAAAATATTGTGCTACCAGCCTACTTCCATGTCATAAACCTTTGTTTAGCTCCCAAACCGATAATTAGCATGGGTACAACATCAGGTTTGAGGTATGTTGAGTGTACCATGATGACACCTTCTGAATCGAAGTCTGCAGTGCAAGTCAATATCAGCATTAAAGGACAGGCTATTAACGTAAAAATGAAACAGTTGTGTCAAACAGTTAGCCGATCACAGAGCACAAATGACTGTGGCTAACGATTTAGGGGAACATGTGTGAATCAATGTGCCAACATTGAAATCATTATTTAAATGTCTGTAGATAAAATAATTACTCTACATGTTTGGACTGCCCTACCTCGCTAATCACCAACACATAATAACTCTGTTTTTGGAGTCACGGCCAAAGAAATCATCACGTTTCCTTCATGTTCACGTTTTTCAGTGTAAACCCGCCATTGGGGGTCGTAATAGCTTTGCTTTATTTTATATGTAATGATGCATGTCAGGGTGTCTCCCTAACTGCAGTGAGACTCAGTGGATGAACTACAAAGTGACATTTTTGAAACCTAATGGAAGGGCATGGCTGTAGGTCATTATAGGCAGCATTTAACACTTACAATGACTGTATTGTTGGCGGAGCCATTGCTACAGCTTGCTTGAACAAGGCAACGTGTGATTTTTGTGAGTTAAATGTCTCCTATTAAATGGAAGAAGAAGCAGCCACTGCCTTTATCCTGTCAGTGTACAGCATACCTCACTTGCCCTCGTAATGTCAGAGCTATCAATCTCTACTACCCTGTTCAAATAAGTGTATTGCTCCATTGTGTTTCCAAATAGAAAACTCAGAACAGTCATGAATGAATCAAATTGTGATTGAGTTCATCTGTAAGAGGGTCGATGCATCACTTAAAATAGCAGCCCCTGCAGATGCACCTGGTCGCCAATAGCTCTGTAATTAGGGCCTCTCAGCAAATCTCAACCTTTGTGTCTTTAAGTGACCACTAATAATAATCCTCAATGTGACATTGATGCTAGAAATTGTTTTTCAATCCTTCTTGTTTTGTTGCCTTTGAGTGTAGAATATAATCTTCCTTACTATCTTATCCAAAGTCGGTCACATCATAGGTAGGTAATCCCTCAAGTCTGTCCTAGCGAAGACAATATTAAAATTTATAAGAAATGTGGAACCTGTAATTTGTCTGTGTCCTCATTGGCTTTCCACACGTACAGGGTAAACCGCTTCTTGTAAGGGTTTAAGCGATCCTGCCTATGTTTTTATGTGCAATCTTTTCTCCACTATTAGGTCATTCCCATGACTGTGTTTACTATGCACTCAAGCAGTGGTGAAGTTGTTTGTTTCTGCGCCAAGTGTTTTTGGAGTGGTTACTAGCCCAGCAGGGGAAGAGTTTCTTTGCTCTTCAACTCTAATATGAATATTCCTCTCCTTACTGCTTAGATTCCACACTACCACCATGCCATTGATGTTTTTTTCAGCAATACATCTTCTATTTCGGCTTGTTTCTACAAGGACTCAAGGACAGATTCAAATAGCTTACTTAAGCTTTATTTATGTATCAAACTGTGCGTCAAAAGTTAGTCTTTTATTAGTTTAAATGGTATATTCAACACATCTCATTCCCCCTTGAATGGGAGAAGACATTCACAAATAAACAAAGTTTTACTCCATTACTCATCAAATGAGGAACATCTTTTTGACAGACACTACAAATAAATCCATGATGCTTTCCACAATCTTTAAAGTGCTGAAACGAATCAATTGAAGAAATTTGACAGGAGTGGTTATTCAAAATCCAGCGCATGTGAATTATAATGAATGTGTTAGGTCAGCGATTGTAAGGCCTTTATTTGCACTGTTGAAGCTGATGTCAGTCTTCTGATTGGTTGATTTGCAGGCCAACCTGCTGTCCTCTCACCGAACTCTGGTGCACAGGGTGGAGACCATCGCTCTAGGAGACAAGCCCTGCGACCGTGGCGAGCAGGTCACCCTCTTCCTCTTCAGTGACTGCCTCGAGGTAACTAGTGCACTTCACAGGTCCACACCGAGCACATGGAGCACCACACGCAGCATGACATTCTCTGCGTTGACATTGCTTTTGTGCTTATGTCAACTGGAGGTGTGTAAACAGATCAAGCACAAAGAACGTTATCAGACGCTCAGGCTGTTATTTAATTTTTGTAAAACGATGCTGAGCTGTACAGTTTTGGCCCTACTTTGTTAATATTTACACCATCCTCAATTTCCATGCCAACGCAACAGTTATAAAGAATACATGCCATTGTATTTTCTCCTTAGACAGCGCTCTTAAAAGTTTCACCCTGTCCATAAAACAAGTTTGATTTATTTACTTAATGAATTTATTTTTGTAATGGACATTTCATAATTTTTATTCGATTTGTTTCTGTCTACATGGACTCAAGACAAAACATGATTCAAAAATAGTTTACTTTATTAAAACAATATATGGTTCCAGAGTAACTAGGGCCATATATGCCATACCAAGTCCTAGGCTCCACATACAGGTTTTAGCATTAAGCACAGGTTTACCAACACCAAAAAAAGGTCAGTAGATGGAAATATTACTGAACCTGACTACAATTAATACGGTGCTTACACATGTAACAGAATAAAATCTTCCTTGTGAACCATCATACAAATGGTTTCAGTATTTACTGGACAGTATTGTGTTGTGTAATGTTACAATCACCGTATTTATACTTAACATTTCAGTGCTAATGGGTAAGAACAACAGTAGTCAATTTATAGATTTCTTACGGACTGACTAATCAGACCTGACTCAGTTCCATAACATTCATAGAATGTGATTTGATTTGCGATAACACTATCAAACAACAAGGACGGAGTAAGTACACATAAGTACAGCTTACAGCAGTCGAAATGGACAGTAGGCTTAGGCTGTGTTTGTCAAAACATTGATTATGTGTATTTGTGATGTGTAACCTTTGTTCTAATCTAGTGTGACTTTATTTGCCAGATAAAGAGAAATGCTGGCGCTGGCATTCGATTTGATTTTAAGGAGGCATTAATCTTGATTTTTGCGATTGAGACATTTCATGTTGTTCAAAAATAAAAATTCAAATGAATAGGATAAATCGCCCAGCCCTAGCAAGAGGTTTTTAACATGCTACGATTTTGACTTCCACCCTGACCACAGACGCATAGTATCAGTTTCGAAACCTGCCTCGGTCGCTCTGTTGTGGCAACACTCCCTTGACACCGGAAGATGCTACAGTCATCTCATTGTTTTGTCATAGTTTCAGTATCTGCCTTGCAAGGGATAACGGCCGACGAGCTGTCCAGTTATACGAATTTAATGGACGCTGCGGGGCAAAGAACACCACGACGCGGAGCGGAGTTGCTCCGCAGAAGTCCATTAAATTCGTATAACTGGACAGCTCGGAGGCCGTTATCCCGCTTATCTCCCGTTTACAACATCCAAAAATTTTTGTATTATTATTATTTAGAATTTCCTTTATCTTTAGGAAATTTAATATACATAATAACCTGATGAATTCTTGATTTGAAGCCTAGTGCTCCCGTTAGAGAAAGTAGTGAGAAAGTAGTGCGTGGAACCGGACCTTTAGTTTCCCCAGGCGTTGCTGCAAAGTGACACTCATGAGCTCACCTCTGTAAAGTAAACGGACACACGGACACAGGTATTGTTCATAAGGTTTTACTATTTACAGTTGAACTCCAAGTTTCCGTTGATGGTGAAGTTGGACAGAGCAACAGGGAGGTCAAGTTTAGTAATTTTGGTCGAAGGCTAGTTAGCCGTGTGAGCTACCATCTGTTACAATGGTTTTTTTTTCTAAGCGCTAACAGCCGCCTACAAATAATATTCGAGACTTTCAGTTAAGAATTCCTATACTCTGCAACATTCGTGTAGAACATAAACAACTAACCGAGTAAATTTAGACATATAAAAAGTCGTGTAGATAGCTTAATTGACATAAAACATTGCCCACTAACTTGTCCCAACACGCCGCCATCTTGGTTCAAATTATCCTAGCTGTCAAAAAATAAACGTTACGTTGGTTGTCAATGGTAACCATTCAAGAGCATTGATATGGAACGGCGATTTAACGTTTCTACTGGGACTACGTCCAAGGTGTCCATCTATACGAACTTAATGTACACCCCATTAGCCAATCAGAAAACAGTATTTCGTTCCAGAGGGAGATAATGCTGTAATAATGCTCTCTTAATGCCATCATGAGTACAGAGCTGTGATCTGTCTTCACCACATTAATAGTCTCCGTTTTCCCCAAATCATGACAGTCCTGTTCTCGGCACAGTTGTTAGCATTGTTGTCACCTTGATCTATGAAATGCTATGCTGTGATGGTTTACCAAACATCCTCTCTTGCTGCTTCTGGTGTCAGCTGGAGAACTACTTGTTACTCCATTTCATAGTTACCGTTGACCTGACAACCACGGCAACACGGCACTGTTCACCACAGCCGTATCGCTTAATTTAACCACACCTCTATTCTAGTGTCAGACTCCCCTCCACAGTGGGGTTTTGATTAGATTAGTTTGGCTTGAACAAACTAACGCTTAATCTTTCAGTTTTGAACCTTCAGTTTTCTGTGGTTTGAAGGAACACATTGTGTAACAGGAAGAACTTTTGTTTGCCCTTTCATAACATTTACACAAGTGATATGAAGGTTAGATTAGAGTACATTTAGTTTGTTCTTCGGTCAAGGTGTCTGAATCTTGGACACAAAGTGTGTTTGTTTTTCTGAAGCTATGTTAGGATCACTATCTACTCTATATCGCCGGGTGCTGTGGTCTCAAACCCTATCGTCCCACAGATTGTCCATATTAATAAAACAGCTGCCACTGAGTAGCGTTTTTTACTCATTTGCTATATGCCCACTTGCATGTTTGAGCCGCTCTGCCGTTTCCCAGCTTATCAGGGAGATTGATGTCACTGGTGTGCTGCAGCGCGCCTGTCAGAAGAGCACTGGAGTGTGGCAGGCATTAAATATAACATTTCTCATGAAGTAGAAAACCCTGTTCAGTCATACCAATGCCATGCCAATCTGCTCAGGCAGGCTGCCTTAGTGTCATCACTCACTTATGACGACGCCTGCTATGATCTCACTCTCACACGTGTGACACTCTTCGTGTGTGCATGCACCTTCGTGTGTGCAGCCTCTTAAGGCTCATTCAAAGCCGCCCACTCAACCCCCCTCTCGTGTCCTGTCCTCCCTCAAATGGCGTGGACTTGAGATCCTTGAAGTGCAAATTCAGTAGTGGCTGGTGGTGGGGGGCGGGGGGGATGCAACACCGTCCCTGTTTTAAAGAATGTGAATTATTTATGTGTATGCGCAGTCTATCGCTGCTGACACAGCTTCTTATGTATTTCCTAATTAGCGAGGGTTCGCATTGGAATCGGGCGGGGTGGGGGAGGAGTGGTGTTATGGGGGGGTGTTGGAATTTGGCAATCATGCTGATCCGCTCGCCTGCCTGGCCGGCCGGCCGCTTCATGAGTGCCAGTCACACAGGGGCGGACTGGGGTGGTAATGAGCCTGGGGAGAAGTGGGCTTGCACTTTTCAATTATTCATTGATTAACTCCTCCGCCCCCTCCTCCCACCACCACCCACCCAGCTTTCATATGGGTTTCCTCTCCTCCTCCCGCATCCTTCCTTCATCCCCCCCCCTCCTACCCTCCCCTGAGCCCTGGTCGACTTGGCCACAGCGCCAGATCATTAAAGGGAGGATAATGAGGGGGATCGTTTACCTTCGTTAAGGTACTATTGATTTGTCGCGGCTAAACAGATATCTCTGTCACATACAAGACACACACACACACGCTACATGGACACATGTTGGGAGTGATCTCTTCATGGCAGGCCATGTGTCTCGTCTTCTCCGATGTCTCTCTTCTAAGCTGTCTCGCGCTCTCTTTTTCTGTCTCTCCTGTCTGTTCTCCTCTCTCGGACAGATTGCACGGAAGCGGCACAAGGTCATCAGCACGTTCCGGAGTCCACTGGGTCAGACCCGCCCACCTGCTCAGCTCAAGCACATCGCCCTCATGCCTCTGTCCCAGATCAGACGGGTGCTGGACCTGCAGGACACTGAGGGTAAGGCACACACACAGGAGGCACACTGCCCTCATGCATGCTAAATAGGACTGCAACAACTAATCAACAGAATTGACTAAAATGGACTATATAAATAGTTGTCAACTTATGTAATGGTCAATTAGTTGGTGACTCATTGCACTCTCTCAGATACAGTAACAAAGGATCTACTGGCTATGGACTAGCTTCAATACTGCACGTTGATGTAATGCCAGATAATTGCACCTTTTAATATACATAAAAGGCCAGAACTCGATTGAATATTTCGACCATTTACTTCAGCTGAACAATATGACACGGGTCAATCCGTAAATGCTCTCTCGCTACATCCTTTCCCATGAATAATGTGAGTTCCTGTCGATGGTAACTTTGAAGGTTACCTTGCCGATTCAGTGGATTTTTCCCTTTGATTTGTATGCCACAGCTGCTGTAGCCTGAACTTACCATGCGTTCACTTGTACCACTTTCACTTTTAAATTTGAAATCTCCATGCAGGACTCACATGTTTCCTCCCTGACAAATCTGACTTCACTTGATAACAAGGCCTGCTTCCATCAGTTGGCATTGTAGGCCCTGACACGCTGTATCGCCATCTTAAGGTTGCTGACTATTGCTATACAGAGTTTTGGTAGTGTCACACCTGCCACCTTGAATGGATACAACGTTCACCGCCTAGAAACAATAACAACATTTTTTTCTTTTCTTTTTTTGTTATTATATTTTGGTCTGTTTTTAATCATTATTATTAATCATTAGGTTTTTTTAGTTTTAAATTTGTCAGGTACGTTTTCGTCTTCATTTTAGTTAACGCTAACCCTGGTCTTGAGCTCTAGTGCTGACATCTCAACTTTTAACCTACTGGCAGGAAAAAGAGCTGTCTGATCAGTAGCCTACCATAGCACCGACCGATACAGCATATACAGCCTATTTT
The DNA here is from genome assembly GCF_963457725.1 of Sprattus sprattus. Taxonomy (NCBI): domain Eukaryota; kingdom Metazoa; phylum Chordata; class Actinopteri; order Clupeiformes; family Clupeidae; genus Sprattus; species Sprattus sprattus. The sequence goes on along the minus strand of NC_137921.1, from coordinate 56,950,883 downwards.
AAAATTCACAAAATGACTCTGAAGAATTGCAAAGATAAATATCCGGTCCCCAGGGCCTCATGTAGAATCTAGCTTGACTTGAAAAGAATACCAGGAAGTTACCAACCTCTGGTAAAGTTACTCAGATAATATAGGCTGTTTAATCCTCCCACCGTCTACACTGGCAGCTCTTTAAAGGCTTTTAAAAGCCTAGAGGGTTTTGCGTCTGATATTTAACTTAGAGTAGCCTATAACATTATATAACTATAACATTGCTGGAAAAGTGCGGTTATTTAATTTCACTGCAAGATCAGTTGGTTTAGATTTAGCTTTGTGTCTAAAACATTTGGGCTAGCCGTTGTAGCCAGCAGTTCAACAGCCCTTTTCTAAAACTATTGAACCATAATCTTATTTCCAGTGCATACATGCCTGCTTAAGGTTTCAATCGAATTCATGAATAATTTAGGCAACTACAGATAAATCCACTAATTCCTTTTTTGAGGATCTCTGAAAGACAACGGCAAGTTGTTGTATCGTTTTCCTAGACATTTATTTTAGCATTCAGGCACACAGTAACTATCTACCATTTTGACAAATCAGTCTTTCTGACTAGTTAGCTTTGAGTTAGCTCCATTGAGATTTTTCCTGACAATATGGCCCCAATATGGTTTGTTAAGTCAACCGCTACAGCTCATCTAAATCCACATATAAATACCAAAATTGTTGTTAGTGTGCATACATCACCACAAATAAACCATGTCATTATTTGAAGTGAGTATATTTGAGTATCCCATTGATAAACTTCAACTTGTTCATGTTAGTGGCAGACTAGCAAAATCAAGATTGACAGTTTATCTGAAACGTGGGCAAGCGGAGATTACTACTGATAAACATGCTAAGAAAGGTGCTTACTTTACTGATTTAGAGTGGCCATATTCTCCTTTTAATAACAGGACACCTGCTTTGCGGCAGGGTGGGAGTTGAAAAGTTACAGACCTCTGTTTAGTCAGTTTTTTAAACACTATTTCTCCTTATTTGCTGTTTAGCAATACTCATGTGAGCCCAAATCGCTGCTTGTCTTTGGACACCAGAGTATAGCCACCAGCTTCGGTTGTCAGACATTATGAGTTCCACAAATACCAACCAGCTTAAAACGTGTGATTTTGTTCTGTAAATCTGCAATTCTTTTTCAGCATTGTTGCCTCCTGGCTGTTAAGAAAGAGGGCAATGAGGCACAAGCGAGGCTAGATGGGGTGGTGGGAGAGTTGTCCCCTGCTGCCGACCATTTGGGCAAGAATGAAATGATGAGAACCATTTTGACTAAACTTTAATATCTCCCAGTTTAAAATCAATCTCAGACATATTATACGCCTATCTCAACCTCGCTTTACAAAGCAAAGGCTAGTGCGTTTTCTGATATTCAAACATGATGTATGATGTTTACATAAAATGTCATTTCTGTTCATAAAAATAAATGTTTTATTTTATTTATGACAGATTAATTGGTTACCAAAATAGTTGTTAGTTGCAGCCCTAATGCTAGTTGAGAGCACAAAAACATATCTTATAAGGAATAAAGTGTTGAACTACTACTGTTTTTAAATTCGTTTTTTATTCATAGTGCTTAAGGAAAAAATACCCTTACTGATATTCATTTATCTGGCCACTTTAGCCAAACAGTCATTTTGATTTCTTCCCCAATTTGATCAATTCTACTACCTTCCTGCCAGAGTTACAGTAATACAAAAATAAAGACTCCCCCATTATCCATACACTACATGTACACCTTAAGTCACATACTACTGTTTGGTACTGTTCGTTACAGCTCCTTATTCCTCACTCACAAGCCACATTAACAGAATTGTACTATTAATAGTTTAATTTAGCATTTAGGAAAGCAGCTCAGTGGTACAGCAATACTCATGCTGTATTTACAATCGGGACACTTCAGCACGACTAGACCGCATTGATTGCTAGAAGGATACGCAAGTGTAATGTTCTAATATCTGTATATGTAATGCACTGTTCCATAATACAACGATTATACATCACTATACATTCATCATGACATTTAAAAGCAAACAAAGCCAGCTATACTAGCTAAATAAACATGTAATATCCAAGTTTCCAAGAAGGTGTCTAGGTGTCAAAACAGGGCTGTTTGCTCTCTCACATCACCTCAGTAACAAAGAACACAATATTTTGATATTAATCACATTCTGTATGACTTTGGCATGAAGACCCATGGAAATAGTCTTTCGTATGTGAGACTGTCCATGTGCCCTGCCTAACTAAGACCAACCGTATGACAAAATACCCTTAATGCCCCACAGTTGTAAACAAATGGAATAAATATTTTTTCAAGGTGGTGCATTTGCTTCTTCCTTGAAAAACATAGCTTGTGTTTCATGCACGACGCAGAACCATTTAGAAAACGAGGAAAGCGGTTCAATTCCATTGCCTAGCAACAAGTGCTCCTCCAATCTTCTGTCGTGCCTTACGTTTTCTGGCATATGTTCCAGGGCCCCATCTGTGTTTGACTTGAAATGTCAAAGAAATGAATGGCCTTAATGAGCACGACTGTGCAGGCGATGGCCTTGGTCCCCCTTCTTAGGGAAACGCATCCTAGAGCAGCCAGGGGCTCTTGCACTGTGGTTAGGGGGAAATATGGCGTGTGTACCAGGGTTACACTGGAAATGTCCGTGGAAATTGGTAGAATCACTTGAGATGGCACCACAATGATTTACTGTGATTATGAGTAACCAGCTGAATTCATCATGTCAGCTTTTGGATGGTCAGGTCTCCTTTCTTTTCTCTCGCTCCCCTTTCTTACTCTTGTGTTGGCAGCCAGTTTAAACTAGGGAACAGGAGGCAAGTTGAGCATATAAGACTGCTTGATACTTTGAGTGGGGGAATCCAGTAGACTGGCACTCCGTTGCCCAAGCAGCTCAAATCTGGGCAGCATCAGTTGGCACTACACAAGTAGTTACATACGATTTTGACTGCAAATGAATAATAAAAAATGTATTAAATAAACCTGTCTTTCTTTTGTTGAATGTAAGTAAGGCATGTTCTTGACATTTTTTTTACTTTTTTTTTTTTCCTGGTCCGGATAGGAGAGATCAATGATATAGCTGTGTGTACCCCACTCTTTTTTTTTCTTTCACTCTCTTTCGTTCGTTTTTCGTTCGTTCTTCGTTCGTTCTTTCCTTCCTTCCTTCCATGCTTCCTCCAGCTCCCATGACAGGGCTGATGAATGGCTACCATGGCTTCCCCTCAGGGCTTTATCCACACATTGTACTCTTTAAAAAAGGACCAAGGAAGGCACACATAGAAGGGGTATGGGGTTGGAGGGCAGGTGTGGTCAAACCAACCCCCCCCCCACACACACACACACACACACACACTCCCGATTCTCTTTGTATTTTCCTCCATTGAAGTGCACTTCAGTTTCTATCTGTCTCCTGTCATTAGTCTTATTAGTGTTTGTGTTTGTCTGCTTGTCCTTCTTGCAGACTGTCAGAATGCCTTTGCACTGGTGGTGCGCCCGCCCACTGAGCAGGAGAACCTGTTGTTCAGCTTCCAGCTGACGGCCGAGGACACACAGAAGTCCGTGTGGCTCAAGACCCTCTGCCGGCAAGTGGCCAACACCATCTGCAGAGCCGATGCCGTGAGTCACCATGCGCATGGTTACACACACACACACACACACACACACACACACAACATGTCCTCAGGTACTTCACACCTTGTGTCCTTGTGACAATTTCTCTCTGCGGCTCAAAGCGTGCCACCTTAAAGATGAATGTAAAATAAATGTAATTATTTATTTAATTAGCACAGCAGCCTTTTATTTCGTTTTATTTATTTGTATTATTAGGCCTTCAAATTACCACGTGTGCGGTGCTAGGGTCTTTTCGTCCCACTTTAATCCTATTAGATGGTCTGCTGCGCTTTAGCCTGGAAGACAGATTAATGTAATTAGAAATGGAATTGAACTTGAACTTAGATGACTTAGACAAAGATGGCATTATCGGACCCCAAGGCACAGCCGAAGGAGCCAGGAGCAGCACACGTATGTGTAATTGGCTCCCTGCGCTCAGGCTCGCATACGTTCCACCCAGTCATAATTAGCATGGGGTTTGCCTGCCTGCTGCCCTTAGACCTGCAGTTAGACGAGCCCTCACTAGGTGGCAGTGTTTGACTCTGTTATCCCTTCCCTTAAGCCTTCCCTGGATGTTGGCCTGCTGTTTTGCCATCTCTCTCTCCCTCCTTCCTATATTTCGTCTTTCTGTCTGTTACCCTGTCTGTCTTTTCCCTTGTCCCTGTCTCTACTGTGTTCCTCTGTGTGCCTGGTTTCTTTTTCTTTCTTTCTCACTCTTTCTCTCTCTCTCTGTCTCTGTGTCTCTCTCTGTTTCTCTCTCTCTCTCTCCCTCCCTCTCTCTGAATGCCAATGAACCATGGGGCTGATTGTGAAAGCTGTACGGAGGCTACTTCAACTCTCTCCCTGCGTTTTGACAGCTAAACAGAAAGAGGCCGAGCTCTGAGTTATTTATTTCTTTCCTGTCCATCTCCACCAGGAGGACCTCATCCAGTGCACCGATCCCGACTCCGTCCAAGTAAGCACCAAAGATATGGACAGCACACTGAGCAGAGCCTCCAGGGCCATCAAGAAGACATCAAAGAAGGTAGGGGGGGTTGATAGATGGATGTCCTCTGTGTGTGTGTGTGTGTGTGTGACATCAGTGTGGTTTGCTGTCTGTGCCAAAGCTTTGTGTTATTTTTGTAATTCTGTGTGTCTGTGTGTGTGTCAGATCATACTACCCTCATCCCTGTTCATGTATCACATTAGTAATCAGTGTGATGGCTGCAGAGCCTCTGGGTCTCAGATGGCAGCCAGCTCTGACCCTGTTACTCTTCACAGCTAAAGTTCAGTGTTAGACCTCAGATCAGGCATGGAAGGACATGCGGTGACAATGCAAAGGCTTTTATGTCCGCACCAAATTATATACTCTCTCTTTTCTTATGAAGGACATTTAATTTGAATTGGGGTCAGGGTAGTTTTGAAATGGTATGTTGACATCATGCTGTTAGAGTTGGTGGGTGCTCCGCTGTCTGATTTGATTGATTGACTCTGTGTGTGTGTGTGTGTGTGTGTGTGTGTTAGGTCACCAGGGCTTTCTCCCTGACTAAGACCCCCAAGCGTGTGCTCCAGAGGGCCTTCATGGCCAGTGGCTCCCCAAACAAGAGTCCCGGCCTGGCCTCCGAATACATGAGCCGCGCCGGGAGCAGCTCCACCCTGGCTGTAAGTTACTTCATAAGTCTTTATACATCGGCCTCTGTCATTCTCTATATCATATCAAGCTTTTTTCAGGACTGTTTGTGTCCTGTGCTGCTCACATTCCCTCTCGCTCTCTCTATCTCTATCCCTCTTTCTATCTCTCGCTCTCTCTCTCTTTCTTTCTCTCTCTCTCAAAAGCAAGAGTTGATGTAAATATTCTCCCTCTTTCTTTTACTCAAACTGGTGAGATGAATCACACAAATGCTAAATATTTCAGGAACCTGAGGCACTCAACTTTTTCAGCTCAATAAAAGGGAGAGTTCTGAGTCATTCTGGAGGCGGGGTCATGTTAAGTCTTTTCTCCTTTTTCTCTTTCTCTTTCACATGCTTGCCCTTGAGCTCTCCTTCACATCCTTTTGCTCTTCCCTTCTGTTGCACTCATTCTCTATCTATTGCTGTCTATTTTTCCTTTCTTTCTCTCCCTCTCGTGACCCCTGTTGCTCTAGATGTCCCGCTCCACTTCTACGTTCAGCCTCAGCGGCTCCTCCTCCAAGAACGCGGTGGTGCAGCGCTCCAACTCTCTGGACCAGCCCCCTCGACCCCGCGTGCCCGTCTGCGTGCGCACGCCCAGCAGCCCCGAAAACACCGCCCCTAACCCTCCCGACTGCTCGCAGCCGGGGCCCAGGCCCCCCAGGCCCCACAGTCCAGTGTGCCGCGGGGCCCCAGCCACGGCGTCCCCTCTGACATGTCGGGCCCTGCAGGTGCCCCTGCACCGGGGCCGCAGGGAGACCCCCCTGTAGACGTGATGTGAGCACAGCTCTGTCCTCCCTCCCTTTATGCTCTCCTGTCCTCTGACCCACTTCCAGTCCGTCTCCCCTCTCTGTGCTTTTATCAGCATCCCCCTGTTTACAGTAACGGGCATAGTTATGGCACTGTCTCTTAACTCCTTCTGGATGGGCTCGGTTGGCACACACTCTGTGTATTTCCATCTTCATTACTGGCATATGTGCCGCTAATACCGAGGGCAAATGCCAGGGCGCTCCCACTCCACAGTGTGTGTTTTAACCCTGTGCTGTGGGCACAGCAAAGCAAAGAAGCTGGCCCTCCGCTGTCTGTCATCCCAGCTCTGGCCTGGCTCGAACTAATCTGCAGCACCTACAGCAATGAACATTGTGCTGGTGATTTAATCATCCTGCCGCTAATTTAATCCAATAAAACCTCATCCGGCTGCCAAATGCAGCTTTAACGGAACACTGGGATGCGGGAGCGCGTGATGGTGGGAATTTATCGCACCACTCGTGAGCCAAGCCAGGCTTTTTGGGTTTATCGTTCTTGTCGCAGGCCAGCTGGAGTGATATACAAGTATCTGCAAGTTGCACTTTTGAAGTCATAGTAATCTGACTGAGGTCCCCTTTTACTCCTGGCATTAACATGGGCGTTGTATCAGGAGGGTATCCTGATGCTCTTTAGATAGATCGCATGAATTAAATTAAATGTGCCTCTAATGTGACCAAATACAGATGTGATTGCATCCCTACTAAAACAGGCACATCACCAAGAGTCACCACACACTTAAATGGTGTGACTACTGTGATCTATGTTAGCAGTGGTTAGAATTTGTCTGTACACAAGAAAGCTGTAGGACTCAGGAGAGAATAAGTCTACATTCACCAATGAAGAATGACATTGCTCAACAGGATCCATAAAACACAAGGATACAGAAAACAAAAATGAACACTTTCGCTGATGTGGTCCAAATCTTTTCACGTCCATGTCCCCATGTGGTTTCAGAGATCACGTCACATGACATCCCAATGACAATACGTCCTCCCGCCGTATCTGATCTTCACTGTTGACCCATGTTAATGCCAGGAGTGGAAGGGGTCTGAGTGAGACATCTGCGAATGGTCGCTAAGGGGTTACTAACCGCGGTGGCTACGCTAGCACACGTGGTGGTGGAATAACATGGGTGTTTTTTTCTGGTCACCCCTCTCTCTCACCCTGTGGGCTCAGGATCCTCCCACCACTTGGCTGCTGCATGTATGTGTGGCGAGCGTCCCTCTCGTCTGCATAACAGGGCTAAGCACAGTCAAATGTGTGTGCACTCTTCTCCAGCAGTAACCTTTAGCCGTAGCCAATCACTATATATTTGTGTAAGGCCTTTTATGTGCACCTCCCATCTGTCTCTGACTCATCTTGTTATTAAGAGCTGACTGAAAGCGGAGGGTAAAGGGTGAGGCCACTCTTTGTGCAGTTCCTTTATGATTGGGTATAGGAAATGGCTAAATTGATACCGACAGTCTTGCTTTCTCCTCAGCTGCCCTCGTAGATGCTGGAATGGCCATTAACATTTAGGTTTAGAGATTTAATTCCTTGTGGTGCACATAAAAGAATCTTTTCCGCCATCACAAAGCACTTGTTTGATGTCTCCCCCAGCTATTCAATTCAGCCCTTCTCTGAAGCCAAACTTTGCTAATAATTTGGTGGTTGGTGTGTCTGTATTGTCTTTTGCTTTTTTTCGTTTGAATTAATTTGAACCGTTTCTCCTCTAGGTTCGCCACTCTCCTTCCATGGTCAACTTGTCATCTATGTTTGAGAGGAAGTACCACACCTTCAGTCGATCCTCAACACACCTCATTTAATTCTCCTTTCAGTGTGTTCTAATTTCAAAGAAAGTACTTACCGTAAACTAATCCTCAAAGGTACAGCAAATATTTTCCACACTTTCAAGTGCGTACATTAACACAAGCTTGGACAAATATTGTCTGGTTTGAAACATGAAGGATAATTTTTGTGTGTGTATTTGTTTCACTCATCTGGTATTAAACGTTTCAGGCACATTTAATTAACGCAGATAGATATGCAGTAACATCTTAATTTTCTTCATAGAGGGATAGAGTTGGTTTCTGTAGTTATTAGCAAATGAAAGTATTCAAAACATTTAATGGGAACAAAGCCTGTTGGTTTCGGTTACCTTATCTTTCAGCTTTTATAAAGCTATTATGTATCGGTCTTTTATTACCAGTGATCAGGATTAGGGGGAATGAGTCACTGAAGCATAGGCATTTATTCATTCTTTTTGCATATGTTTTAAAACTGATTTTATTAGTCTATTTTGTTTCCATTGTGTGTGTGTCTTTTGTGTAGCCTTACATATTTATACATCAAAATCATTTATATAAATAGCCTATGTGGGGAAACCTTCTCAGCATTGCTTTTTTTTCTATTTATGTAGTGTGAGTGGTTTTTTGTTTTGTTTTTTTCTTCCTTGTGCTCTCGGTAGCTCTACACCATATATACTGTCAAACCTGCTTTTCTTTATCCTTTATCTGTTTTTTCTCTTAAGAAAATATTACCAGGGCGGCTAGTCCTGTTAATCAACGCAAGTCAGACACTTAAGGCTGAAAATAAAATAATGACTATTTCTACTTTTAAATATGATTTTAATTTGCTTTATTTCAATAAAAGAAGCAAAACTCTATTGGACCTCATTAGTTGTGTGTTCATTTGTCTGGCCATTGTTAAATTCACATCAAGATTTTTGTCACTTCAGAATATTAGACTGTCTGCTTTGGTACCCTACTAAAGGATTCACTTATTTCCAGTTTTATCCTCTGAGGGCCTTGTGGAGATGGGAGACCAAATGTTGCTGTTTATTCCTGGCTGTACAGGTCTGCATTCATTTCTGTTATGGATTTCTAGATGGCGAGGCTGGTTCATATCATATACATTAAGTTTTTGATACTCAGTAGAATATTGAATCAAATTCAGTCAATTTCATGGCCACTTTGAATGGACCAAGACTCATGAAATTCTTTCAATAAAATCAATGTTCATCTCCACAAATGTTACTGAAAGTTCAAGCCAATGGACCAGACGAGAGCGAGTGCAGTTCTCTAGGACAGGGTATCATACTTAATGTCAGTCATTTCCATTAACCATTGTTCCCACTGATGCCCAGAACTTATACGGGTCATTGTGCCTCCCATTCAACTTGGCAAATGCCCTTAAATGAGGCAAAACACACAAAGGATAAAATCCTGAAAAAGCCATCAGGGCCGCTTGGATTTGTGTGCAGGGATGTAGCATGTATGATAACTCTGGCTGGTTCTATGTGGTGTAACTCTGCGGTGTCTACTAACCCCTGTATGGAGCTGATGGCGAAGCGGCAAGGAAAGTGCTCCCATCCTTGCCCCCTAAAAAGAACCACACAACAAAAACAGGCTTGTGGTGTCCTCGTATCTCACTGTGTATAAGACTGGCAACAACATAGCCAGTCATATTGAGCTAACGTAGAGGTTGGCATTGCGGAAAACGCACACGTCTTTGTTATACTATTTTGAGAAAGCAATAATTCTGCCCCTCCAGCAAGCACATGAAACAAGGTTGGTGGATGTAGTGTTTAAACTTTAATTTTCTTGCTGAAAGCAGACCCCCTCAACTGTGCTGTTTGTTGACATGGATAACAACTTTAGCCTCTGCATATGTTGGGCCTTCAACCTTGCACCAAAACACCCCGTCGTCAGAGCAGTTTTTAAGCTACAGGCTAAATTCAGCAAGCCCCATGAAGTGTATGTTAATTGCAAATGCTAACATCTCCCGTGCAGGTTGGTAACAGGGAACAGGTGCCAAATGCTACAAGTTCAATGTCTGTGGGCTCACGCTGCTGTTCCTATTAAATACGTCTCTTCCCTGTGGCATGACCACTTGGCTTGTTAGCAGTGGCGGCACATACTCATTGAAACGCAGGCAGGGTGGCTTGCTTTCCTCTGCTCCTACACACACATCTACATTCTGTAATGTTATTCACTTTTCGGGGATCATTAATGAACAGGAGACAGGTGGAAGGTCAAGTATGGACAGCTGATGGCACCACAGAAGAAAAGGATGCTGCACTCACTGCGTAACTCTGTCGGATTGCAGCTGAATTGGGAGTGGGCCTACTGTCTTTTTGAAGATCTTTGGATGCACTTCGCTTTTACCACCATGAGCCTGATACAGCCTAAATGTTTGGCTACACTATTCAACAGATATGGTTATATGCTCGCAAGGTGTAGAACAGGTGCACTTATTATGGGTATTGGTAGCTTTTGATGTTTAGTCAGACCGGCAGTAAAGGTAGGCCCTACAGGTTTTCTCCGTCTACCGTGTGTCATTTTATGTTTGTTTTCTTTGGGAGACCTTTCACTGCTGTCCACCTATTTATCATCTGAAAAAGAGTGAATGATATAAAAAGTTATTTTTTTAAAAAGGAAAAATATCCTGGCTTCTGACTTTGGATAAGACGGCGAGGTAAATCCCACAGGGCCAACCAGGAACGATTCCACCGCAAGCCCATATTGCAGCTCCACACGCCTTTATTGCACTTCAAAACACAGAGAACTTTACCTCCAGGTCACAAATTATTCAGTGCTCAATGAACAGATGCGTATTTACATAAACCTGTGTTGTGCATGGTACATTAACCCCACTGTGAAAGCCCATTTCTTGGCGAGGTATTCATTACCTTGTGCTTGTGAATGTAATTTTCAGTGCCGGCCCACAGTTATGATTAACGAGGTTGCCGCCACTTGATTTGAGGGTGTTTGCGCACGTGAACGTCGGCCTTCTGAGAGAATTCCCCTCTCCATCTGGAGGGGTGGCTCTAAGATCTGCAGCACGCTGGAAACTTTGGGGGAGAAGGAGTACTCTGCCAAAAGGCATATGGGTTCAGGAAATGATTGCTTAAGCCGAAGTTCTATCAGGAAAGACTCGTAGTCTACCTCATCCATTCATTCATTTCTACCTAAAGATAGCTTGAACAAAGGTTTTAACGGAAAGACTTCACCCATTCAGTCATTACCACGTGCTAATAGGACTAGGCTATAGGAGGCATAAACTTGTCTTTAAACTGTCTTGTCTCACTCACCTCTCTGCATCCTTGAGTACACGGACCCTGAAGCAGAACTAGCGGCGCGTGCCTTTCATCTGACAGAGTTAGCGTGGATTTCAAACACAGGGCTGGTGCCGTATGAAATGAATTCGACAGCGGTGAACAACTCCCGGCCCTTAGTCTCTTTCTCCTGGCTGAGGGCCAAATGCTTTGCGACGCTATGGAGCACAACTTTACAGTACACAGAACGGTTTGGAGCTGCTCGGGATCATTATAGAATTCCTCATTAGAATGCAGGTGTGTCCTCTGTACATAAAGACACTAGTGATTTATTGATGATGTAATCCTGGTGGGCTCAACAAGTCCCCTTTGAAGATCTGACTGCAGGCGATTATCTGAAAGTGATAATGGAATAGACCAGGCCAGAGGATGCCACAGTGCTTTGAATGGGAGGAAGGGAAGAGGCACAGGCAGGAGTGTGTCGTAAGTGGCCCCGGCTTGCTGTCTCGCTCTCATCAAGACAGACTGAGGGATGCTTCTGGAATTTTGCCCTAATCTTCAACAGCTTCCAATCTATAACTGCTAAATGTCTTGCCGGTCTCTCATCCCAGCTCTATTCTTTACTGTAATTGCCTCTAGGAAAAAATCGACAGTAATTTGAAGTGTTTAGTGTGTTCAAAAGACACTGATTGTCCCCAAATGAGTTTGCACCACGTCAACTTTCCTGAATTTGCTTCGTATCATCTCCACTCAAAAGTGAATGCAAAGAGAATACAGTCAGCCTTGCTTCTCTGAAATAATGAACTTGTCCTCGGTGGCTCTTTCCCTCTGTTAAACGGCACCAATTAAATATATTTTTAAAAAACCTTCAGTTCTGTCTTGATGGCCATCAAAAGCAACAGCCTCTTGAATTCAGTCCTACTCGCACACAGACATCACACCCATATCTGGAGAGTGACTGTTTTACAAATCTCTTTGATATATCTGAGAGATGTGGTGACTGCCTAACAGTGTTAGCTCAGAGCTCAGTGGCACGCCTAGCACAGAGAACATGTCTGCAGATGATCCCTGACAAATGTGTTATAAATACCTACGTTTTCTCTTTTACTTTTGGTAACAGCGATTCAACTATTTAAAGACCTGAGAGCGTCAGAAGACTTTTCCATAGTTGACAGCCTCAGAACAGTTGGAGACTACTTAAATTACGATCATCCAACCCTCTTAAAGTCTGTATGTGGATTACTAGGCGCAAGGCATCACAACCAATTTTGTTTTCTCTCAGTTGTCCTAAAATATGTTGTCATCAACAGTGCACTTCCAAGCAGACACTGACTCTGTCTTTGTGTTTAAGGGAATAATTATGAAGTGCAATTTGAGTGAGGTTCTTTTGGTTGGTGTTTTGGAGAGTGAAATAGTTTTTGTCATGCACAGGTTCAGTGCTCCACTTGAAGCAGCAGTGAGTCATAATCATGCAGCTATTATGTACAGGAGAGGAGAGGGCTGATTCCTATGAACAGAAAGAAGATTGCATGAGTGTCTCATGGATTTATTGAGTTCAGAGAGTTTAAAACTTAAACGGAAAACATGAGCTGTATGATGGGGCTGTAAAGACGATGGCCTGTGCCTGTGTCATGTCTACGCTTACTATGTCAAACTAACTCCATCTGGCCTTTTCGCACTTACTGGCGCAGGGCCAATCCAAAGCCACACAATTACATGTCACATGTAGGTGACACATTGTAATGCATTGCCCATGTGGTGTAAGGCATGGCATGTTGCCTTTGACACAAACAATTTCTGTTACAGGAAGTAATCAGTGTAGTTGATTTTGACATTTGTAGAACATTTAAAAGCGGTGTCACTGTGATTCTGGTCATGAACCCACAAGCTTAGGGCAACAGTGGAATGGGGAACGGTTGAAAAGATGGTCAAATTTGACGGTTTTCAGTGGGGAGCTCTTAAAACACAATTTCTGTAAGGATTCTGTGTGCACAAATAGGTTCTGATTTACTGGGGGGAAATTGTTCTGCTTGAGTGGGCAGTGTATATATGAGAGCTCCTGAGCAGGGGTGGGAAATAGGCAAATATGTCACTTGGTGAGACAAGAAATCTCTGTTTTATCTATGGGGTACCAGGGCTAGCTTGTCATATGTTTCACACAGCAAGTGTCAACAAATGATGGAAGAGATTCCTGATCAGAATAGTTTGATCAGCTAAAATGTTGTCGATACTGTCAATAATTTGGCCTTCTATACTAATGAAAATTAATTTGCAGTGTCTGCCTCTGACTGTCTGACTTTTTTTTCTTTAAGTTTTTTTTATTTTGTTTTGGACGCATAATAAATGACTCCTGTTTCCTTGCTGATAACTGAAAATAGCCTTATGGCAAGCAGTGTTAAATAATTTAAAGTTAATTTAACAACTCAATGTTTTGTTATGTAAGAAAACAAATGCAAGGAATCCAACCTCAAGGCACATGTGCTCTTATGCATACAGTACCTGTTCATTGACTGTTTGCTCACATTTTCAATCAATTAAAAGCTTATTAAGCTTACTCTGTCATGCTTGTTATTCTTTCAAAAATGATATGATATGATTTATACTGATATGCTCATTCGTAGGCTTAGTTATGACAGCCATTGTTTTTCCTGCACAAAAGTTCATGACCCCGTGTGTTATCACCTACATTTACATCACACTGTCTGATAACATTTCCAGCCTGTCTGGGATGACTATATCAAGTATTCGCATCCAGATACTATCCTTTCTTTTTTTGCCTGTCGACAAAATTGAGCTTTGAGACTGCAAGCATTTTCTTGTTATCAGGGGCCTGTTATCTGCAATTTAGGGAGGGCTCAATGCCAGTCATCTCAATGCCAATGGGAGTCCCTGCTGAGGCAATGAGCCTGTTCTGGGTGTATTAGACTGGGGGATCTCTCAGCTCTGCCTATGTCCCAACAGCACCTTTCACACAGAGAGAGTGTATTTTCTCTTCCCACATTGATTTGAGAGCCTGTGGAGAGGCACATAGTTGAATACATTGGAGCAGCTTAGCCCCTGAACACTGCTTCTGTTGCTTACAGTTTAACCTTCATTAATGGTTGTTCGTTAGTGATGGATACACGAAAAAAGACACAATCGCTCACCAGAAATATGCTAGTGGGTAAGCAATGCTTCAGTTTATGTTTAATGAAATGGAGTTAATGCAAAGATGTAAAGGGTGCAATTGCTTGTTGTGTAAATCACTTCAGGGAAAGACCTTTTGGATTTTCAACTACATCAGGAACTTAATGAGAAAACTGATTATCAACAATTTTGTGCCTTCTGTGCCTTCTGGTATCTGGCAGTCTGTAGCTTGATGTCAGCTGGTCTGTTCTCGAGTCCTACAAGACCTGTTTAATACCACCTCAAGCCTTTGTCCTCAATTCAGTTAAAATTCTTTCAGCGTTTTAACTATGTTTACTTTTTAAAGTCTCCATGACCCACGTGTGCATAGCCGAAACATTCTGTTGTAAAGACCATATCTTTAAATGCAACTTTTGAGTTACTTGGAGCACCCAGTGACTTTTTTCTTTGATCTGGAAGCTTTTCTGTTTGCCTGTGCCTTCAATGAAACTTTGTACAGCAGTTTTGTCTTTCATGCTTTAATTGAACATCATTGCTTTAATTCCCTTTTCTTTCATCAATGAAATCTGAATCTATTTATTTTTCTTTCATTTCTAATTTTCTTAAATTAATGCCCCTTTGTCTGTTTTCACAGCCTTTGCTTTTGTCAATGTTTATGTAAGCACTTTAAATTAACTTTGTCTATGAAGTGTCGGTAGCAATGATTAAACTAGGCCATAAACAGTGTGTTAGTGTTTGGGTTGAGCTCAGGTGACTGGTGTTTTGTATCACAGCAGTGTTATAATGGAGTACGCTACTTTTGGGACACTGGGACCACACAGTACCTGTACAATTTATGCACCCACAGGCAAAATCATGAAAGTTGAAAACTTGCTTTACCAACTATGTAAATATTGCCACATCTCAGGCATGGGGATATAAAGTGGGCTTAGATCTAGCAGATTTAGCGTGCTGATCTGGAGTGGCGTTGGGTTTATGGGACTTGTGTAGGAGTGAGGATTGAGTCTCCATGCTTTGAGGCTGCTGATTCCCCTGACATGTTGGCAACATTGTTGCGCTTCCC
The DNA here is from genome assembly GCF_963457725.1 of Sprattus sprattus. Classification (NCBI taxonomy): domain Eukaryota; kingdom Metazoa; phylum Chordata; class Actinopteri; order Clupeiformes; family Clupeidae; genus Sprattus; species Sprattus sprattus. The sequence continues at coordinate 56,935,562 of NC_137921.1, read as the reverse complement.
ACGTTTTGATCGGAACGTCTGGTTGTGACTGGAGACGAGCGGAGAACATGGCAGACGAGCTGTTTGCCCGTGTGCTCTCCAAGGCCCAGAGCAAACAGTTTATCCCCGTCCTCTCGGCTTCCCAAGGAACCATGCTTTGAGCATGTGGTCTGTCAGCTGCGCGCTGCGTATCTGGTTGACAAGTAAGTATTTGCTAGTCAAATACATGCGGTTGCCAGTGCCCCCCCGCCCCCCCCCCCCCACTTACACACACTTCTCTTTTTTCTTTTTGACGCCTTTTACCTTTGTTTCCATGTTGTCATGTAACTCTTTCCCTATTCAAGTAAATACTCGGGCTTGGAAATGACAGTTTACAATTTCTACATTCAGAGGCAAAATGGCATTTTGAAAAACATATTGCTTTCGTGTCAAGTCCTGATCTGTGCTCAAAGGGAACCAAATTCTCTGTTGTCTGTTGTGAATGATTTCTTTAGCATTTTCATTCTAACACCCCCTTATGTTTTTTTTGTTCCTGGCATTTGCAAACCGAGGTGAAATAGCAACAAAAAGAAAAGGTTCTGGAAAAAAAGAAAAAAAGCAGAAAAGCAGCCGACTTCACAACTGACATTTACGTGAGTTAGGGTACCTGACTGGTTGCCATGCTCTCGCCACTGTTTACCTGGCTTGACCTAATCATGTGTGTCGATTTTCTGTTGAGCATCTATGACCTGAAATGGCTTTCATTTTAGGCAAACTCTGAGGCCAGGGCCTGAGTGTTCAGGCTGGAGGCAGAGGCCTCCACTAATGGCTCTCTAAACGGTGTGGGCTGTCACCCTTGGCAAGAGTATTGAGTCTGTGGTCACCGAAAGAGCTTCCTTGACTTTTTTGATTTACTGTCCGGTCATCCTCTGAGACCCTGGCTCTAATGCTGCAGGTATCACAGCAGAATCTGGCCATCCATACAAGTCCACTGGTAGCACAAATACTAAACACTAGACAAGGAGCTATGACAGCAAAGGTGAATATCATTCCTTTAATACAGAATTAATGAAAAATATAAGAGCAGAGCCTTCAAAAAGAAAAAGAAAACGAAGAGGAAGAAAGTAACTTCATGCTCTTCAACAGAATGATTAAAATCCTGTAAATGTCATGATGGTAAAGGTGCTCAAATATGAGAGCAATCCTCAGAAAGCTTAGCTCCATGTCAAAATGGAACTTGTATAAACAAAGTGGTTCAAGTAAATCAACGCCTGCTAAAAAGAGCTAATTAAAACTCTACACCCATATTTACATTGTAAATGTTAAAAACCATCCAATCCTCCCATTGTAGCTTATGTGAAGCCCCCAATGTCCTCTCATACATGTATTCATTGTATGTGTAAGCAGGGATTATAATAATTGTTTACCAATTACAAAACACCAGGGGCATAATTAATCTGTACAAGATGCCAATACAGTACAATGCAAATGTTTTCTCTATCTGACCATTCGATACGTGCCATTAATTTATGCTGCGTACAAATAAATGTCTCTTCCCCTAATTGCTGACTATGAGCAAAGCTGCTTGTTCATTTGACACAAGTGCCACTGGAATCCTGCTGAAGGAATGCTGCACACTCATTTGGCCAAAGAGAAGTATCATGACAAGTCCAGTCCATCATGACTTGCATGCTTAACCTTATTTGTGAGCACAGCTGATCTGTGTGAGTGTGTGTCCAGTATATGAGTGTGTGTTTGTGTGTGTGTGCGTGTGTGTGTGTGTGTGTTTGGTGAGGTGATGGCAGAGCAGTGGGAGCTGTGTATTATTTAGCAGTATTGGGAGAATGTGCTTGTCGATACTGCTGAATGCCGGTGATTGGCTTCCCCGGAGGGACCCTGGGTGTTTGAAGCCAGCAGCACCGGGGGTGATCGATGGGCCAGGCGGCGTGTGAGTGACGCGGGGCTCCGCCAATTCTGTTTACTCGTAGGGTTTGCACTGGCCAGATCAATGGCACTGAACTGCACAATCTGCATTACGATGATCGTGTTACTACAGACTATTAAGATGGTAATAACGGCCGGAGACGTGGGTGTTTGCAAACAGGATCCCTGAGCAGTTTCAACTAAACTGAAGGAGATAGTGTCTGTGTTTGTTTGTGTGTGGGTGAGTGTGAGTGTGTGTGTGTGTGTGTATGTGTGTGTGTGTGTGTGTGTGTGTTCGCGTGTGTGCGTGCATTTGCAAAATGTACTGCACAGTGGTGTTTGTTTAAAGCAGGCCTGGTTGGTTGGTTAAGCATGCGCATGTAAACAGTTTGTTCTCCAAACCAGCTGTTCACATGATTATTATCACTTGATTTCGTCCGAGTTTGGTTTTCTTCCGTTGCAGACGCTTTCTCCGTGCCACAGGAATAATTCTGCCTGCATTTTCGCCCTCTCCGTCGAGCAAGAGGAATACATTAGCACAACTATGCAGTGGAGCGATATGGATTTTTCTGTTTGCAGGCCCCCATGTTAGGCCGCTTTATATTAGCGCCCGCATGAACAGGCACAAATGAGGATGCACTCGCATGAACACATTTTGCTTATGCTAAAAAATACAAATAAATAAATAAATAAACTCCCACTCCACCCCACTCCCTCCTACTGCACTGAAAGCTTCGAGGTCTTTCATCTCCAGCTCTACACTAAGGGAAGACACAAACACTCACATACACACAAACAAACTCACACACACACACACACACACACACACACACAAACACACGCTGTGTCTAACAAGTAAACAAGGGAGGAGTGTTAAAAAAGGAGCCCTAAATCAGAGTGAAGGCGAGGCTGGCGAGTCCATTTATTTCTGTCTGCAGAGAGTAATGGACGAGGGGAGAGGAGGCTGCTGGAGATGAGTGTTTGCTGAGGGGATGAGGAGAGGAGAGGAGGTGCTGCCTGTTACTTGGTGAGAGGGGTAGAGAGGGAGGGAGAGAGAGGTTCATTCCTGCGGGGACTGGCTAGCACTGTCAGGGCCACCGGGGCTAGGGACGGGCTCTCTGGCTTCTGGTTCCACTGGGGGAGGGTCCTGGGGGCCTGGGTAGGCTGGGTGGAGGGGTGAAGATTGAGGTGGTGGTAGAGATGGAGGGGGAGGTGCGGAGGAGGAGGTCTTGGATGAGGCCTGCTGCTCCTTCTT
>NC_137921.1:56864926-56929926 GCF_963457725.1 Sprattus sprattus | reverse complement strand
AAACCCATTGGTGACCTTTTTGGGCAATCTTTCAAAGTGTTTCCCCAATAGTCTCCATAGTCCATACTCAATGGACACCTGCGAGCCTATAAGGCAGAGCCTGTGGTGTTGGACGTGCGTTTGTGTTTCCCGTGCGACTGGGTGTGATGTGGGCTCAGACGAGTCTGTGGGCCACCGTAAAAGCTCTCGCTAGAGAAAGTGGGGTCACGAGCGGGCTGCACCAGTCCGCGGTGTAAATACAGCACTTGAAGTGTGTTTTATTTACAGACTTGCTCTGCAGGCCAGATAAAGAATATACATAAAATAAGAGCCTGGTCTGGAACTACAGAGAGCGGCAGAGAGTGCTGTTATTTTTATGTAATGGACTTTTACTGTGGCGACAGCGTCCTCTAATGACTCACCCAAAACTAACAGAGAAATCAATATGTTTGCCAGGCTACAGTATGTCAAAATCCAGTTGTCATCTGTAGGTGTCGGTTAATGCCCCCTTGATTTATGTAAAACAAATAATGAGCTTGGACGAGTGGAAATGAAGTCTCCACCTCCAATGCGGCTGGGTGGCTCCATAAATAAACAGCCTTGTATTGGAAGATCGGTGTGCCACATGCAGGAGTATGGAGGAAATTGATCACTGATTATAGATTTGGGATGTTTGTAGGAAGGCTGGTTTTTAAAGGCCTTGGAGGCTTTTTTTTATGAGAAAGACTGAAGCTCGCTTAGGCTAACCTTGCACTACAATAAATAAAGCCTGATGCCAATATAAACTGTCATGTTGAGGAGAGTGACAGCATTCACTACTTCACAAACACACTTACACACACATTGAATCATCCATACAGTTCTGTAACTGCTGTCACATTTTCTCACAGGTAAACTGACCTCAACCATCATTCCACATGCACGTATGTTTCTGCATACACAACCACCACCATCCATGTTTATACTGAATCAATTACCACAGCCAGCCTAGTCCATTCACACACACACACACACACACACACACACACACACACACACACACACACACACACACACACACACACACACACACACACACTCACAATCCCCATCATCATCATCCATCATGGTCTTTCTACATGGTCTCCACAAACATACAAACACAGAGGCACATAATTCAATACTCACGTGTGCACAAACACACATGCAATGTGTGTGTGTGTGTGTGTGTGTGTGTGTGTGTGTGTGTGTGTGTGTGTGTGTGTGTGTGTGTGTGTGTGTGTGTGTGTGTGTGTGTGTGTGGCCTCACAGCCTGTTGGGGACCAGGAGCGATGAAGTGCGGCAGCGGCAGTGTGCAACAGTGATGGAGCGCACGTGTTACGGTGAGAATGAGCAAGTGCCAGAGAGAGAGACAGACATTTCACTCCCTGTCAGAGCACGGCTTCACCGTAGAGGATAAACACAGCACACACACACACACACACACACACACACACACACACACACACACACACACACACACACACACATAAACACAGCACACACACACACACACACACACACACACACACACACACACACACACACACACAAACACACACACACACACACACACACACAGTCCCCCTTCTTGCAAAGAAGACAGATTCGCCATAACTTTTCCGACCTCTTGTTGAAGCAAACTGATGGATTTACATCTCATTTCCTCTCAAAGCTGGCTTTGCCACATCATCATTCTTAATTTGACTACAGTGATGTCATGCAATAAAAGCAATAAAATGACAATAAAAAGTAATAACACCATCATAACACCAACCATACGCACATCACGCCACACACGGCATGTGTACATTTACATTATGAAGAAATCCATGTCATGATTACCTCGTTAAGTCTTATTACAACAACAGTCAACAATGTCAAGTGATGCTGACTTCTCACAAGGCGCTAACATGTTACAGGAACACTCTTGCCAGGTGTCACTTGACAGATAATATAATAATAATAATAAGTAATAATATAATAATAATAAGTAATAATATAATAATAATTAGTAATAATATAATAATAATTAGTAATAATATAACAATAATAGCATCTCCTCTTGCTTATGCTCAACTCACGTGGATGAATCAGATGCAGAGGAAGACTTGTAACTTTCACACAATGTGTTTTCATATTGATTAACCAAAGATAGCTCAGCTTAATAAGATCCCACTATTGCTAGGTGGCATTACTAAGGTGATAGTGTTAGGTACTATATTACTATCTATTGGTACTGTACTATATATAGGTACTACAGTGCTGTAAAAAAAAGTGTTTGCTCCCTTCCCCATTTCTTCTATTTTTGCTTATTTTTCACATTTAAATGTTTCAGATCATCCAACTAATTATAATATAAGACAAAAACAATGCGAGTCAATGCAAAATGCAGCTTTTAAATGGTCATTCCATTAATTGAAGGTAAAGAGTTATTCAAAACCTACATCACCCATGTGAAAAAGTAATTTCCCCCTCAAACCTAATAACTGGTTGTGCCACCCTTGGCAGCAACAACTGCAATCAAACGTTTGCCATAACTAGCAATGAGTCTTTTCCATCACTAAGGAGGAATTTGGGCCCACTTTTCTTAGCAGAATTGTTTTAAATCAGCCGTATTGGAGATTTTTTCCAGCATGAACTGCCCGTGTAAGGTCATGCCACAGCATCTAAATCGGATTTCAGACAGGACTTTGACTAGGCCACTCCATAACCCTTATTTTGTTTCTTCTGAGCCATTCAGAGGTGGACTTGCTTGTATGTTTGGATCATTGTCCTGCTGCATAACCTAACTGCGTTTGAGCTTTAGGTCACAAACTGATCCAGGATTTTCTGGAATTCATGGTTCCATCAATTATGGCAAGTCGCCCAGGTCCTGAAGCATCAAAGCAGCTCCAGACCATCATAGTACCACCACCGCGTTTGTCTGTTGGTATGATGCACTTGTGTGGACTGCTGTGTTAGCTTCATGCCAGATGAAACGGGACCCATGTCTTCCAAAAAGTTCCACTTTTGACTCATCGGCCACTCCTGGGAAGGTTCACTTCTGTTCCAAATTTTTGCTCCATTTGTAGATAATAGCTCTCACCGTGGTTCGCTGGAGTCCCAGAGCCTTAGAAATGGCTTTGTAACACTTTCCAGACTGATAGATGTCAATGACTTTGTTTCTCATCTGTTCTGGAATTAATTTAAATTGTGGCATCATGTACTGATTTTTGAGACCTTTTAGCCTACTTCACATTGTCAGACAGGTTCTATTTAAGTGATGTTTAGATTCAACATGGCTGGCAGTAATCATGCCTGGGTGTGTCTAGTGAAAGTGAACCAAATTATCAGTTACATTTGGTTAATTGGTTGATTTAGTAAATAAGGGAGGACAATTACTTTTTCACATAGGGCCAGGTGGGGTTGGATGGCCTTTTTCATCATTTAAAAACTGTATTTTTGTGTGAACACAGGTTATCTTTTTCTAATATTAAAATAAGTTTGATGATCTGAAACATTAAAGTGTGACAAATAGAAGAAAGACAAAAGAAATTGGCGAATACTTTTTCCCAGCAATGTATATTAGGTACTGAATATTTGTGACAAGATACTTACCCAAAGGATTAGGGGTTAGATTTACGATTATTTTTGTGTAATAATACGTACACGTGCAAGTATATCGCATTATATGAAATCAAATTATAAAAAAAATGCTTTTTAAAGCAATATATTATAGCAATATTTGAGTCCACTTAAAAATAAAGCTTTGCCTTTTAATGATGCAGGCAGTACATTGAATCAATGGCAAATGATTCTACAGACCCACAAGCACAGATGCTGTTGCTGTAACATTTAAATGGTATTGGTCTGAAGAACTGGGCAACCCATGTGGAACACATACTCAAACAGAATAATGTTTTTCATATTTGCTGTAAACTCACAATCGTGGCGGTTTGATCATGTTACGTTATGCAATGTCAGGAGTGGTATTAACACAGAGTCAGCTGTGTCCTTTTAAGCCTTTACTGGAGCAGCCTCTGTAGAGAACTCTAGCCTGGCTCTGAGTGCTGACCCCCCCTCCCCTCCCCCGCCCCGCCCTGGTGGGGTATCTCTGTGTGTGTGGATGATATATGGGCCCAGATTGGTGGTGAAGGCGCCCGTCGGGCCGGAGAGTGTGTTGGGGTCCGGCGCGGTCTGGCCGGCCATGGCGCCGCTGATGGTGTGATTAATACGGCCCATCAGTAACCCAGGGCGACACACTCCGCCGCGCCCCAGAAAGACGGACTGACCCGCTGATGCACTGCAGGCCAGAGCCTGGTCCAGCTGAGATGAGCAGAGCCGCTCTCCCCACCCCCAGCCACTCCTCTCCCCCCGTTACACCCCTCTGTCCTCTCCTCTCCTCCAGCTCCATTCATCACCATCAGAGGCACAGACACGGAGCTGCCCCAAACTCTAACTCTCACACACTCCCTCCCTCCCTCCCTCACTCTCCAGACACTACAGCCCAGTGGGTCTCTCTCTCAGTTCACCTCAAACAAGCTGATCTACAGAATCAAAAAGCACTTTACAATATTTACCAATGAATATAATACACATCCCAGTATATTGTATGTATTGCAGTAGAGCATAATCTAGTGCCATTTGGGTATTCTAAAATGCTGTTTAGGCAGGGATAGTCATGGTGGTATGATTTTCTCCTGAGAGTGATGTGATGAATGTTTAATACAGTATACATACATCATTTGTGGGCTCCTCTTCCCCACTACTTCAGCATTTCACTTCTGCATGAGGTTATGTCCTTCTTTGAGCCTCGTTTAGGCCTTTAAAGTGTTTCCATTTCTATTAAGCATGTATCCGTGATTTCAACCTACACCTGCATGCCACTACTGACTACTGTAGTAATAGTTGCAATATCAATTATAATATATTTTCAGCATATATGAATTGGTATCTTGTACGGCACCTTCTCCCATATCTCACCACAGCTGTTCTAGCCGAAGTCTATTAACACCCCATCTCATCTCATCTCATCACATCTCATCTCATCTCACTCTCAAGCGCTTTGACTCATACTCACCTTTTCCTCACTTTCTTCTCTACATGTGAAACTCTTAACGCTCAACTACACTCAACGTCTTTATCTCGTGGTCGTAATCATCCTCTATCCACCTCTCTCACTTAAAGCTAATTTCTCTGTCAAGCACCTTTACAAAAACACTTGCTAAACCTGCACAAGTTCAGTGGCCATACAGTACAATGGAGATATTATCACTCCAACTGACTGTAGGGGGCACCATAGAGAGAGGGTAAAGAGGGATGGCCATCAGACATATCTGGGTTGAATTTCCCCCTTAGAATATTATTTAAAATGCCTACATGCCACACAGTGCTAATTAAGGAAAAAGGAAATAATTTGGACTGAAATATTAAATGTTGGTTCTTCCGCAAGCTTTGCCATTTAAAAGTTCACTCTGCATTGTTGTGTTTAATAGAGGTGACAATCATGCCAAAAGGAAGACCTGGCAGGCATATGAACAGACACTCACACACAGAAACACACAGACACACACAGACACACACAGACACACACACACACACACACACACACACACATACACACACACACACAGACACGCACACACACACACACACACATACACAATGAGAAGGAGAGCACAGAATTAATTTTTCTCTGATTTGATGTGTGAAATATTTTCTTTGATTTGGGTCTGGGGGGATGGGGGGGGGGGGTGGCTCATTGTATGTGAGTGTGTGTGACTGGTGATGGTGGTGGCATTTCAACCCTTTCTCTCTATCTTTCTTTCTTGCTCTCCCCCTCGCTCTCTCCCTTGCACCATACACTGATTGTCCTTTTCCCACCCCTGTCGTCTTTTCTCTCTCTGATTTACCTTTAGCATTTCATTCCACACACGTTCGCCATCCGTCCGCCTTCCTTCAAGGGTGTCCACTGTGTCTGCCATTAGCATCTGCAGCTGTGGGCCAGAGATAAAGATTATCAGGGCGCAATTCACACCGCTGCCATAACTCCACTAAACACGCCGACTTCAAAGCTAATTAAAAAATCATTTGTCGTACGGTCATTTTTATAAGGCATTCCTCACACAATGAGGACTGCCATCTTGTGTCTCTCCCTGTTCCACCCCCAAGGCCCATCCGCTGTTGAGTGATCAGGTGGTGTGGTGAAGTCCCCCCCTCCTTTTTTTTAATGAGGATGGCGGGTAAAGGCGAGACAATGCGGACAAATTGACAAACACAAAGTCATCCATCACAGGGTGCGGGGGAGGCAGTTATATACACAAGGAGCGTGTAGTGCATGTGTGTTTGTCTTCCTGTTTGTGCATGTGTGTGTCAGTGTGTGTGTGTTTGTCTTCATGAGTGTACATGTGTGTGTGTGTGTGTGTGTGTTTATGTATGTGTGTTAGTGTGTATGTGTTAGTGTGTGTGTGTGTGTGGATTTTTCATACATGTGGTAGCAGTGTGTATGGGAGAGAGGCACTGGAAATGTGTGTGTGCAGTAATATTGGATGTAAAATGGTGGTTAGTGGGTAATGATTTTTGAAAAGAGTGAAAATAGCCATATATCCATCTCTCTATCTCTTCCTGTGTGTTTGTAGAAGGAAGTTGGCAAACTGACATGTCATGCATGGGCGATTGCATCTGACAAAATCCAGGCCCTCGCAATTGTATATTTAATGGTAGGCCTAAATAAAGATTCAAATTTCTCTTCATGTGCGTTTGCCGGATATTGCTTCACAGAGAAGTGAGTGGGCCCCAGCTTTCAGCATGCCATTTTTAGGGGTGGGAAGGCTCTTTCTGCGGGCATTAAAATAAAAAGGCCCGTCTGGTGAATTATTCATGCCCGCTATCTGAGGAGGGTGTGTGTTTTTTCCTCTGGACGGTCATCTGCAGGTGTGCTTCAGGGACTGTTAACTTGTATATCTTTTTTTCATATCCGTGAGCACTGCCAAAATGGACCCGCCATAAAAATTGCAGCATTTCCTCTCGTGTGTCTCAACAATGCTTTATATCTTGCGTCATCGCCAAAGTGTTTGCAGTTGTGTGTTTTCCCTGCCTTACTACGCGGCTGCCCGCCCAAAAGAGCCCTTCTTATTCGTCTCCGTAATTTTGCTCAATGTCCTGTTGGCGACCAGGCACTGTAAACATCCCACTAATTAGACGCCTCTGCGCTTGACAATTCATCGCAGATTTTTTTTGTGGCAATATCACATACATCACGCTGCATTGATCTGGGTTAATCTCACAACAGTGCGGCACTAATCTAGTAAAGAGGCAATTACAGAGCTTGGCCACTGTGCACCATGATGAGATTTATGAATCCTCCTCCATATTCCCACTTGCTTTTCTCTCCTTCACTCTCTCACCTTGCTTTCTCGTGCACCATTTCTCCCCTTCCTCTCTCACTATCTCTCTAAAACACACACACACACCTTTTCTTTTACACGTTCTCTCATTTTCCCTCACTCTCTCTCTGTCTGTCTCTCTCAGTCTTCCGTCCCTTCACTCTCGCCCCATACATGTGCGCACAAAAGAGCTGTCTTTGCATTGCAAGTGTTCCTGATCCTCATAAATATTCAAAAACAAAGCCCTGCTTATTGGCGTGCATAATTTAAGACTTTATTAAAACAAGCTAGCCCAGTTCTTCCTCTGCTTCTGGCGCTCAGCGAGCTCCTCAATACCAGCGCCAGTGAGGCTTGTGAGGTTGGCCCTGCCTGCCTCACCTTGAGGAGCTCGACCTCTGCTCAGCTCAACACTGGGACCAGTGGAGATGGTTTGATGTGCGAGGGGAGGACTGGTAGAGCATGATAATGATGCTAGCAATGCCCAGGTCATGTGATGGGGTTCACTGAGAGCACAGCCACTGATAACAATGTGTGCCCTCAATGCACTGTAAGAGGCTTAGGATAAAAGCAACAGCTAAACTAGGAGAAGAAGAAGAGGGCAGAGGAGAAGAGAGGAGAAGAGAGGACAGGAGAGCACTGGAGGAGGAGAAAGGGGGGTTGGTCAGAGATGGAGTGGAGAGATTAGAGGGGGAGAAAGAGGAGCCCAGAGAGGAGGGCCTGGTTTGTTAGGGGAGAGAAGGGGATCAAAGAGGCCATGATGAAGAGCGAAGATGGAGGGAGCAGAGGGAGTGTTGAGGGTTAAATGGGAGAGGAGGACAGGGCTTATGTAGCGAGGGGAGGAGGAGGAGGAGGAGGAGGAGGGGAGGTAGAAAGACTGATAAGAAGGAGGAGAAGAGCCTGTGAGCTGTGCTGAGTGCCTATTTTCATTCTTACCAACAAAAATCACAAACCATTTTTCTGACATCTCTATAACTTAGGGGCGAATGATCATCTCAGCACTTTTATTAATGTTAGCCTTCCAACCGCACAGCCATTTACTATTTCTGAAATGTGAATGCCTGATGTGAAGCACTTTGAATTAAATGTGCCATGTAAACAAATTTGCCTTGCCTTTGCCTTAAGAGATCAAGGCAAGCTTACTAACTTATGAATAAAATTACATCACAGAGGCATGATTGGGTCAAATATAAATCGAGTTCACAACTTCCCCAAAACCTAAAAGGTATTTTTGTTCCATCTTGCTCATTATTTAGTTTTATGCCACTTTCCCCAGATTTCCATGAGTGACGAAGCCCCTGTGTTGTGAATGCTCACCAGTCTGGAATCTGCAGCGCTGATGTCCTGCAGATAGGGGGCGACGCTGAGCTCCGCCAGTGTGTGCTGCAGGGCCTGCGTCTCCTCACCCACGCGCCTCAGCTGGCCCAGGTAACCGGCGTACTGGAGCCTCTCAATTAGCCCAGAACCTGTGGATAACCCCACCTGATAGAGAACAGAAGTCACCACACACGCACATACACACAAACACATATACATATACATAAACATGCACATGCATTCACATTCATGTGAGTACATGTGCACACACATGCACATAATCACTTCTGCCAAATCAAGATGCGTGTACATACATAAACAATAACATACAAACACACACACACACACAAACACACACACACACACAAATCATATGCACTCATATACCAATATGTTGTAGTGTGCTGGGAAGGGGAGGGGGGGAGGGGGGGGGGCAGAACCTTGTGTAGCCTCCTAGCATGCCTCTGTGTTGGAATGTTCTGGAATGGCTCGTTACATTCAGGTTGTGTGTCCGAGTGTAAGAGTGATATCTGTTAACACATGTTAGCCTGCGTGGCTGTTTTCATTCTGTCTGTGTTGTGTGGATTTAAGCTCGTATTCGTGCGCTGTGTCACTGTGAAGTATGGCCTGCCTCCTGTTTCCCCTCTTCGTGTGTGATGCAAAGGCAATCAAAGGACATAGCCTGGACGGCCCTTCTTTCATGCTGGCTCACCACAACATGAACACTCATCTGGCAACTCATCTGATATGTACTCCTCTGGCACATACAGTATGTATATTGCACACATATGGCCAACATCCACTACATGAAACACACCAGAGACTGGAGCCTTGTCCATTAATACTACTCCCTTTGCACTAAATCCCTTCAACCGCTGATATGCACTCATGTGCATGCACACACACGCACTTACCAACACACACTCACCCAGTATACACACACACTCACACAGTACACACACACACTCACCCAGTATACACATTCACTCACACAGTACACACACACACTCACCCAGTATACACACACACACTCCCAGTATACACACACAGTCACCCAGTATACACACACACACTCACCCAGTATACACACACTCACCCAGTATACACACACACACCCAGTATACACACACACACACACACACAGTACACACACACACTCACCCAGTATACACACACTCACCCAGTATACACACACACTCACCCAGTATACACACACACACACCCAGTATACACACACACACACCCAGTATACACACACACAGAGCACAACAGTGAGGCAGCACAGGAGAGTAGCGGCAGCGAGGCCCTGGCAGCATCCCTCAGCACACAGCCTAATCCCCCGCCTGAACTGAGCTACTGAAGGCTTTAGCATTTGACATGACACTCCTTTGTGCGCTTCATCCGTCAGAGATGTCACGCAACCTGTTTTTATTAGCACTGTGATTCTTGAATGGAGAGCGTCAAAGTGGCATACAAGAGGGAGCACTGACCTTTCAAGCGCAGGCTAACAAATCAGATTAGACCTCGGCAGTGTGCAGAGCAGGTTCCTCTAAAAGGATTAGCATATCGCTGCAGCATCCTGGCAAACCGGAGGACTCATGAACCCCCCCCCTCAAACACAGACACACACACACTCACTCACTCACTCACTCACACACTCCCACACACACACACACACACACACACACTCACACACTCACACTCACACTCACACTCACACTCACACTCACACTCACCCACACCCACACCCACACCCACACCCACACCCTCACCCACTCACACCACTGCCCAATTCCCACCCCCATTATGGGAAAGATTGACAGGGCACTCTATCCAGTGCCTTCTATATGTTAAATGATTAATCTGCATAAAGGTCTTCTTGCATCTCCTGTCGTGAGAAGCCTGTCCAAGTACCCCCCCCCCCCCCCCCATGCCCTTCTGCCCCCCAGCCTGGCAAGAGGTGGACTTATTATACAGAGCAGAGAAACTACTCTTTGTTTTCCCCTCGTCCCATTTACCCCCTCCCTCATTCTTTTAAGCGTGCAATTTAGTCACTGACCACTTCCCCTCCAGGTTGGGAGGCCGTGATCGCCCTGTGTAGCGTATGTTACTGGCCTCCTACCGCTCTACCTGATGCTCCAAGCCCACCTCCCACTCCTCCACCCCCCCCCCCCCCCCCCCACCCCCTCCCTCCGAGCTTGCCTCTCCCCGACTCCTTTTCTTTTAGTGGGAGGTTGGCCTGCTATTATCCCTTCTGTCATTCATCCTCTTTATGGCCATTTTTATTACAGATACATATCCCCCAGCATGCATCATTTTTTACAGCCACTGTCTCTGCGCGTCTGGCCCGAGCTGGGACCAGCCTGTGTGTGTGTGTGTGTGTGTGTGTGTGTGTGTGTGTGTGTGTGTGTGTTATTTCATGCCACCACCAGCCCGGCACTGTTTACTTTCAATAACTGAGCGAGAGAAGGGTGCAGTGAGTGAGTGAGGGAAGACAGAGAGAGAGAGAGAAAGAGAGAGAGAGAGGAAGAGATAGAGAAAAAGAACAGCCGTCTGCTCTCCGACTTTATGAGCGATGTTGTTTTTCCCCTCCTGAATATTTCATTGTTTTTTCCCCACGTTCCTCGCCCTCCCTGGCGCGGCCGTGCCTGAGGAAGATGCAGAGGCATGGTGGGGGCACTGGTGGGAATAATCAGAGATGCTTGGCAATTATGGATCGCTCTCCATTTTACAACTGTCATGCTGCTGCTTAATTGTCCACGGAGTCCTTCCATAATGGGTGGCTAATTGTTTGCCTTGCTGTTGCGTGCTGTAGGTGGGCAGACAGACGGGGGGAGGCAGTGTTTTGTTAATATTTATGAAGGGTGAAGAACCCTGTCCCAGCATTGGCCCTCCACGTGCCATAATGAAGACAGAGCGAGCCCAGTGCATCTCCTCATCTCTTGTCATCTGCCATTGTTTACAGTTCAGCATGATGCAATACCGCTTCAGCCAAATATGTTTGTCAATACTAATTATTATCATTTTTTTTGGTTGGGGGTGAGGGTGGAGGGGGGGCCGGGGCGGGGGCGGGTGGCGGGTGGCGGGTGGCGACTGTGGGCCCCAGTAGAATTTGTCTGGATGCGTTATTAAAGAATAAACGGCTGGCTTCCCCACATCAGATGAGATCAATTCCTTTTTCTAATACCGGCGTAATAGGATTTCCGTGTGCTGCGACCACCTCAGAGTGAGTGACTAATTTAATACACATCCTGTCGCTCTGCATCTCATAGTGCCACGGCCACGCCTGTAATTGAATCACAACCCTACAAAATAAATGGCAAGAACGCTCTGCAGCAAAAATGAAATCGAACATATCTCTCTCTCTTTCTCTCCCTCTCGCCCTCTGTTTTCTTCGACTGCTCTTCTTTGGTTTGCATGAGCCCATTGCTATGTCAGCAGAGCAAGAGAGGGAGAGGCTGGATGTTGAATTACTGAGGATTACTGGGAAAAGGCAGGGAAGAGATGTTAGTCACTGGTGCTCTTCCTCTTCCTTCTCTTCTGTTTCCCTCTCTCTCTTTTTCTCTCACATTCACACATATGCCCCCCCCTCTCTTTTTCTCTCTCACACTCACACCTATGCCCCCCCCCCCCCCCCTCTTTCTTTCTGCTCTCCAAAGGCACATGAGGTAGCTGGTAATGCAGAAGAGAGTGACAGGGGTGTGGAGGAAGGACAAAAAAGACGAACAGCGGACCTCTGCAGCGCTGGAAAACGTGTCCCTCAGTCTCTCCACTGGTATCATGACAAAAAGGGAGCCTGCACCACAAGTTAATTACAGCTCATTAAGCGTGTTGATCCATGGTCTGTCCCTGACCCTGTGATTCCTCTCCACCAGCAGCACCTACCCAGGGCCATGTGGTGGATGATGCAGGGAGAGGAAACATTGCGCTGTGATCTTTTTCAGAGCCTGTTGTTTGCGCTTGTACAGGTTTGGGGCGGGGACGTCCATATTAGTAAATATTCGCTCTCTTTTAAACACCATCCATCACTGCCTGAGCAAGGACAAAAGCGACTGCGACTGAGGCTCCAGGCAGCGTCGGCGACGTGCGACAGCTGCTGCTCCTCCAGCTCTGAAGGGTTTGGAAACCAGCATCACATCCAGGAGGCTCGTGCTTTACACCTGTCCCTGACTGGGACTATTACACCGTTTGCCATTCTCTGCAGCAGTGTACATTCTGTAGTTTTTCCCCCCAGTAGGCCTCCTGCTCCCAAAAGAAGTAGTGCATTGCACATATCTGTCATAAGTATGCAAACCATCACATTATACACATACATGTGCTATACATACTGTATGTTCATACTGTATGTATATCTATGTGCGTTCATATGTATATCTATGTACTGTGTACTTATGCATGTGCTGTAAGTGTGTGTGTGTGTACTATAGATACATAATTAATACTAGAGAAAGGTAAATAGAGAATACTCTATACATTAAAAAAACGCATTTGACCATTAGAGCAAGCCTTCCTTTCTCCTCGCCGAGACAGACTCATTTGGCAAAGCCCTGGAGCGCCGTGGATCTCCTTTGGCCCGTCAGCTTCACAAACCGTAATGGAGAATGTTGTCGGGCTGCACCGACACCGAAAGCTACTGAAAATATACCCACTGCTAGTTTGGTGCACTTAATAAAATCAAGAACCGGCAGAATCCTCCGTCCCAGACGCTCACACATCTTCATTGCGTCTTCCACTTGTGGTGTGGTGTGTGGTGGAGAGAAAGGGGCTCTCAGTCCTTTAAAAACAAAACAAACAAAACAAATAAATAAACAAACAAACAAACATGAGTGTCATTCTTTCTTTCCTCCCTCAAAGGACACACTGATTAGTGGGTAAATACTGTGTGACATGAGCTAGACTCTGGTGTATGCTTCCAGTTGTTCTCGATGGCTTATACACTATAATTGGGCCTATTAACTAAACATCCCAAACCATGACGCCATCTACCAAAAGACAGACCCATTTCCCAAAACCATAAACACTATTGCCCTGTTCTCACACGTGATTGAGATTTGTTGAACTTTTTGAGCAAAACGCTAGACACAAATCCTTTCATATATCACTGTTAGTAGGCATTCAATATCATTCACTCAAATCGTCACAGCTCCAGCTCAACTAACACACAATTCCCCCGTGGAAACACTCAGTCAAAATTGATTACACACCAATCAGAACCTCGGGATAGATAGATAGATACAAGGGCAAGGGGTCAGTTCAGTTGTTTTGGAACAATGGATCCATAAAGACCTCTCTTTATAAATGCGTTGTGTCTTCATATTGTGTTCATCATGTAAAGAGGTAGTTCTGGGGGGGAACCATAAGCGCCATTACTCATTGCTGTAGCAGGCTTTTACGGTATTGTTTTGCATTGATCTCACCTGAGTGTAATGGCTATTTTGCAGTGTAAGTGTATGGCTTTTGTGTGATGTCTGAAGCGAAACGTTTGGTTTAGATGTAGGATTACATAGTTTAGCGTGAAGAGTTTGGACATGAAGATGAGTGTGCAGTTATGCATTTGTGTTTAGAGTTTTGGAAAACGGAGCATCATTTCAAGAAATGTGTCTTGGTAATCAAGAAAAACTGTACACACACAAGTACACCCACCCCCACCTGTTCAAACTACACCCATAAAGAATGACTAGGTTTGAATTAGCCCTATATGTACTGGATGGCAAAGCATATATTCATATATGAACACATACATTTTTTTTGTTTAGGCACATACAGTACTGTGCAAAAGTTTTAGGCAGGTGTGAAAAAATGCTGTAAACTAAGAATGCTTTCAAAAATGGAAGTGTTAACAGTTTATTTTCATCAATTCTTCATAAATTAACAAAATGCAGTGAAGGAACAGAAGAAAATTCTAAATTAAATCAATATTTGGTGTGACCACCCTTTGCCTTCAAAATAGCATCAATTCTTCCAGATACACTTGCGCAGTTTTTGAAGGAACACGGCTGGTAAATTGTTCCAAACATCTTAGAGAACTAACCACAGATCTTCTGTGGATGTAGGCTTCCTAAAATTCTTCTGTCTCTTCATGTAAACCCAGACAGACTCGATGATGTAGAGATTAGGGCTCTGTGGGGGTCATACCATCACTTGCAGGACTTTCTGTTCTTCTTTAAGCTGAAGATAGTTGTTAATGACATTGGCTGTATGTTTGGGGTTATGTTCCTGCTGCAGAATACATTTGGTGCCAATCATACGCCTCCCTGATGGTATTGCATGATGGATTAGTATCTGCCTGTATTTCTCAGCATTGAGGACACCATTCATCCTGACCAAATCTCCAACTCCACTTGCAGAAATGCAGCCCCAAACTGGAAAGGAACCTCTACCATGCTTCACTGTTGCCTGCAGACTCTCATTATTGTACCTCTCTCCAGCCTCCAGCGAACAAACTGCCTTCTTCTACAGCCAAATATTTCTAATTTTGACTCATCAGTCCAGAGCACCTTCTGCCATGTTTCTGCACCCTAGTTTCTATGTTTACGTGCTTAGTTCAGTCACTTGGCCTTGTTTCCTTGTCGGGGTAGAGCTTTTTGGCTGCAACTCTTCCATGAAGACCACTTCTGGCCAGACTTCCCCGGACAGTAAATGTCTGTACCTGGGTACCACTGGTTTCTGCCAGTTCTGAGCTGATGCCACTGCTTGAAATCTTCCGATTTCGAAGGTAAATAAGCTTGATGTGTTTTTCATCAGCTGCATTAAGTTTCCTTGGCTGAACACTGCGTCTACGATCCTCAACGTCTTCTTCAAAAGAGCTGGAACTGCACATTTTGAAACCCCTGTCTGCTTTGAAATCTTTGTCTGGGAGAGACCCTGCTGATGCAGTATAACTACGTTGTGTCTTGTTGCTGTGCTCAGTCTTACCATGTAAATGGATAAAAAATAAACATTTATTGTTTACATTTTTCAAAGCATTCTTAGTTCATAGCATTTTTTCACACCTGCCTAAAACTTTTGCACAGTACTGTACGTATATGAAATTGAATGGGCAAGTTCTCAACTTTATTTGAAGTATGCGTAACTATAGAAGGGTAGTGTTTACTTGCCACTAGAGTTGCACAAAACAGCCCTAGTAATGGTGTGGGCTATAGTCCCATCACTGATGAACTGATACTCCTGCTTCAACATACAGAAATGACTTCATTATCACTTCTTGGCAATTTGAATGTAACAAGTGTTACCCTCATCCATCTTCATAACTGCATCTCACTAATAGCACCTATGCTTCTGCAATGCTAAACCTGCAGGCCACACACACCTGTATTCATAAACACACGCACGCACGCACGCACGCACGCACGCACGCACGCACGCACGCACGCACGCACGCACGCACGCACGCACGCACACACGCAGGCACACACACACACACACACACACACACACACACACACACACACACACGCACAGGCCTCCTGTGCATACTCAGCAGTGGCATCCCCTGCATGACAGAGGTACGTTCTGCCACCATCCAGGCAGTGTATGATTGATCACCTTAAAGACCCATGCGGTGCCCGAGCCTTTGATACATTACACAAGCGCATTGATTTCCCTCCCCCCTCTCCTCTCCTCTCCTCTCCTCTCCTCTTAGCCATCCATGCTCCATGCTCAGAGCTAACAGCCAGAGTGCTTCAGCTGGCCCCTCTGCTCAGAGAGATCACTGAACCACTTGCAGTACATCATGCCTCGGCACACACACACACACACACACACACACACACACACACACACACACACACACACACACACACACACACACGCACACACACACACACAGAGACAGACACACACACACACAAACACATAGACACACATAAACAGACACACACAAACACATAGACACACACATATACACACATACACACAAACACATGCACGTCGACAAAGTACACACACACACACACACACACACACACACACACAAGTTAATTAAGAAGTTTTATGCCATTGCAATCAATACATCGACTGATCCTTGCCATGCTCTTAAAACACCCTCCATCCCACCACAAACAGACATACACTAGCACCCCCCCCAAATATTCTTGGCAGTGACAGGAGAAAATAAAATGTTCAGAGTAGTTTTTGAGCAAATGGCACCTTGTCTCTTTTTCCACAAAAACGTGCTCTGTTTGGATAAAAAGAATAATTGTAGATCTCTAGAAATCTCTGATTTCTTTTTTTTGCTCTGTTGTCTCCCAACCGTACAGCCTGCTGCCAAAGCTGTGAATATCTTCCTGTGTTGGCACCTGTTCTCTGTGGTATATTTCTCCTGTGCCATGTTTGCAAGTGCTGAATCTAGAATGTTCTGTAACCTTGGCGTGTGCAAATGGCCTATTAGCACACCATAGGAGGACAGGACTCTCTCTCTCTTTCCCCTCCTCTCTCTCTTTCTCTCTCTTTCTCTCTCTCTCTCGCTCTATCCTCCGTGCGTGCGTGTGCGCATTTTCCTTTCTTTCCAAAGTGTGGGAACACAAGCTGCCCGGTGTGGAGCGACAGAATAATCAGATCACGACAGAGGTCAAAGTCACACCCGCCGCATGATGTCACGGAGACACGGTGTGACCGCGTGGGAGGACGGTGTCCATCTCTCACTTTTACATGTCCTGTCACGTTCCGCTGTCCCTCAGCAGTCGCTGGCGCTTCTGACGACGGGCGCACGCGCGGCTCGCTGTGCTGGCGTCTTGTCTAGCAGCCCCCCCCCCGTAAGCTCACCTGCCACCATGCCAATCTTCCAAACGACTCTACGTCCCCCTGACTGGGGCAGTCACTGTTCTGTACTTGTTAAGCTCGCAGGGCTCAGCCTCATACACGGAGAGCACAGATATATCAAAGGCTGTTTCACTGCTCTCTTGCTCTCTCGCTCTATTATTCTCTGCTCACTTTGTTATCGCTATCAAAAAGAAATCCACTGCATTTCATATAGATTGGCTGTGTGTAATGTTGTTTGAACTAAATCGATACAATCGCACATTGCAGTCTGAGGATTTTTGGTCTGAATTGTAATTTCTAAGTGTAACAATGCTGAGCACCAGCTTTCATACCTGTGAACTCAGGACTCCTCCGACAAAGCAGCTTTTCCAGGAAGCTTCCATCTTGGCTCCTCCTGAAGCCCAGTGTCAGGAAGTATGATTGCGGTGTGGGCTCATTCCAGGCTGTGGTCTGGGGCAGGAAGTGGCCTCCACTGGGATCTAATGGACAGGAACACAGGAGCCCAGTGTAAGTGTAAGTGTAAGTGGCCTAACACACAAACCTACTTCATAATGAGGAACCTGTGTTGACAATAAAATGATTATCTGATTCTCATCCTCCACAAAAAAAGCAGAAAGTGTATGTCCACAGGAGTATGGGTGGCAGCTACGGCCAATAAACAGTGTTTGAAATTGAGAGGCCGAGTGCAAGGTCAAAGCTTTAAGTTTTACTTTTATAGCCATCCCAGCACAGTACAAGAACAGTGAGATATTCCTCCACAGAGACACGCAATGTCAAATTTTATAAAAACAAAACAAAGATGGTATACAATGATTTCTCAACCATGCAATTTGAGATAGGGGAAAGAGGGAAGCAAGCAAGAAAGAGAGAGTGAGAGAAAGAGAGAGAGAGAGATTGTGGTGTGTGTGAGTGAGAGAGAGAGAGAGAGAGAGAGAGGACCAAACAAACCAGACAGAAGACACCACCCAACAAACATTCATGCTAAATGTTAACCTCATTTCTTGGTACAGAAACAATACTAATGAAGGACTTAGAACAGCTTGAAATATGACCCCATGTGAATACACTATGTGAACTAATGCCATACATGTTAATTTATTCAGAATTCTATAAGATCACATTGATTGTGTGTGTTTCTCCATAGGAAGCGAGGCTATGCTGGTCATCAAAGCTGAACTATGAGTGTGGTGGATGTAAACCTCCCTTTAACAACATATTCCCTCAAAACTAGCACCAGAGTCCCATTTATATTCTACTTTTGATTAAACTGTCCACGTACAAACATGTCAGAAAGTAGCCCAGAACCTTTGGGAGTTCATTGCCATTAGACTCGGCAGGAACATATAAAGATTCTTCTGAGAACCGCAACACTGAAACCATTTCCGCTTAGAACACCTTTCATTTGCAAGTCCTTTTCATCCTTGTAAGCCTCCATGAAAAAGAAAAAGAGCTTTCTGGGTAACACATTTTCTAAGAAGCCAAAGCTACACATGTGTGTAGTCCATTAAGCTACTGAGAATGTACTGAGGTCTATGTCCCTGCAGTGCGCCCGTGGAATTAATGTGTTACAAAATAAAAATAAACCTAAAAGATAAATAATAATAAATGGATAAATAAATGCAGCAGCCTCTCACTCTCTCTCGGGGGAATTTGAACGTTGACACGGGACACAGCGGGGGAACGGATGCATACTCCAGGGAATGTTTTCCTGGTAGATTAAAGACGAAATTGAAGGGGACATGTGTCACGCATTTCAAACTCTACAGCGTGTGCCGAAGGCTAGATGCACCCGAATTGGAAGAGAGAGAGAGAGAGAGAGAGAGAGAGAGAGAAAGAGAGAGAGAGAGAGAGAGAAAGAGAGAGAGACAGGACAGAGAGGAAGAGAGAAGAAGAGAGAGAGAGGGAGATTAAGAGCCGTCAGTCGTGTGAATAAGTAATCTCAGTCCGCCTCTCCTTCTTTCAGTGTCTCTCTCCCCTTCTCTCTCTCTCGCTCACTCACTCACTCACTCTCTCTTCACCTGTTTATTCATTGTGTCACTGTGCTTTCTTGTTGATGCCTCTCTTTCAGGGTTACCTGCGTGGGTATACACACACACCGGCTTGCAGCTTGATGGGCTGTGCTATCTACACACGTACCGGCTCGCAAAAATATGGTTTGAGGACAAGCTTCCTGCTGTGCTGGTAAATTAAGTTTCCACAGTGAACACAGCCCCTACTGCAATCTTACAGTAAGTATTCAAACTGCAGTCATATAGGACTAGAAAAATAAAACTACCCTTGAGGCATCTATGCATTCTTGGTGCACTCCTTGTTTTCCTTTCAATTTTGCTGTATTTGATTAGAAGCCCTCTTATTACGAGCATCATTACTACTGGGCCATTTTATGATTGGCAGACTGTAGAAGTACTGTACATTCAAGGCAGCAAGGGTTTTTAATGCCAGAGCAGCTGACTCACATAATACTGCAGGCATATGAAGACTCTTTAGCTCTTTTGGATGGCGTGTGTGTGTATGTGAAGGGGGATTCTAATAGCAGTCGTCACAGGAAACAGCCCCCCCACCCAATCTTGCCTGATAAGCTTACAGGACAGCAGAGCTCAGAGCCTGTCCACTTCATGAGCGTCTACATGCCTGCGGATACATTGAACAGTCTGAAAAGCTATCTGCGCCCTAGTTAATTAAGGAGTCAACACTGAGTGTTTCAAACACTTACACACTCACTGTCTGCTTGCCACTCTCTTAAAACACACACACACACACACACACACACACACACACACACACACACACACACACACACACACACACACACACACACATACACACACACACACACACACATTGTGTTGTTCTCTCAATCTCTGTTGCTGTCTCACTCTCTCATGCACACACACACACACACACACACACACACACACACACACACACACACACACACACACAGCGAGAGAGAGAGAGAGAGAGAGAGAGAGAGAGAGAAAGAGAGAAAGAGAGAGAGAATGACCTCAGCGGGGCCCTTTTGTGATACATCAGAGCTACATGCTCTCAGACAAGTCTCTGCTTGGTAATTTGAAATATGTCTCAGTGGTCAAGGTCACATTGTAGCTGGCAGATAGGAGCTGAGATACAGATTACAGATCTGACTCTCTTCTCTCCTCTTTTGAAATGAAAGGAAATGTGAGAGCAAAAGGTGTTAATTTATGCCTAAAGTGTGTGTGCATGAGAGAGAGAGCGAGAGAGAGAGAGAGAGAGAGTGAGTGTGTGTGTGTGTGTGTGTGTGTGTGTGTGTGTGTGCGTGAGAGAGAGCGTGTGCCTAACTAACTGTGTGAAATCAGCCCTAACAAAGGTGCCAAAAGGTGCTGAAGGTGCTGATTCAATCTCACTCACTGTCTGTCTCTGTCTCTCTCATTAACACACACACACACACACACACACACACGCACACACACACGCACACACACACGCACACACGCACACACACACGCACACGCACACACAGACATAGACACACACGCACAATCGTACAATCGTATGTGCGTTCCTCTTGTGAGAACACTTCAGTTCGAGTTCATGAACCAACATAGGGTCTGTTATTTTTACAGATACGTTTTTATGTTAAAACAATACGTTTTTAGAGCAACAAGAGGCCCCTTTATGTCTGTTATGTGCAGCACTTTAGAACTCAGACCAAGCATGCCCAGTATGCTGCAGCACATACTGTATGCTATAGAAAAGTGTCAGATTAATTGTGTTCAGCATTGCTGTTGTTGATCTGATATCTGAACTGGTCTGGTACCTGTGAACAGACAGGCTGTTGTTGATCTGCTATCTAAACTGGTCTGGTACCTGTGAACAGATAGGCTGTTGTTGATCTGCTATCTGAACTGGTCTGGTACCTGTGAACAGATAGGCTGTGAAGGCGGGGTGCAGCTTGCGGAAGACCTCTTCAGCCTGCTGGATGCGGCATTCACTGGGGACACCTGAGCACGGTGTGAACATGACAGAGAAATCCTCCTCCTCTGTTATAGCATCTTCCAGCAGTCCCTACAGAGAAAGAGTGAGAGAGAGAGAAGGAGAGAGAGATAGAGAGAGAGAGGGAGAGAGATGTTGCAGAGGGAAGTTGAGGAGATTGACACTTATTCAACACTTCAAGATTCAAATCAAACTATTCAAAATGGGAATGCAACTCAATTCCTCTTTTATGGCTCCAGAAAATAAAAACGGGTTACGGGTTTGGCCTCTCGCTGCCTGGCGCCTAGTGTTCTGTGTGCTGTGTGCTGTGTGCTGTGCAGGAGGACTGAATGAAGATCATTGTGGCTCAGGAGTGGAAAGCAGCATTAAGAGGTTCAAACTTTTCAAAGGGAGAAAAATCCTGGGTAGTACTGCGAGCTTGCGCTGATTAAAAACACTGACCGCGGCTCTGGTGGGGGTAATGTTCTCGGTCTAATCTATCTCTCCCTTTTTTAATCCATTTGAAACGAAACAGGAGCAGATTATTATGGATTGTGGATTTATTTTCGAGCTTTGATGTTCCCATAACCTTTTTTTCGCTTTCGTCAGGCTGTCAATGAAGTCTACCCTGCCAGGAAAATAAAACGAACAAACCTGTTTCCTCTGATCACATCATTAGAGCTCTATCTTTTGCTTTACTTCCACTCACCCTGGTTTGATTATATGCAGCAGGTTGACCCTGTGATATTTTTAAAATATATATATATATATATATATATATATCAAATGTGTCCTTCTTACTGGCAGCTCATGAATAACATTTATTGACGGGGACAGAAAAAAGGCTGAGATTTTGCACATTGTATTATCCAGAGAAAGGTAACATTATGAATCCTGTTAAGAGCCATTGATTGAAGCCTTACACAGATGTCCCGGTATGGTGATGAAAAATGACAGGGTCTTTGTGATCTATTTGGGACTCCTAGAGATTCGAGTTAAGATGGATGCCTCAGACAATGTAAACAGACATCAGATGTTTTTGTTGTTGTTGTTGTTTGGAACAGGAGATTAGTGATTGACACCACTTTAGAGAGTTGAGCGTGTGGTGGTCATTAAGGGGAGTTGATTCCGACATTGTTCTCTTTTTTTTGGAACAAACCGCACTTCAAGGATGCCTTGGAAATACTTATCTAGCTTCCAGACTTCTGAGCCTTTGTACTTTCTTTGAACTGCTGGAAGAGATTATGATTGTGGTAGTCAACGAGTGATATCCGTACCATCGTCAAAAGATGTTCAGCGTGGTAAGATGCCAAGGTAAGATGTTTATTTTTTTCAATTTGTCTTTGACAAGTACATCTTTATCTCAGATAATGGAGTTAGAATTTTTACAATCCTTAAAATAGGCAAACCTATTTCAAGAATGTCTTTTGGTTATTATACATGTTTAAGATGTACTATGGCTGAATATATAAGTGAGACAGAAATTAGATTCTAATAGATTCTTGTTTAAGACAGAAGAGCTTTAGAATCCTGACTCCTGAATCCCGAGATATCCTCTGCTACATCTACAAGTTTTATAATAACCAGAAGTCTTCCAAATGAAACTCAATGGTGCTGTTCAGAGATCCTATATTGAGCTGGTTTTCTAAGGTGAATAATATTAGTTATAATGACAAAAGCTGTATCTCAGCACATAATCAAAACAACGAGTCAAGAAGGACTTTTTGAAAGGGTCTCGCAAAACAGATGTTCATTATACAGAGCCTTAGTGGCTATTAATCTGGCTTATGTCTTATGGTTCAATGTTTTAAGATAAACAGTTTAAAAGAAGTAAAGCAAAGAACTTTATATACGTATATATATATTTTAATGCTGGTACGAAACACCACTGGTACATCAATTTCCACAGAGTTTCTTGAAAATCGAATGACTTTTGATCATCAGAGTAAGTAATGCCAACTCCTGATGACCATCTCAAGCAAGGACACATTGATTGAAATCAAGTCAAATGCTGTCCTTCCACAATATCTCACTTACTTTATCTCTGGCACACTGCATAGATTTTAAAAAGCAACAGAAGCATTCTCTTGGCATTCATATTGGCCGAGGCGTTCGTCTTCAGTCCCATGGTAATTTTCTTAAAGGAAAGTAAAGGAGCCATTTTTCTATCCTTTTTGTATGGTGGGTCTTTTCGGGGAGGGCAGCGTGAGGGAATCAGACAGACTGAAAACGAACGAGAGAGAAATGAAAGGGGGATGGTGCTCAATGAGGACCATCAGGACAAACACACGTGGACAAAATGAAATCCGTGAGGGGATGGGATGGACGGACCAAATGAAAAGAGTGGAGAGAGAGAGAGGTGCTTGATGCACCCTGAAAGCTATCCAGCATTCATCTCACTTCAAGCAAATGCAAATTACGGCTTGGATGCAGATACAACCTACTTTTGGGATGGGGGAGAAGGAGGGGTGGAGTGGGGGGGGGGGGGGGGGGCAAATGCATTCTGTTTTATTTCCAATTTCCATCTCTCTTTCTCTTTCTTTTCGCCGTGAATTAAACTTCCCCATTTGTTCCCTCCAGACCGGAATGGAAAAAAAGCAACTTTACTGAATATTCCCCTTTTTTGCTGTGCATATGGTCGCTGTAGTGTTGGAAAGCTAGTGAGGTTGATGCCAGCACAGTGAGCCAGTGAACAGCATCTTATGGCTATGTTTAAAATGGGTCAATGTAATGGTGTCCAGGGCATTCTACATAGCTCCATAAACAATGGTCAGTGAAGCAAATTAAATACATCTAGTGACCTGGCAGATAAACTACTTTTAATGTGATCACATTACTGTTATCAGGATGGGGTTGGAGTGCACACTATTAAATCCATACTTTTGGGACTAGAATCTGATCTCTATATAGATGCATAAATATGAAAACGTGCCTTCTATGGGACTCCATGTGGGTCAAGTGTTTGCTTCTTTGCCACAGCCTCACCTTTCCCTACAGGCCCATTATAAACAGTTCACTGCTATATGGGTTTGGGCTTGATTGATATGCTAAGAGTTACCTCAGTTGGCAGTCTCTTAAGTGATAATCATTCACTGTGCTTTTGATTGGGGGGCTGGCGGGAGGAGGGGGAGGGACCAGGTCCTCATAGCTGCGGGGCCATCCGTTCTCACCTGCCAATACTGTTTGATGAGCTTGCTTATGTGCTCCTCCGCACAGTCCCCCGACAGCCAGTGCAGGTAGTCAGCAATCATTGCACTCCTAATGGCAAAGATAGACAAAAGCACATGATCATACTCTCTCTCTCTCTCTCTCACACACACACACACACCTACACACACACGCACACACACACACACACACAAAATGCAATGCACAAAGCAGTCAACTTTCAATCAATAGATTGCTACTTTTGAATCCACAGGCTGCATACATATACACACAAACACTGTGTACACAAACACACTCACTCCCACACCATCACAGTTTCAAACAAACACTTACACACAGAAACACACACATATGGACACAACTATGACAAAGGCTCAAACATTTCACAGGTCTGTACAAAACAGAGACATAGCACATATTCAACAAAAGCGCGTGACAACACACACACACACACACAGTGAAACATACACACACAGACACACACAACTGGTGGATTGTGCGTCACCAAGGTGCTGTCTCTTTCCCCTTTCTTCTCCCACACTTGCATGCTGCCGCAGCCTGACCAAGAGTGCATTAGCAAGCTATTTCAAATGTGTCAGCCTGTGAAGACAGGGACCCAAAAAAACGACTTCCATTGTTTTTGAATCTCTCCCTCTTTTGTCAGCAGCCATATTTGTCAAGAAGATAGAGGATATTGGTTGGCACAAAGAGGCTTTTAGGCAGGTTTTTTTCCCTTCAGTACTCTTTTTTTTCAGACTTAATTGTCCTGCTATCAGAAAATAACACAGATTAGTCATGGCATGTTAAAAAGAAAGAAAATTGAAATAGCCTCTTTCTTGTACCAGCTCTCTGTTCTTCTTGCCACCATGGCAGTAAGTACTGTATGTCTTATACATGTGAGGAGTTTTCTCACTAAAATGATTTGCAGGTTCAGGTAGTCTTTATCTTTCAAGAGAGGTCCTCTTTGGGTTTGGCCTATACTTATGCAACATAGCACTGACCAGTGGTAGCAGGGACAGACAGGAGGGTTAGATTTTCTATTGGTTTGCCATGGTTTGGTAGTTGAAAGCATCACACAAGCCAACAGTGTGGTTTCATCTTAAACTCGGAGCACAACGCTCATCAATGTGATTTAAGCATGTCTTCATAGCATTACAGGAGTTACGACCAATCAAACCTATTTAATTATTTATGAATGTTTGGATTTACTGCATTTATTTATATTAATTTGCTGCAAAATGCCAAAGGGAGATTATTGGGATTCCACACAATTAAAGCTGCCAGAGAATGGTTCTGGTTGAGAAACCAAGTCCTCTTCAGGAGGGAAAGTGAAATGACTCTGATCCGAGTACCAACCTTGGGCAAAGTACATCTCCTTTGCCCTGGTTTTATGCTTTACCGGCTACAGGTCATCATATTAGCCTCCACAGCTTGGCCAACCTCGACCAGAGACCTTTAATCAAGGGGAATTATTTTCTCTTTACCTTTACTTTTGACCTCTGCTTGTACAGACAAGTTGTCCAGCACCTCGTTTTCAAACCAAGGTGAAACTTTCAATGCAGAGAGAACTTGACCCTTGTACAAAGCATGGATGTCAACCACCAACTCAGGGGAAGTGTTCAACCCAGGATGAAAACATGTGAAAACTGTAGTTAAACTACCACAGCATGAAAGCCCAGTGCAGCTTTTTTTCAGTGTTGAAATGAGTATTGGACCTTACATTTTCAACAAAATGTTGACATTGCTTTCTTTTCTGACGTCAACAATTGGATTGGGAAAGCATCATTTGTGTAGTTCGTCTTATACACTTTACAATGGAGTAAGTCATCAATAAACAGTCAATTACATGTCAACTGACACTTAATCACCTTTCAACTTAGTTGTATCCATGAAGCTAGCCTTCTTTGTATTTTTACACACTCAACACATTTTAAAAGAAAGACAACTTCTAACAAAATGGGGCACAAAATCCATAATGTCTTTGAGTGTTATCAACATGGTTTCACATGGATCACTGCCTTTCATTAGCTGGGGATGATTATTTTTTTTGAAAAGACAAGCGTTGATTACACGTATGGCATTTGCTATTCATTTGGAGAGCTTAAGATGCCAATTGTTTTTCTGAACTCATACCATGTGAAATGACTGTGTCTAAACAAGGGGTGAATTGTCTGGGTAAGAAGGATCCACCTAACACCAAGCAGGGGCTGACTGTGGAGGGGCGAGTGGCTGACTGTGGAGGGGCGAGTGGCTGAGTGTGGAGGGGCGAGTGGCTTGTGCTGAAACGTCCCAATGCGAGGGCCACTGTGGTGGTGTAAGTGCTGCTCAGAAGCTGCATAGCATGCTGAGACCACTTAACAATAATCCCTAGGATTAAACATTTGATCCTTATACTCAAAGCGATGGTGACTGCTCAAACGAAACCCCCTATGCTGGACGTGCTGTTTGCCGTTGGGGGTGAAGCCGTCTCAGTGGCCTGGGGGAGGTGGCTGTTTGTGTTGGGATTGAGCATGTCCAAAACAGCCAGAGGCCTCAGGGTGAGGGAGGGTTGTCTGTGTTTGAACAGTCTATTGACTTCTGATGGACCCAGAGGACACCTCACTGTCCAGAAACCACCTTCAGGTCACACATCCTGGAGTGTCTTCAGAAATCGTAGGCTTTGACAACCCTCCCAAATGCGTTTGTCGATACCGTTTGGCTCCATGGGTAAATTTGAGCCAAGCCGAGCGGGAAGGGTTTGGATATGAACGTCCACACTAACTGAACGTCTGAAGATTACCCTGAGGCTCCTGGGACAGATTTACTGCAGTCGTATTGACGAGTTTAATCATAGTTGATGACCCCTCGCGGGCGCATTCTGTCCGGGTCGATAGAGCAACACCCTGGGGTGCACATGCAAATCAAACCCTTCCAAACAGTTTGGGAGACACATCCACTTCTTCTCTCTGTGATGGAATTGTTAGTGTAGCGGTTTGCCCTGACTCAGATGGTAGGTCCATCAGCTACATCCACTAGTCCCTGATGCGTGTGTCTGGTCCACAGTGCACAGCTGGAGAAAGCCCTTTCCCCTTATATTCTCACAGCTTTGGCTGCAAGGCAAGCTTTAATGCTATTTTAAAGTCCTGTCATGCCACTAGTAAGCCACGTTAGCACGGAGCTATAAAAAGCACTTGCCAATAATGTAAATTTACCGCTTAATCCGTGTCTCTCAGTGGCAGAGGTAACAGGGTGATAACAGTCAATAATTCTATTACACGAGAGTTCCCCCTCTATTGAGTGATGAGGCTGAGCGTGTGCGGCTGCATCCCCCTTTAGAAAAATAGCTCCACAGCTGAGCAATCTCATTGGACTCAACAGCAGGCCACGAGGCTACACCTGTTTATATCCCCAAAGCAGCCTTTACCCCTTTTCCTGAAGACAATGCATTAGAAGTAAATCCCCTCCTGCAATGTTGCTGCACAGTCGGTATGACATTGTTCAATTCAGTTGGCAGACAAGGGTCTCAAGTTAATTTCAAAGTGCTTATTATTCCATTCTTCCTGCTCCCGGCCCGGAGCAGGGGAGAAAAATAATGTTGTCAAAGAGGTAGACAAAAGGTGAAGGAGGCAGAAGAGAGAGTGAAGGGAAAAGATGAGGAAGAAGAAAAAAAAAGAAGAAAAAATCAGGTCTGCAACTTGGAATCTGATTCCCAAGCCAGTCACTTTATATCAAGATAATAACCAGTTTGACAGCCTGAGCCTTCTGTGACTGCAAAGCAGAAAAACGGAAGACGAATGTGTCATTACGGCTGGTTGTGGGGAGCCTCAAGCCGGTGACAGACTAATATGTCCTCATGAAATGAGAAGTGCTGGGTGGAAGAGGTAGGCCCAGTGGTCACAGGTGGACCACAGGCAGAGCCCCGTCACTTCCCACTGCTCTGCACTCTATGATAACAGGCTTTGGGGTCTCTGGCCGCTCCCAGCCTTGACAAGCCATCAAAGGAGCAGAGGGAGAGAGAAAAGGGAAAGAGGGAGCGAAAAAACAAAGAGGGGAGAATAACATAGAGGAGAGAAATGAGTGAGTGAGTGAGTGAGAGAGAGAGAGAGAGAGAGAAGAAAGGCCATGTTCTCTCAAATTTCGACTGAGGTATGCAGGACAAAAGTATGCTGAATGAAAGACGGCCACATACTTCACAAAGTCATACAAGTGTGGAGATTGGCATCGCGCACTCTGCATTGTTTTCTTTTGGTGTCAGCATTTTCAGAATTCTTGGCTCTCCCAGTGCAGTAAGGGTTGGCATGCAGTGCTTTTCACCCACCTCCCCCTCCCCACGCCACCACACAAAATACAAATTAAAAAAGCTCTACAGCTCTGCATATCTGACATTTAATATTGGTGCTTTCAGATCTCAAATACAAATATTCCCTTAATAATTCTTTTGAGACTGTGACAAAGGGGACTATAAAGAAGACCCCATTCTTCATAGCCATGCAGCAGCTCCACATGCTTACGTGTTGTGACCTCACTGTAGTCACGGAGAGCCTGACAATGTGAGGAGCTGCAGAATAAAAGAAGCCTTCATAAAGGCAGGCAGCAGAGAGCATTACGGCAGAGCAGTTCTGGGATCCGGTGATTTTCAGCGGCTCCATCCATCAGAGGCAAAGTCTCCGTTAGCCCATCATCTCTGACAGAGAGCCACAGCGAACAGCATCCTTAATTGCCAAAATGGGCTAATTAAGATGTCTAGGGAAAAAAATCATACCCTGAATCGCGCTTTTCACATAAAGAAAAAATATCATCAAGTAAGATGAACTAACAATGTAACAAAATGAGCTGTCAGGACCTGTACATGGTGTCAAGGAAGTAACAATAGTCCAGTCAATCAAAGCGTGGTCAGTCTGGAACTGTAGCAAGCTCCCCCGTCAATGGCAACTATAAAGGCCAACACTTCACTGCAGAAGACATTTTCCATAAGCAGTAATGGGGACAATCCATTTCTATAAAAGCCACCAACCAGCAAAAAAGCAGTAGGATCTGAAATAGCTTTTTAATAGTTTTGTATTTGGAGCATAATTAAAAATGAATGCAGTATTTCTGACAACTGCTCTGGCACACAGATCTCCGTGGCACTGTAGCAGTATATCACAGTAATACAGGTTTAGCCTGCTAGCCATGGATGCGGTATGCTGCCTGCCCTTTGCATACACAATGGCCAAGTTCCTGGAAAATCCATTAGCATGCATTCCTGCCTGACAGGAGGCATCCCTCAATTTGTTAATCTGCGATGATTGGAGAGTGTGTGGGGGGGGGGGGTTGGACAGGGAGGTGCAGAGATGCTGATTGGCCACTTTGGTCCTGAGCGAGCGGTGTCAGCACCGGCCGACCGCAGGGGAGCCGACTGGACGGCTGCTTGAACACCTTCCCAACCGTGTGACTGAGCACCGTCCCGTCCCGTGAGTCCCTCGTGTCCTGTGTGCTTGTCCTGCCACTGGACAGACAGGTACAGCACAGGACTGGGCCACCCTCTGTGCTCTCCAGGCAGAGAAGCAGACAGTTTAAGTTTGAGAAGACCAGTGTTCAACCTTACATCATCCACTCTTACGCCAGCAAATGTGATGACTTCCCACAAACATACTAATTGTTGCTTACCACAATAACTATAAGTAATAAGTCATTCACAAACGTAGTCATTATAATGTTTGCAGGAAGTTGTAACGTTTGTGGGAAGGTAACATTTGATTTCTACTGCAATAAATCACAAATACAGGGAAATTCTACCAGTTATATCAGTTGTAAAAGTATGTCGTCACAAATCTTCGCCATTACATTTTAGACTATAGTTAGGGGCCAAGCAGAAAAGTTCAGAGTTTCAAAATGTCAGTTTTAAAATGTTTTGTCAAAATTGTAATACCAATAAAAACGCATTACATCATTACATGATAACATTCTGCACCTTATCCAGAATGGACTGAATGTGTGAATGTATTGTGTCTAATAATCATATAGACAGTTTCCTCTGCCATGTCTTGGCTTTGTGTCTTCTTCACCAGCCTAACTGGACTTGGGGAATTCATCACTACTGGGACTGGTGTGTTTGGCTTCAGCAAGATAGGACAGACTACCACCATCATGAGGGAGTTCAGCCTGACCAGCACTGGATAGGATGGCTGTAGAAGATTGTCTTACACTGACCCATGGCATGGTGTTTGCAAGACAGAGCCCTTTGTATCAATCTGATTCTTTTTTGTCAAAACTTAATGGTAAATAAGACCTTTGCCTCCAACTGTAGTCTTTCAATAGACTGATCTCATCCACCTATTTGGCTTGAAAATAAACCAATCTAAAAAAAGTGATGTAATAGTTTTAACCTAGCGCATCTCACATGGGGCAAAATAGATCCTACAACACACTTAACTTTGGGAACAAAAACCTCTGAACTTAATAATACTGATGGTAAAAATGCAAAGCCCGTAGGATGACATGTCAATTTGATAATAGGTTAATCCTTGTGGTTTCAATAAGAAAAACCTTGCTACACAGTTGAACCACATCAATGAAACATTTTCCATCAATCACAGAGGCACCAACCACACAGGTGCATTTCTGTCAATGTAGTGAGACAATAGTCATTCCAAACCCATAAATCCAGTGAAGAGGATCCCATACATGCACACACACACACACACACACACACACACACACACACACACACACACACACACACACACA
Source organism: Sprattus sprattus (assembly GCF_963457725.1). Taxonomy (NCBI): domain Eukaryota; kingdom Metazoa; phylum Chordata; class Actinopteri; order Clupeiformes; family Clupeidae; genus Sprattus; species Sprattus sprattus. The sequence goes on along the minus strand of NC_137921.1, from coordinate 56,898,661 downwards.
CACACACACACACACACACACACACACACACACACACACACACACACACACATGCTACACATGTGCACACACACACTTACTATGAGAATCGATGTCCTCTCAATTTTGCATTTAGGCCTCCGACTATAAGATGGACAGAGCCTCATATAGATTGAACACTCAATCAATCTAAAAATTAAAGACTCCAAAGAGAGGGATTTTATGGTCAGGAAATTTCATTAGATGGCGATGTATTTTGACAAACATACTCTTTCAACTGATTTAGCAGGTAGAATGTCACTATATTAGTTATTTATAAAATTTGATGTTATAAATAAATGGTACCTTCCTAAAAACATAATAACTTCCCACAAACGTAATAATTGTGAGCACTATCTTCGTCTTTAGTAAGTGCCACAGCACAATGCTATCTCTCAGCTTCCTTTAAACCAGATGCAAACACTACAGCAGAGATGTCTGAGAGCTAGAGAGGCTGCACAAGGTTCTTGAGCTCTATTAAGAGTAAGAGAGTTCTCAGTATGAGGCATGTAAATGACAAACACTTCAGATGGAATATTTCAACCAAAAGCCACTCCAGTACAACCACAGGATAAAGGGAACACCGTGCAGCAGGTAAAAGTGAAGAAAAAAACAAAGAAGAAGCTATGGAAAAGGAGGGGGATATGAATAAATAAAGGAGGAAGATGGAGGGAAAAAGACAAAGATGAACAGAGCACAGAGCAGTGGGGGAAGACGAGGAGAAAGACAGAAGGGAAGAGCACACTTCAGGACTCTACTGCATGGTGCAACTGAGGCAAAATGGTTCAATAATGATAAAAGAAGAGAAATGACACCCACAAAAAACAAATGGCTTTGCGGCAGAGCGTTTGGCCATGCTGTTTGGCAACGGCAATGGATTTTAACGATTTATTACTGTACCGTTCAATAACAAACGGGTGTCTGTCAGAAGTAAGGGACTACTAATGGCCCCATGAAAAGTTGATAATCATATCATTAAGATGCAAATGGCATATTAACAACAGAGTGGCTGTAGGAAAAGACGGCGCACAGTATCTGGGTGACGTGGCCATTAGAAATAAATGTGATGATGGGCCCTCCAACGGGCCCCCTCTTCTCACTGACACAACGGCCCAAAGAGTCAGTATTTATGGATCTCTGGGAACACACTTCCCCTGGAAGGGCAGATGGAACAGCCGCAACGTGACAACCCGCTGAGCCAACATGTGTTTCCTTCCCTGCCTTCTAAATGAACTCGGGGCCAGAGCGGATCCGTCTTCATTTCCTCCGGCTGAGGAGCCGTGCGGAAAGCCCACTCCTTCCTCCCCTCATGGCTCCCCTGCCCAGCCTGCCCTCCCACCTGCCCAGTCCAGCCCGCTGGGCCATCATTCAGTGGGACTCACCTCACTGCCTCACAGGGGTTCCCCAGCAACCGGTATGCCATGGCCTGCTGGAGGTGGCTGCGGAACTGCACTGGGTTCAGGTGGATGCTCCTGGAGATGGAAAAGAGATTAAACACACTGGTGAGGGTGGTTGCATCCTGACTGAGTTCAGTCCTGTTGAAAACACAGCATACAGTACATACATACATACATACATACAAACATACAGACGTACATACGTACATACGTAGACAGACAGACAGACAGACAGACAGACAGACAGACAGACAGACAGTCAGACAGACAGACAGACAGACATACATACATACATATATACATACACTACAACTACAGCTTAAGTTGTCTGCATTTGCATTTACTTTATTATTAGTTATTGTACTGGATGTGTCATTTCTAAATGAAACTTCATCTTAGGTATGTATGGCCATGAAGAACAAGCTACAGTATATACGCTGTTCATTACTATACGTGGTAGACCTTGGATCGCATCCTTCCGTGTACACGGTTCTACTGTACATTCAGACAAAAGAGTCTCAACAAAACATTAAGTTGTTTCTTATTACGCAACCATTATATAAATCTTATTTTACCTATTGATTTGAACAGCCTTGTTAGACCAAAGCAAAGCACACAAAGCCTGATGTAATACTAAAGCTTCTGGATTGTGCTGTTCCCCATAAACAAATGAGGCCAATCTGAAATTATTGCATGGCATTGAAAGTCACAAAAAATTGATGTTGCCATTCACTGTGCCACACAATGATGACAACAGCATTTCAGCCAGGAAACTCCCAGAATATATTTATGAGCTTTATTTATGTAAACGACAAGGTAGTATGTTTGGTCTTGGCGGACTAGATCTGTTTAAGCTGCTGCTGCTGCTGTTAGATGGAGCTGATGCCAACCTGGTGGCGACCGATGTAGAATTTCTGCTGCTGGTTTTGGCTGCTGCTGCTGCTGCTGTTAAGCTAAGTTAAGTTAAGATGAGATGAGATGACTGCAAAGACACCCCTAGCCCAAGCCGATCCAAGCAGCAGGTAGAGCTGAGGAGGAGGTAGCACGAAAAGCGTTCATAGCGCGGAACAGCTGTATGGCAGTACGGATTATAAACAAGTTGTGTGTGGGGAGTAAGAAGCCGACTGGCTCAAACATTAGAAGACAAAGTGCCAAAGTGCCACGCAGAGTTTAATTTTTAATAAAACATGCTAAAGATTGTAAGGGATTCCTCAAATATATTTTGGTTTAATTTACAACCCTATCCGTATCCCCACCTTGTCTTTCTAGGTCGGCATCTCAAAAGGCTGTGTTCCTCTCTGAAGACAAAACAGCTCAACGAGCCCACCTGCCTGCGCTGCCTGGGTACATACACCTACATCTCTATGGCTGCTTGTCTGCGTGTTCTCAAGTGCAACAACGACAAAACTCCCAGCAGCAGTATGACAAGCTTTGCAGATGTGCTCCAAAGACTGCCGCTGCGGTGAACGTGTGCCATGCTCGATTCTCACTCAAGCAGCAAGCCCCCCCCACCCCACCCCATCCACCCTTCCTCCCTGCCTCTATCAAGCTCTTCCCCAGCAGCTTGCCAGCGATGATAGCCAACTTTGAAGCCCCATTAATTGCTGTGCCTCCCGCCCTGTCATCCCTTGTTGGAACATGCTGGGCGTTCCTCCCTGTGCACACAGTTTGGTGAGCGGCGGCACCACCGTGCTCCGAAAGCAACTGGCCTGGGCAAATTAATTGCATGTTTCCGGCGCCTTAAATGTGCTGATTATGGAGCAGGTTGTCTGTAATTAAAGAGCTCCTGACAGACCGCCTTTGATGAGGGCTGATAAATCGCCATTCCAGAGAGGTAGCGTAAAAAAAAAATCACTCACCCCCCCTCTCTTCCCTGTCACTCTCTTTTCTACCAACCCTCTGGGAATCTCAGTCTCTCTCTTCCTCCTTCTCTCTATTTAACCCTCTACCAAAAAAACCCTATACTAACTTTTGTTGTTTGCAAACTCATCCTACCTCCACTGCCACCCACACACGCACTGCATTTTCCTGAATAATTCAGCATTCCGGAACATTTCAGCTATTAAGTGCAAGCATCATTAACCTATAAAAGCTTTCCATTTTGCCCGCTGACCTGGGCGTTCTCTGCCAGGCACCCTCAATGCCAAAATGCCTGACATCTCCTATCCTAGGAATCCTATCAAATCACACACATATGTGGACCGAAGATGCATTACTATGGCTGAGCATACTGTTGGATAAAAAAGTTGAAGAGGTTTAAGAACAAGACATGAAGCAAAGCAAAGCAAAGAGAAGACTCTCCTTCCTGAACTCTGGCTGGGAACTCACGGTAGCATCTGGGGCAGAAAAAATAAGGTGCTTATTTTTTATTTAGAGACCTGGGAGTGAAACAACAACTCCAATAACAACACACACACACGAGCACACACACACGAGCACACACACACACACACACACACACACACACACACACAACATTTGGAAATAGCAAAATAGCAAAGGTATCTGACACAACTGTGTGTTTGCCAGAGGTCTTAACTGAGGCCCGGGCGTAAACCGTACTCCACATGCCTTCCTGCTACAAACTAGGTGACATTAGTCATGGTTTTACGCAGTGCATCATTGATAGACACATGTAAACAACACACACAAACACATACCAAACACACAGGGACTAATGCTTTAGGTAATTAGCTACCCCATTACTTCCTCACCAGGTCATTGCAGTGGCAATGTTTGTCCTTGTTTTCCTGCTGTTCCTACTCATTTTTTAAACATAGCATCTGATTCACATGGGCTTTTAGATGCATTTCATTAGATTCAACCAGAACCATTACATTTAGTAATTAATCATAACAATTTGGCAAATTGTAGTCACGGGGAGGATTGTTTGGAACAAGAAGACTGTGTTTTACGAAAAACATGTTTTTTTTTCCAATCGTGTTTTAGACGTTCAACTCAATCTCTAGTCACTATTTTATGATTTTATGAAACGCAGATTGCTGTCACTGTATTCCTAACAGGCAAACACAGTTCTGTCTGACATTTCTGTAAATCTTGTCGCAGCACCATCTGGAAGACGTGGGTGATGATCACACCATCACAACTGTTTACACATCTTTGGAGGGTGAGTTTAGAAAACCCTGAATGTTCCATACAGAAAATAAACATCCAACTATCCAACTATTTGAATCTTTTACCACCATAATGTAGCCTACTGTACCTCGCTGCGCTATCACTGTCAGATATTATTCACGGCCACCCAATTTCATCCGAATGCAACCAATTACCAGCATGTGGGCTGGCTTTTTAAAATGTTAATTGCACCCATTAATCTAGTCCCTGCGTGATACTCTCTGAGGACAGCAATTTTTTTATTATTATTTTGGCCAAAACTTATTTTTTTCCCTCTGTCTCCCGAACCATGGCTATTGGTGAGCCACAACCAGAAAAAAAAAATGGTTTACATGTTCTGTCATGGGATGGTGGCATTTCCATTCTATAGCTGTGTGGTAAGTATATGTACAATGTATATAAGTACATATGACTAAATGTATCAAACTGGGACAGCACATGTATTGTATGCTTGCAGACGTACAAATGTTTACTAATAGTGAATACAAAAATTATATCAGTCATTCTCTAACTCTGATAAAATCATTCTCCCTTCCCTTACAGAGAAAATGGTTTCAGAGTCTCAAAATGATTGTTTATAGATGACAAACTTGCGGTGTATCAAGGAGGAAGCCTTCTTGTTAGAGATTTGGCATAAATAACCTGGAGACATAGACATACACCGCCTCAGAATCTGAAAGCAGCACTGAGCACATTGTCATCGCAGTAAGTTCAAAGACCACAACATGGTATTTTTATCTGAATTGTTTTGTCATGTTGCCGCTGTCTATCCCATATAAAGAAACTAATATATACAAAATCCTTTTAGCAGGAATCGACAAAGCCTCCTTTGATCGAATCCTGCTCCTACACTCTTCCCCTTCAAAGCCAGCACAGGAAGAGAGGAAAGTAGAGACTGCTGAAAAAAAAGCCACAACCAACTTATTTTCTGCCAATACACTAATGACACAGCCAGCAAATGTAACAAACTGAGGCACCTATCCATCTGGGATTTCAAAACACCGGCTCCGTTATGCTTATTGCCGATCTTCTCCTGGCACTGTGAACTCTGGAAACCTAGGAAATCTCAAAATACTTAGATGGTGCAGCACACTATTTTGGAGCAAATACTGTGCCAAATTGGAGAGCCAAATTCCAGTCTATCTGAAAATGACATCAGTAAACAATATGCATATTTTCTGAAATAAGAAAAAAAAATCAGGTTCTGGGGAGCTGTGACCCAAGCTGTAGCATCATTCACACTTACCATGTACGGGTCAAAGGGCACATAGGGCTCTGGAGGCTGACCTATGGTGACTTCCTGATGCTACTCTCCATCTCTCTCCCAGTCCTATTTATTTTCTCTTTACACTGTCCTATTCAGGCTAGTAACCCAAACTAAACATTTAAAAAATCTAAGTGTGTACAAGGAGAATAATGATCACAGCTGGAGTAAGGAGTTTGAATCCTTCAGCTAGCACAGAACTACTGCCAAGTACACTTAAAGGCTACTTTGGTTCTGTTATCAGGGATCATTTAAATAGCATGTTCTTTCAGAGACACACACAAAACAGACAAGGTACTGGAATACTGTATTACAGGTAAATGAGTTTAAAATCAATGTAATAACGAACATTCCAATTGTGTATAACTGATAATAGAGACGTTTGCATCTGTGCACATAATCTATGATCATGTCAACTCCTATTCTTTCTGCTTTGTATGTATATGTCAAGATAGGAATTACATAAAAATTAGGACATCAGTGGACAATATTGGGGAATTGCAATATTTATTTATTAAATGAACAATGTAAAAATATATGAAAGATGTGCAAAAGCACAATGCCAATTAAATGTTTAGGACAGTAATACAAATTACAATATACAAAGGACCTTGGGGGCTATTCTGTGGTGAAAAAGTAGATCGGCTATCCTTGGGAATGTGTTCCACTCCCTGCAAGAAAAAAATAGCTCCAAGAAAAAAAAGGCTTAAGTAGGTATAAGCGTGGATATAACTGAGGGGGTAAAAATGCACAAAACACAAATATGAAATAATGTGTATCAAGAGACGATGCTTGCTTGCTTAGTGGCTTCCATCCTTGTATCATCTTTTCTTTTGCTCAAGTACCCATATGGATATACTGTATCCATCAAATGTTTAGTCTATGTGTATTGAGTTCACAATGAGTTTATAAAGGCCCTTTTTTCTTTACCTTACAGTCTTTCTGTTCATTTTGGTTAGATACCTATGAAATATTTGAGATTGATCATGCAACTGATTCACCTTTGAAGGGCACCCCATTTCAGGTTGAAGCTTTCCCATTACACCTTGCAAAACATCAAAAACCGCACGGGGAACCCATTTGCTTCATAAAATAAGACCTTTTAAATGGCATGTATTCTTCCCTCACATTAAAAACGTATTCAGACAGCATACGATTAGAGACAGCCAAAGTGATGCTATGTTTAAAATCATGTCTCAATTTCTGAATGACTTCTCTGACATTAGGCACTTATCATTAAGTATCCTGGTACAAAAACATGGCACTAAACAAAGTGGCAATTAAATGCCTGATATGAAAGTGACAATTGACCTGCAGTAAAAAGTTTGGGGGTATACTGTATATTTTGTCCCTTTTCCCTCGTGACTATTTTCATTTATAAGTCACGGTTGTGCAAAGTCTTGTGTGGTATCAAGGATTTCACATTGACTCTACATAATCATATGCCAACCAACACCACAAGGTCTACAAATATGACTCAGCCGCTCACGCAGTGTGTGTCCTCATCTGGCTGTACTGGACTCATAAAACAATGACAACCTTACTACCTTTCACTGCATCGACTGAATTACACTGCCAATCACTGTATATTGTATGGTTTTGTAAGAGATTCTTGAGCAGCTCCACAGCATGTATAGCAGAGCTGAGGTACTACAGTGAGAGGGCTCAACTATTCTACTGATTTTTCAATAACATATTTAGTCCTTCATCACAGGTTATGACAGACTCAACAATAAACTGAATGGCAGACTTGACGTATATTTCAGTGACACACTGTTGACAAGGGTGTTAGTGCTTCCTGTTCCTCAAATACTAAATGCTTACAGATGTTGAATTCAGCGTTTGTGCTGAGAGTAAAATGAAATGAACCCCATTTCCTTTTTGCAATGGCCCAGGGCATTACCTGTAGGAGTGCCGAAGTGCTTTGTCAGGCTTCTTCATTCGCAGGTAGCATGCAACGAGTCGGGACTCAATGAAGCAGACAACCTTGGAAATGTCTTCATAATTAGCATTAAAGGGTTCCTTCCAGATTGCACCTTTGGAGCACAACTGCGGAGAAAAATTAGAGAGAGAGAGATTGAGGTTTAGCACTCCTTTATTTAACAAAGATTTAAATCTCAAACCCCCGCCCCCCCCCCCCCCAACCTCGCATTAAAGACAAACAACTGATCAACAGTCTCCTAAATCCCACAGAAAAGACATCCCCTTCCAACTGCTGGATTTAGGTGTGCCATGTGTCTGTAGCTATAGCCCCTGAACAAGCCTCCATTGTAAATTGGCCCTATGCTCTTCAACTGGAGGCTTATAAAAAAACCTTCAAGAAATCTGGCCCAAATACTTCTGACCACCTCCATGCTGTGATGCAGCTGAGACCAACACTGAAGGACAGCCATAGTTCATCCCCAGGCAACAGGCAACACCATCTGAACCTCCTCCAGCACCCTCTAATCTAATATGTACAGTTTATGGCCATGGGTGAGACAAAAAACCACACCTGTTGTTCCAACTAGCCGCCTAGGCTATGCACATTGCAGATCTGTGGTCCAGATTGGAACAACCCGGGAAAATATATCAAACAAAAAAAAGCTTTCACAGCACTGCAACTATCGCCAAAAGACATCACGTTGGTATGTTGGCAAGCCTTTTATCAGTGCCAACTGGGTTTGAGAGGATTCATTACCTGGTTCGTAAGGTTTCTGCATGCTTTTTCAGTAGTAGCTAGCTTTCAGATCTGGGAATGAAACTCAGACCTTCCTGGGGGCAATAGTGCTGTTTGTTGATATTAATAAAGGTATTCTATTCTACAAGGCGAGGGAGACAGTTTAGTTAAGTCAAGCCGCTCCAGGTTCAAAAGGGAAAGTTGTTGGTGACATCCCATTGGTGTTGCCTTCCTTAGGAGTACAGCAGCCTCCGTGCAATCTGCAACCAAAAGGCATTGATGTGGCTTTGTACATCAGATCTTGACCCCAAGTGGGTAGATGTATCGCACTGGTGCAGTCCAGACAAGGAAAACAACCATCTGTCTGCTCTGCAACACCCTAACCATCTCCAGAACAGTGAGTTTATGCCCCAACATGGATGCAGCCAGGTTAATTGAGACCAGAACCCTATTCCTGTGAGAGCTCAGATAATGGCCAGTTCCAACTTGGCAGAACCCTTCCCCAGCACACCCTCCCAAATCCTACGTCTGTATTCCTAAAAACACCTCAAGGGATTTAAACACATCTCTCCCCCACCATAAATCCCCCGGAAACAAAGGTGGCAATCAATTAAACCTTACTTTTTGCCCAGTTAATCATAGCCGTGAGGCTCCTTCATACACAGCTAGATCCCCAGAAGGAGTTAAAACATCAGCTTGTCCATGGACATCAGCTTGTCCATAAATAAAAACAGTAACATCATCTGCATAGGCAGAAACACAATAGGATGACCAAGCTGAAACCCCAGGGACTAAAGCACCTTTAAGCCCTTTCCTAAACAAACCCAATAAAGGCTCAGCTGGAGAGAGAGAGGGAGAGAAAGAGAGAGAGAGATAAAGAGAGAGAGAGTAAGAGAGTGAAAGAGAGCGGGGGGAGGTTAAAAAGGCTGACAGAATGTATGCTCATATTTTCTCAAGGACTGGAAAAATAAGAGCAATAGTCTGTCGTGGTGTGGCGGTTAGTTATGGTCTGATTTCCATACAAGTGACTGTTAAATAAAGAAGACACTTCATGTTAAGAGTTCAATAACATTCCACTGATTGATACATTTGGCCCCTCAAGTTCCAAGGCACACCGTATCTACACTGCAGCCTAGTCTGTTGGATAGGAGACCTTCAAAATAAAACAGTCTTGTTGACAATGCAGAGCATTTGCTGGGGACTTGCAATCCAGCTACCACATCTTTTCAAGTGGAGAAAAAGTGTTTAACAAAGACTTGCTGCAGTTGAAATGCTTCTGACAAATGGGAAAAAGACACTTCACCAGTATGTCACCACAGAACAGCTTGGCTCTAACGTTCCCTCTCATTTGGACTAATTCATCATTCAGTGCTATCTATTGATCTCTGCACTTTATTTCATTAAAAGAATGCAAGGCGTATCGGGAGGACGCAAATGAATGAGGTCTTGGCCCGCAAATATCAACACGTTTATCAGACTGAAACAGCATCCTCGTATCTAATTAGCTCTGAATCGGCCAATAACAATAACAAGATCTGAAACACAATTCAAATCCTTCTATGAAATAATGAGCGTTAAATGCATCCAGGCTCTCACAACTTTGAGCAAACCCACCACTGACTAATCATAGGAACTTAACTGAGTGACTATGGAGACCTGGATTGTGCCACGGGCAAAACTGAAGTAATTAAAGGAGTTTATTCTGAATGTCAATGGCAAAGCGTGGATTCATTCTCATTAGCATATCTGAAATCCAGAGACATACCTGATGTTTTAATTAACTGACTCAGAGCTATCATGGTGGTCTTAAATATATATATTTTAAGTTATAGGCCTATCAGACGAGATTTTTTTCGCGCACACGCAATAATTATTTAGGCTGTGCTCTCTATTTTTCAAATAACAGATGTTATGTAAAAAATGAATGTAAAACACCACAAATGAATGAATATACTCAAAGCTGGACCAAGACAGAATGAAACTAATATGTACCCCAAAAGAAAAGACAAGTAACACAAGAACAACAATTAAAGCTGGTCCCCCAATGAAGGCTAGACCTTACTACCATTACTGCCCTACAAATTCAAAGTGACTTTTAGGCCAGAACACCTAAAAAATAAAACTCTGCTATTATCCTCATGCCAGAGAGAGCAATAAAAGGTTTGCCGAAAGACCTGAATGAACTGGCTACTTCCAGAACACTCCTGTGTTGAACTGACCAAGCTGGCATGAAGATGACTAGGTAATGACACAGTTTGGAATCTGGGGTGTACAACCCCTTTCATCGACAATTTGGGGCAAATAAACCACTTTTTGCACTTCTGCAGCTAGAGCCGAGAAATTGAAATAATAAATAACAACAATGTAATCTATTTGTTCAGAAAGTAAATAAATAATATAAAGTAAAATAAATAAAAATAAAAGGGTGGTTCGGAGGTGCATTTTAATTTGAATATAAAGTACCTCGAGTGCTGTGGTAAAACGGCTTGCCGCGGTGTCATATCTCTTCTGTCGGTAGCATGAGTCGGCATCCTGTAAGGCTACATCCAGCCATTTGTCAATTTGAGGCAGAGAGCTGAGATTAGGTCCACTTCGAGGGCCCAGTATTTCAGCCGGCTGACACATTAATTGTGAGCCGGCACAGGCTGGGGCCTGTGAGGGCTTGTGGGTAATGTCCTGTTCGCCACCATACACTAGCCTGGCCTCGGCCTCCACTAGAGTTCTTAAAGGGATGCGTTGGACAGGTGCAGAGGAGGAAGGAAAAGAGAAGTTCCCATTATTATCCTCGGCTTTGTTCTCCTTCGCCCATCCATCTCCTGCTCTCCCTCCATCTGCACCTGTCCTCTCAGGCCCTGTGATGTCACTCCTTTTCCTCTTCCTTTTCCTTTTCTTTCGTGCGTTTTCCCTGGGTGGTGTCTGGAAGTGTTCTCTCTGATCTTCACTCTCAGTGCTCATGCTGCGATTTGCTATCTTAGATGGTCCCGAGAGCTCTGGATTTTCAGCAGAGTTTGCCATGATGTGCCTAGGAGAGATTATGTATGTGAATAGGATGCAAATGCTTAGCATAAATCAAAAACAACGCAGAAAAATTAAAAAAAACAACAACTGTGATCTTCCCCGAGGTCGCCATTATGCAGTAAAAGGTATTTTGAGATGACATGCTCATATACGTATATATGGCTGAATCAATACATTAGTACACTGGATAAAATCTCGTACTCATCTCATCCCCTTAGCTCCTTTCCCACCCCTCCTACTTTCATTGCTTAATACAACAATGATCAACAATGTCAGCAAAGTGGTGGAAAGGGGATGGCTTCAGATTTTCATGGAATTTTGGATAGTTACATATACAAATATCTGTAGCCTAAATTTTTTAAATAAATAAAAAGTCAAATATAATTTCAAGTGGGCAGAGTGGCTTAATAGGCGAATCTGACTATCCATCATCATGGGAAACCTCAGAATTGGACATTTTCAGTCCAGATGTCAGTTAGCACAGTAAAATGCTTTCGTATTACAAGTGATCACTAACTACTCTAATGGCTATCACAGTTTCTAATTTGGTCAAAGCATATTCAGCCGTGGACAATACAGATAACAGGTAGGCACTGGCGTCAAGCTATCCGAGTTTTGTGGGGTGCAGGTGCAGCCTACAATTAGAGAACCGGGCAAGAGTAGCCGACTTGCGGGTGTCATCATAGACGTTTTAAGTTGATATTGCAATGCAATTTTAACAGAAGGCAGCTAAGTCAAGGAGAGCCCAAAATATGTTGCCTGGACAGGCGAAATTGAGTTCGGCGTTTGGCACGTCTATGGGTGGAATTTGGAAATCTCTCAAATACGCCCAGGGAAGCTTCTCTTTCTTCTCTACATTTCTTATAAGTGTTGTAGATAGTGTGGTTTAAAGTTGCAATGGTGTTGGCTATTCTGTTTATTTAAAGATAGGGAGCAAAATGTCACGTCAAGAGCTTTATACCGGGGCAGAGTGTAACGATTTCTCTAAAGGCACTGACTGCAACATTAGACCATGCCAAACATAAACTAGGCCTAGGCTGCTCATAGCAGACCAATAGGAAGTGAGCGAAAAAAAAGCAGAGCACCAAATTATATAGACATTTATCGACATACAATCAACAAAGTTTCAACAGGTCGAGCCTTTATCTCATAGGGTCTCAATGAAGCGCTGATAGCCTATGACAGGTAGCCTATACAGCAAAACACATACAAAAAAGCGCTAGTTCTGACAAATGTAGTGGTAATAAGTCACGAATGCTAACTCAGAACGTCCTTGCTTACCGTGCAGTTCTTATGTGTTGAATGATGGAAATGAAAATCTTTGTTGAAATGATAAAAATGCGATTTTTGAAAGTGGATGCCCAGTTTGATGGAATACACTCACATTTCCTTGCACTTCGTAGAATAACATTCCAATAGGAATGTTTTCCTCGTTCTCATAGTAGCAGAGCTATGTTGTTCTAATTCCATGTTCCATTCCAGGAAATGTATCCGTTTAGTATTACAGTTTTTCACTGTTGCTAAAACCCGTTTTTCAAAACAGTAACGTCTTTCTCAAAACTGCACACAGAAAATTGAAAACCTCACACACAAAATGCTAAACCTGACACTCCCTTTGCAAGATGACTCTTTGCTATCAAATCTCTTAACTGTTCACAAAATGGAACTCGTGTTTTCATTTGGTACACACAGCCATATTTTCAAAACACACACACATACATTCATTTAGTTCACACAACTAAGCATTAGCTGCACACTACCAAGCATTTACAGCACACAGAAGTGCAAAATTGAAAACACAATCATCGACACACACCATATGAATGACAATGACTCATTGAGCCCTTTCTCCTTTTGTAAAATTTATCAGTGTAGGCCTACATTTTTCATAGTCAAACATAAAACAGCAATACCGTTGTTCTCACAAACCATATTTACAATTTTAGTCTCCTGTTCCACCCGATTGTATTGACATAAAATTGTATACAAAATGCTTATAGTTTTTCTCAATTGCTTACACACATTTTTTGAAAGCATGCCTCGTTCTCAAAACTCTAAACACAAATTCCAAAGCAAGTAACTGAAAATGCAAAACCCTTTATATCTCCTGGAAAATGCTACTTTGCTTTCAAAAAATATTGAAAGTGTGTTTTCTTCCTCCACAGTGTGGTTCTCTTTCAGTCCTGCAAAATACAAATACTGTGAGCACACTACGTATATTATATTGATATGCAGTATTACAGTACACAAGGCAAACAGATTTCGTACTTGTTCTCCATCCTGAAGGTTCTAATGAAAAACCATGAAAACATGGTCTACCACAGCGGCCCAAATCTCATTAGAGATGACCATTCTCCTTCTTCTTTCTCCTGATCCTCCTCCTTCTTCACCTTGTCCTCATTCTGTTCCTCCTCCTTGTCCTCCTCTTCCTTCTCTCTGTCCTCCTACTCTTCAACCTCCTACTCCTCCTCCTTCTTGTCCTCCTCTTCTTCCTCCTCTCACTCTTACCCCTCTCCTTCTCTGGTTGTGGAACGTTTCAAAGTTTTCAATAGTTTATCCAACAAAACAGAGGCTCAAGACACTTTAATGGTGCAGTCCTCACTGCAAATTGGTCAAAAGACCTGAAAGTTTAGAGATTTGACTATTTGTGGTTTGCAGGTTGATGCTTTGAGATTTTACTTGAAAATTGTGTGCAACAACAGAACTTTGTGTACACTGTTTTGACAACAACGTGATGTGTAATTGACATCAGTGTGTTCACAAGGAAAATCGGACTCTAATGTAGATAAGGGAATCTTAAGTATTTCCCACTTGGGGCGAGCGATTGATACATGACGTGAAGGTTGTGCAGATTGTGCCGAATTTTCGCTTTATACTTTTTAACAATAGTGAAAAACTGTAATCAGCATTTCAATGTAGACTAGTTGAGTTGAGAAGCTCTGAAGTAACTTCTCGATTTCTAAAATAAGCTCTTACGTACCTCTTAAGAAATCGATAATATTTGTATATTATATTTCTCTAGGAAAGCCTTTTAACTACAATGATACAGGTTGTGGGAGTATGGAAACTGAGAAATGTGGACACATTTATGTAGCCTATTTGAGTGACTGCTATGAACATTCAAATCAAATTTCTAAAAACCAACACGGTGGGATTCATTTTGATTTCTGATAATAGTGTGTATATAAAATGTGACTTATATAGATCATAGAGCACTGGTCTGCTCCATGCTCTAGAAGTTTTAGACTAAACCAAAACCAAACCCAAACTTTTCATCGCAGGCTCAATTTTTTTTAAACGGATCAAATCTGGCCAGATTACATACAGTTTTATTATATCGTTTTATTCTTTGGAATGGTTAATGTTAGACGCATGTCTGTTAAATTAATAATTAGGCTTACCCTTCTAACATACAGTCTAAATGGTTGGCCCTGACCATATTGTAAAAGAAGTTGGCTAAAACTATAAACTCATCACCAAATAGGTTAGTTACAGACTATTATTACTGTCATACTTAATTTGAACTTTGAATGTATGCTATACTTTGCATGCAGACTCGCCTGTTGGCAAAAGTGCAAATGTGAAGGGGTTAAAGGAGATGTCCTTAACAATCTGAATACCCTATAAAAAGGCAGCCGTGGTTCCCCAAAGTGAAAGCGTGGGAGTGCTTATCTTCTGTTGAATCTAAATGTACCTCTTGTCAGAGGGTGATGTGCTGAAGACCCGTCATCCCCATTAAGGATTTTGATGTTAGAAGCCGCAGTTCTTCTTGACATTGATGCTGAGGTAGTTCACAGGTTTCTCTCAGGACGGGAAATGGAGGTACTGTGAATGAACGCCTACGTCTTAAAAATCTTATCTTGACTCAAAAAGCGAATTTGTTTGTTTTCCCATTAATGTCCTGATCATCCATAATTTTGAATGAAACTATACGCCATGCAACAAAATCCCTGAAAGCTTTTAGTGTTGGAGTTGAGTTGAGCGTCCATGTAATTTTGGCAGTTCTGCATGCTAGCAGCTAAAACCTTAAATGACAGGAGGCTTGGGATCCACAACGTTGGAGTCCGTAGCGTAGTAGATTTCTCCATCCACACTGAAGTATAACACTAATCAAATGCTTGCCAGCGTCAACATTCTGAAGGTCTAATACTCTTCTGGGAAACTATCCATCTGAGCTTGTTCCATTAGTGTTATTTCAGTTTCCCTACTGTTCATGAGTCATCATCAGTGAGGCCTGCTAATATGTGTCAAAGGTGGTCTCATTTACTGGTCTCAGGTGGTTGTGGGTCATGTTATGCTAGGCTTAGGCCTCAGTTCTTTGCTGTGCAGAACTCAGCAGGTCCTGGAGTGGTTCTGGAGCAGTGCTGCTGGCTGTGACCCAAAAGGCAGGTTGTGGAACAGGGGCCCAGGAGCATCTTGGCAGTGAGTGTTTAAGAAGGAAATTGTTACTGATCATTTAAAGGTGCATTAAGGATTAATAGCTATTCGCTAAAGGTATGCTAGCAGCTAAAACTAACGAAATCTCTTGAAATGTGCTGACTTTGACATTATGACAAACTAATTACTCAACGACTGTCCTTACACAGTAAAACATCAATCATGTGCAACACAAGACTAAGCAAGACGGCAAATAAGCTACTTACTAGATCGGCAGAAGGTAATCAAAGTCATGTCGGCGGGCATCGGCAGGCAAAACTACAGAAGGTAGTTATATGCCTATCAACCCTGCTATGCCATTGGCACGGACGCAATTCTCCATATTAAAAGTCATTGTAGCGCCCCAATTTTTTTTAAGCTGTTATTTTAAGGTTAAACTGCTTATCCTAACCCTAATCCTGAAGCATAATTGTTGCATATTGTGCCTTTAATGTTCAGTCAGCAATTCTTATCCAGTACATTTTTTTTGTCAAACTCAGGGAATTGCTTCTCACAGTCTCCTAGCTTCCCATTCTGTATGTGTGCTCAAAATCAATCAACCAATCAGCAAATCAACATGTTCCTTCAGGAGCATGAAAAGCAGGGGTGTAAATATTAGTGTTTGTTGAGCTCAAATATCAACAACCTTTTGCCAGAATTGTGGACTGTGCCTTTAATGTGATCTTCCATTGAGTAGGATGATCATTTAAAGTGCAGTTACCAGAGACATAAGGTCAAGCTTGGGTGCTAACTACTTCTTTACATGCTTCGTCCACTGGTTAGTTGGATCCATCTTCATGATGTTCAGTATACAGCCTTTGGTATTTCTAAAGTCACAGATGAGTGATGACATCAGTGATATTCCATGTTTGTCTGGCTTGAAGTTGCTCTAAAAGGGTGGTCATGCCACGCCAGTTCTTTCAGCTCTAGTGTCCAGTGAATGTGGAGTTTCTATCACATCTTGGTAGGGGAATCAATAGTGGTGGGTGCAAGAATGGCACAGACAGTTCAATGAAAATAATTTAAATTGATCAACATTGTAAAGTTATTAATTCCCACTGAAAATTGTCACGACCCAGCCTGGTCTGCCCCGCCCCCTGCTATCAGTGTTCTCCATTCTCTACAGCTGAGTAGCAGAGTCTGGGCAGGTGTGCCGAATGAGGGCTTGATGAGCTCCTGAATAAGAAGGCCTGGGAGCAGTGTGCTACAGGCTCCCTCTCCTCGACGTGTCGTTATGTTTGTTTGCTTAACATGTGTACACTACTACTGAGACACCCGCTTGCACCACACTTTGATTTTAGACAATTACACTGACTGTTTGTACTATACTTTAATAAATGTCATTATTTTATACAACCTTGCGTGTGGAACTCCCGTTCATGTCACATGAAAGAGCCATCATGTGACATGTGGGGGCTCGCCGAGATTGAATTCGTGGTCGTGGCTAGAATCGGTAAGATTTTTGAATATTTTTCCGTTAGCGCACGATTTTTGCGTAATTTTTGTTTGGAGCTGTATTGAGTAACGGTAGGATATGGTTTCCCAGGTTGGTGAGTTCGGTCGCGTCTTGGTTTGTAAAGTGATTGGGAGTTCCACGTATGGTTGTATTACTATTTGAGTATAGGACGTTGAGAGGGAGTTTCATGGGATTCACTGGCTAGTTCCCAAAGGACAAATTGAACTACCAGATTCACTGGCTAGTTCCCAAAGGACAAATTGAACTACCAGATTTCACTGGCTAGTTCCCAAAGGACAAAGAGGTTAGAACTACCAGCTTCGCTGCATAGATCCCAAAGGAAAGAGAGGGTAAGGGTTAAACTGCCACTAGACGTGATCACCAATCATTTTTTCTCCAAAGGCCCAGACGCGACAGTGCACAATCATCAATTAAGCACAGGTGTAGTGCCACCCATTCATAAAACCCAAAGACTAGAGCTGCCCCGCATCTATCTCAAAAAACAGTCCTAGCTATTTCCAGTGCTAGTCTTCAATGTGCCCACCTGCAATTGAGTTGCTAAGCAACCCCAGCGCGTACGACACACCCATGAAAAACAACAAACTAAAATAAGAAAGGCAAAAAAACAAACAGCGGTAAGCGCTCTTCACCTGCGCAGGGGTTCACATTAGCTCGGTAGGGTATAACCTACCATCCCCCACCCAGTTACCAACTACACCTGTACTCAATGTTCACCAGTACGCACACGGCGCACTCTGCCTGCAGCACAAGCCAAAAGCTGCAGTCTCTTTAAAAATGGCTCTCCTCCTCCACGGCAAACAAAAGAAGTCAAACTAATTTGCCAGCAATTAACACAATCAATTTCCAAACAAAAGGCTACTCAATGAAATTCTTAACCAATTTACCAAAATGTACTTTCCATTTAAATAATTCTCTAATTTTCCAGCGTGGGTCTCCCCAATACTTTTTCCTAGACTGGCAGTTTACGCCCGTCAGCACCAACGGCCAATCATACCATCACCAATTTTAACTGACAGCTTTACAACCACTATTTTGGCTACTTAGTGGATGAAATCGGTCTTACCTGATTCTGAAAAAAAAATGATATACTCAATTATGGAACAATCCCGGACGAGCCCCCATATGTAACGTGCAGGCTCAATGCACGCAACATAAAGGGGAGGCCACGCTGGTTTTAGAAGAATAAATATTTTATTAAAAGGATAAGGCTTCTTCAAAGTAAAAGGAATGCAAAAGTGTGGTGCAATTCAGTATTGTGAGGAGTAAACCAAAGTGTCGTGCAAAGTCAGTTTAGGGGTTAACAAACGAAAAGATAACGAGTTCAAATCATGGCAACAAAGAACCAAACACAAACCCAAGTTCCTACGAACAACCAAAGAACAAACACGCCAAAGAGCCAAAAATGCCGGGAGGACCAGAGCAGCCTTGACTGCCGGCTGGTCATGGCTTATGTAGCCCAGCTAATCAGGATGCCACCTGTCCTCAATCATCCAAGCTGATCAGGAACACACCTGTCCTCAATCACCTACTGCAGAGACAGAGAGGTGGAGAAAAGCAGGCAGAGATAACAGGCATGACTCATAGGGCGGGGCCTAGACCCGGCAGGGTCGTAACAAAATGGTGAATATTTTTACTGTATTAGTGGCTTTCCCTATGTTTGACCTGCTTGATGGACATTTTTTAGGTCCTCATCACATAGCAGATGTAAAATAGAATATTGTAACGTACATTCTATATAGGCAATCTATACCGCTTCTTAGGTCTCATTCAGATTTCTTGTGTTGACATCAGCAAGAGGACAATTTTTCCTTTTTCTTCATTTTTCATGTTTTTTTTGTGCACCAAAAGGAAAGATATGCTAAAAGGTGTGAGAAAAAAAACAGCAATGGATGATAATAGTGTGTAGTTGTAGGGGATCCACGGCATTTAAAGCTGAACACAGTGTGAATCATGACACTTTGAGTGCAGCATTTATGGATTTCTGTATGGAGGATATAGTTAGAGAATGGGAAAATGGCACAATAAAAAACATGAAATGGGAATGGGGGCTGCACTTTGTGGTGTATGCTGGTGTTCCATGCATATCAACACGTAGTACTTTAAACTCTAAATGGACTGGTTATCATTACTTAATTGCAGTTAACATGGTGGTAAACACCATCTGGTATTTTGTCATGATGGGGACAGTATCCATTCTACAAAAGAAAAAACAAATCTCTTTTCATACGTCCACATATGTTATTTACATACATATACGTACATACATGTATTGCATGTGTTTCGCTCTTTAGTCAACTGAATGAATTGTAAATAGCCTCTACTGAAGAAATAGCCCAACTTTGGATTTTTAAACCAACTTGTGTTGTTTACACTTCTACTTGTCCATGATTTTCCGTCACCGATTTGTTTGGGCAATGGTTCTTGTCCCCACAGACCAACTGAGTGAATGGAAAGAAAAGCAGACATAGCTCTCCCTGCACACATATTGTTGCCCTCTGATGCAGATTAATAGCTGTTTCCTCCACCTTCCGCTTATCACTCCTCTTTTCCCTCCCAAACCTGGCCTTAGTGCCCACATCATGTACCGGACAAAGTAATATTTACAAAGACCACAGGCCTGAGTTATTAGGCCTCCATTAGGAACCATCTCATGCAGCAGTAATTGGCTCCTATACGACTAGCGCTCAGTACATTTGTGTGAAATACTCTCATTGCAACTGTCTTTTTTTCGCCTCAGCCCTGGGTTCTTGTTTGTGCCTTGACTCCAAGGAGCTATAACATATCCTTGCTTAAGCTTTGGGAGAACAGTGTTGTTGTCGGCCATATATTGTGTGTTAAGGAAGTCGGCGTCGAAGCTCTGCTATACTGCTTTTTTTTATGCCCAGCCCTTAATGCTGCGGTTGTGTCTTTTGCTATTAATGAGACTTCCTCATCCATATTCATTGTGATTGCCGAGGACCTTGAGAGTATGTTTACTCCACGCCAGTTCAAAGTGAAAATGGAATAAGAAATGGTCTCATCGCCACAAACATGAATAAATAGAGCCCTCTCCCATGCTACTGCAATATTTTGAAAGTTAAACACACACACTTGAGACAGAAGCATTGCACTTAACCTTTATTTTAACACCAGAGCATTGCTGTCAAACCAACATGACACAAACTGCCAAGAGACACAAACAACACACATTCTGCCAGTTTTCAGGTATCCTCCTGATTGGTCCCCTGTTGCTCCTTAGTTTGGGTCTGTAATCGGCAGAGACATCTCAATGCACAGACCTAGCTCACTCTATCTTGGGGGGAACATAATTCTACCCTGTGATGTGATCTGCTGCATGCTGATGTGTCTCCTACTTATATGCTTTAGTCAAGCCCTGGATGGCATAATGACAAAAAAGAAGTCAGTCTTTGTGAGGGAGGCGGGGGTGCGCCTGTGTTGAACATTGTTTCGCCTTTTTTTCTGCAGCTGAGACTTGTACTGCTGTCGCTAATTAATCCTTTCCTGCCTTTTGCTTGACTGCTCTGAAAAAAAAGAACTTAAAAAAGAACAATGTATTGGGAGAGGAAAGAAGAAAAAAATAGCATATCAGTATGATGGGAGAAGAAGAGAAGCTCCTTGAGTGGGAGTTGTACAGTAACAAGGGGGTTTATTTGAGAAGCAGGGTGTTAGGTGAGGCTGACATGGTTGATTCCATAAATAATGTAGCCCTTGCCTGAAGGCTCAAGGTGGTGCATTTATTCTTTCATCCATCCACACCACTGTGTGTTTTTCTTCATGAGGCTGAGGTGATAAAAACATACCTCCATACTTTCATTAAAAACATTGTTGTCGGCAGCTAACACCTATCGGAGGTTGTAAGGCAGGTTGTCTATGGTTGTTTGTTGGCATAGCTTGGGGGAGAGGGGGGGGGGGGGGAGGGTTCTCAGAATTCTATTACTTAAAACCATCAGGTCGTGGCTGATTAACAATGCAAACAAATTACTTTGGATGAGACCTTTATACTTGAGCAAAATTAATTAATACTGAAAAATGGCAATCCAAATAGTGTTAAAGTGAAATCAGTTTGAGAGCAAGAAAGAAATCTGCATTCACAACTGAATCATGTCTCCAAATCCTTAATTCATTGGGGCTTAAAAGAGGACATTACACTGATGCCTCTGGTGAACTCTGACTTAAATCATAAACCTAAACTATAAACCTTATGCCTGGCCAATGCTTAATCCAGTCCATATGTCAGCTCATTTATATGGGCATAAATAACCAAGGGGATAAGTATCGCCTTTCTAGATTAATAGACCTGGATGGGAGTGTAAAAGTGGATTAGAAAATGGTTTAGGGCCATATCAAGAGACCTACAATCTACCACACTATATATTTTCTTCCGAAACGATGTCGTTAGGCTTCACATTTGAAGGAACACACATCAGAGTCTCCTCAACTAATGTGATCAGGATCCCCCCCCCTGTGTGATGAGGTAATACTGGTTGGGAATACATACATATAACCCTGTTCCACTGTTTATTCCAATGAGATTAGATCACATATTTAGAGCTAAAAGACATTTGCAAGGCTCTACTTGTCACTGTTTTCCTGTAATGACAGAAGAGAAGCTAATCATATGATGCCTTTGTCTTTATCACAGAGATAGGAACCTGCTTCGATCCCCTGCGCCCCCACTAGTCCTGCTGTGGCAGTGCAGAGGCTGTGGTGTGGCAATGAGAGATTATTGATTAATTGGTCACACCTGTTTATAGAGAGGTACCACTCTCCCTGGCTCTCTACCTCACATTTCTTTCTATCACATTTTTGTTTCAAACACATTCTTACATACATGCCACCATTTTGTCTTGTCCTGTAATTTTCTATTAGACTGCCAATACTGAACTCCCTATGCTTTATTTCTATTTTCTCTAATAAATTATTGTGTTTATTTAAAATCTGTCCTTGTGTCAGCTTTCCTATTTATGTTGCGCTCTCACAAGCCGTTCCCTTACCAGACCAAACATAAGAACATATGAGCAATATCAATCAAGCAGACCATATTGTCTTCCTTGAATTCTGTAATACTGATGGCCTGGGGCCGTATTCACAAAGAATCTTAGGGCTAAAAGTAGCTCATAAGTGGCGAATTTAGGAGAAACTCCTAAAAATAATGGGCGTGTCAGTCTTAAATGTAGGACTCCTAATTTTTTTTACTAAGAGCAATTCACAAAATATTTTATCCCTAAAAGTAGCACCTAAGTCTAGGACAGCTTAAAACTCCTCATGAGGACTCCTAAGTCACTAAGACCTATTCACAAAAAATCGTAAGATGGCTGCAGCCGACTTGGAATTGATAAAAGACATTGCTTAAACCGTGAAGGTATTAATATTGTCGTAGAATTAGCGCGGGATGCAATGACGCCTTTAAACAACGATGTGTCCCGAAGTGAAATGTTTGGAAACATAAAGATAGGCTATTTGGCTTCGCGGAAAACGCAAATGACGACACTGGGGATCCTCATTCAGCCGTTTAATTCATCAAACTATCAACGCACTGTAGACCCCACATCATCCAACAGTTGGATGTATATGACTTGTGCATTTCAACGCAGAGCGGTCTGCAGCAGGTTTTTGAGAACTTACCAGCTGGATGCCGCTGGGATGACAGTGGCTATTGGTCCTGGGACCAGTAGGCTTTCGCTGAGGCTATACGTTTCACGTTCGTTTCGCTTTGATCAATTAAGATTGGAGGGCTTAAAGGGCCGAATGTGCTGATATTTGAAGTGGTCAAGGGCTGGAAATATAATAGCCTTACAGTTTGCTGGGTGCTTTAATTATTAGCCTACTGCCTTGATTACATGCAATTGCCATATTTTATATTGATCGCTTTATATTTCTCTTAACGTGCAAAGTGTCATTCCCGTTGGATGCACAAACTTGTCATCATGCGTGTGCATTCTGCTAACTGCACTGTCCATAACTATTTAATATGACTTAATTTGAAGCCTAGGTTATTCTCTTATTTTCAGTCGATATAGTGGGATTGTTAGAGAGACGTCACGAATGAGTTTTTAATGAGAGAGCCTGTCAACAACCAATCACCGTCCTCACCCCTTCTAAACTCGTGCATGAGAAGCGACGTCATCCATAGCAACGGAGTTTTTATCTTAAGCTTAGGAGTTGGTATTATCCTTAGTATGAGTAGGTCTCAGAGCCGTTGTGAATCACTTTTAAGAAATTACTCCTACGTAAAAGGTTTTAGCGCGAGTTAGGAGCACTCCTAGTGGTAAGATAAAAGGCTTTGTGAATACGGCCCCTGATCTAATATTACATTTTAAAGCCGTTATGCACCTCTTTAAATTTTTTTTTAACATGAGGAGAAGGAGATAGAGAGAGAGATGGGTAAACATGGACTGACTTGCATTACATAACATCATAGACGTGTATAATGTGCAAATGCTCTCTGAAACTTTAGTGCAACCTCACGGGACCAGGCTCAGAGGCTGTGAGAGACAGATGGACCTTAAAAAGAAGCCGGGGAAAAAAAACAGAACAGATGGATCTGTATTTTCAGAAATGGCTACAACTTATTCACTTTTCTTAACATTGTGATCCAAGATGCTGAAAGCAGGTGAAAGCTTTCAGAAGGAGAAAGAAAAGCGTTTGTGTGAAATCATTGTGTGTGCTGTGGAAATGGTTCCATGAACCGCACGCCCTCCTGAGTGTCAGCGCTCCTGTACGCGGAGTGGGCGCCCTGTTGTAGGCTGCGGTGCCGGTGTGCGAGGGGCTTTCTTAGCGGGCTGGTGCTGCCGGAGGGCACACAGCAGTGCCGGTGCTGTCTGTGGAGCTGTAGGTCACCACTGCAAACGCTACACATTCTAAAGGTCACGATGTGATCAAATCAATTTCTGTGGGACAGAGTGAGGGCTTTCCATTCCAACTTTCTGAGTTTACTTTCTCTCTCTGACCCAGAGACTCTTTTTGATGTTGAATTGTAGAAGTGCTTTTTACATCTCTGGATATTTTAGACACCGAAATGTGTGGTGCAAAAATCACTCATAATACAGGATCATGGGTCTTCTCCACAGACTGTTTGGATGATATTGGAAGTTTCCATGTAAGCTGTTTGGAAAGCATTTGGTGCTCTACTGTCTCAGATACCGTTTCTGTAAATGGGCGCAGATTAACACTCTGTGTCAAATACAGTTTCTGTAAATGGGCGCAGATTAACACTCTGTCTCAAATACAGTTTCTGTAAATGGGCGCAGATATTAACACTCTGTCTCAGATACAGTTTCTGTAAATGGGCGCACATTAACACTCTGTCTCAGATACAGTTTCTGTAAATGGGCGCACATTAACACTCTGTCTCAGATACAGTTTCTGTGATTGGGCACACATTAACATTCTGTCGGCCATGCAGACAAAAATGTGATTTGTAGCATCAAATGTGCAACAAACTTTTCCAGAGTATGATATATAACAAGATATATCAGGGGAATACAGAAATATGGTTTGTCTTGATATTTCATGAACACTCCTAGTAGTACAAAGAGCAATCTTTTTCTTCATTATGTAACACTTGTTGCAGATATAGAAAATGATGTTACACTTGAAGTTGCAGCTTGCACATTACCAAAAAGAAAAACTGTACGGGGAAATGTATAAGCTAACAGTGAATGCAATTCACATTTATTGTACTGGTATTGGTATTTCAAGAAAATCAGAAAACATTGCTAAATGACCGACAATTATCACAAATTTCTCCATTATCAATGTGAAAAGAGAGAGAAAGAGAGATAGAGATAAAGATATAGAGAGAGAGATAAACTGTCAATGACAACTGTTACATCAGACATGGAGTGCATCCAACGCATTCTCACTTTCTAAGTGTATATGTGTGTGTGTGGTGTGAGTGTATGTCCGACTGGGTGCCTATATTAGAGTGTGTAAGTGTGTGAGTGTGAGTGTGTGTGTGTGTGTGTGTGTGTGTGTGTGTGTGTGTGTGTGTGTGTGTGTGTGTGTGTGTGTGTGTGTGTGTGTGTGTGTGTGTGTGTGTGTGTGTGTGTGTGTGTGTGTGTGTGTGCGGTGTGGGTGTATGTCCATCTGGTTGCCTACATTAGTGTGTGTGGTGTGGGTGTATGTCTGACTGTGCCTACATTAGTGTGTGTGTGTGTGTGTGTGGTGTGGGTGTATGTCTGACTGTGCACACTTGTATTGATCACTCATGCTAGACGTCTCTCTCTCCCCAGCTCCTCCCTATGTGTGTGTGTGTGTGTGTGTGTGTTTATGCGGATCAGGTATGTTGACCATGTGTACACGTACACTACACAGGGAGGCCAGCATTGGTTGGGGGAGGGGGGGGGGGGGCTGTCAGGGTTATGGATGGCACTGTGACTGGGTGGGCAGGGGGCAGGCGTGGGGGGGGGGGAGGGGGGTGTAGACGCTGAGGTTGCCGTCACTCCTGAGCAGTGAGCAGCGCTCCTTTCACGAGGCTCCCAGAGGGAGTGTAATTATGGTGAAGTTAAATGACTGCATGGCCCAGATTCATGGCTGGCTCCACGGGACTGCGGTGGGCTTTCACAGAAGCCTTCTGCCGCAGTCAGGGTCCAGAGGAGCCTCATTGGGTGGGGTGTGGAGGAGGTGTTTGTGGGACACATGTCTGTAAGGGCATGTGTGTGCATGTATGCGTAAGTGTGTGTGTTGGAGGAGGCGTTGGCTGGTGTGTGTATATCTGAGACGTTTGTGTGTTCGAATCAATCTTTTATTGTGTGGCTAAAAATCATACAGCAGTGTAATGGTCATTCTCTGTGAGGGGTGTGTTTTAAAAATCAAGGTGTTTTCAAGGCAAGGTCACATTTTACTTGACCTGTTATTCTGTTAGTCCCTTCATGGATACGACGTTATGGATACAGCACTAATGATTACAGTACTTGTACCTGTATTTGAACATTATAGTCTAGTACAGAGAGAGAGAGAGAGAGAGCAGTCACCCCAGCCAGTATCAACCCATGCAAAAGCAGAGTGATGACATTTTAGAATCAAATTTCAGATTCAATTCGTAATCTTGTACTAATTCATGACTTTATAAACTCTAGAGTACAGATCTGCTGTAGGGAATTAAATGTAGTTCAAATAATTAAATTGATGTATTCGCTCAACAACCAGTGCTGTTTAAAAACACTTCACAGCAACCAAGGCTGAACCTGCATTGAGCTAGCGAACCATGACCGTGACGAGTTTACTCATTGTTTTTCTATTTCAGTTTTCTGTGCATTTATTGTCAGATTTTGCGAAGAGGTTGAACCTTGCAAAGGGACTAAAATCACCAAGCATTACACCTGAGGAGTAAACACAGTGGCATGTAATATTAAGCTTGGCCTCACCAATACATCATTAGTAAATAATGAATATATTTTAGTTTATTAATATTGTTCCTGTCAGTAACAGAATCAATAATGCTGCAAAGCAGCTTTTCTCTCATGTCTTGTGTCTCAGTAGAGAATCTGAATGTGTACACTGCACCCACCCAGCCTCCTCTGTCTGCCTTTGTGCTGATGAGTAATGTACCATGTCTCCCAGGGTGGCATTGGAATGTTCTCTTGTATCAGAAGTGTTGATTTGTTTCTTTCAAACTTCAGTACCTTAATGAATGTTGGCCTTTAGTTTACAATTCTCCTTGAGTATAGTTAGCCCTGCTGTGTCAGTGTCCTGGCTGGCAGATTACTGACTGCCATATATTTAACCAAGACTGACTGGCTCTTGATTGGCTGTGGCATCCAGTTTTTGATGTTCTTATTGGGCTGGTCCCATCGTCCACCATGGTTCCTCCTAACTGTAAAGAGGCCTCAGACTCATAGTATGGCTTCTCATGTAGCTGTTTTTCTAGATGCTTTACTCCAACAGGGGGGATGGCATGAGTTTTAATGATTATTAAATCTTAAAGTTGGAGACTAGCAATGGTAGCAGCATGATCAGTTTTGCAGTGGGACTAGCACACATTACAGCTACACCTGTGGTCCCCTGGTGAAAACACACTCATCATCAGCCGCATCATACCCCACATCATTTAAAGCCTCCGCTCATCTGCCATCAGTCAAATCTGTTTTGTGACTGATCAGCCATGATTCTGAGCAACCTACAACAACAACAACAACATATCATGGCAGCTGATCATATGACTGATCGTGGCTGACCCCTGAAGATGGGTAATCTACTCTAAAACATATTTCAGAAATGGCTTTGCGAGATGGTTCTGCTGTTTCACCATGAAATACATACACTTAAGTTCACATCTCAACAGTCTCTCACAAGATTGCACTGGCATGATGCACGGATTGTTATGTGAGCTGAAAACACAGTGCAGTGCAAATAAAATAAAAAGTCAAAATCACTAGAAAAATCAAATCCCACTGTTTTATTCAATATGCAGACATTTCCTTTAATTAATGTAAAAAGGACAATATGTATCTACTTGATTGCAATATCAAACATTCACACTTTGAATCGAAGCATTTTAAACCGCATCTATAGTATTTTACCTCAAAATAGCGCACATACATTTGTGCAGTTTTTAATCCGATGAAAATATAGGGAAGCATTCTCGTAGAGAGGTTTGCAAATGTTCTTTTAAATTGGTGGTGGAGCTACCATAATAACTGAAAGTCCACCTGTGTCTGATTCTCCAGAACTTATGTTATCATTGTACCGGAATAAGGAATATCAAAAATTATACCGAGAGCCCTCTAAGATGCACCTCCTCTCCTCTTTTCACTTTAAGTTTGGTAAGTGCATTAACCTGTTTCATCAATGCCTATTGCCTTATTAAACATCATCTGCGTCACTCTCACGTACGTAGAGCTCTCTGCAGAATTCCTCATCAGTCTGTCGCTGGCAAAGGCGACGGGCGCTGCGGTTGTGCTTGAAACGTGTGTGGGCTTTTTCTTTTCGCATGATAACACGAACGATGAAAAGAGTCACTTTTTTTGTCCCCTCGGTTTGCGGGTGAAGAGAGCCTAACTCACGGCGTGCTTCGCGGCATCCGCTTGGTTCTCCGGACCTCTTCTACGCCAGTTGCCTATGTTGTTTCCGGGCCCGAAAGGAGCAGTTTACGAGGGAACAGTAAGAAGTGCGCCGTTTTTTTAAACTTCCGAGAGGGAAAGCGATTGCACCGATTGATTTGGAATGGGACGTGGCTTGCTTCATTGCGCTTAAGCTGTACATAGTTACTGAAGATACAATAGCGACTGCTGGTGCTATTTGCAAATCTTGAAACAGACCGAGTATTGAAGCAAAATCTTCGCCACTCCCTTCTCCCATTCTATTTCGAGATACTTACACAGCATGAACTGTCTATTCCTTCATGGAAATGCCGGCTGTTCGTGACCAGAAGATCTAAACAAGGATATTTTGTAGTCCAGTGTCTGTGGACAAGGCCATTTGGAAAATAAGAGACAGGTACGTTTGCACCCAGATCATAGTTTGCTTGTGTATGCTGTGTCGTATAAGCTATGCTCAACCACAGATTCACAACATCAGCATGACAGCTCAAAGAAACGGCCAAAATTGCCATAACAGTTGGCATTTAGAAAAAAAAAAAATCTGTTTTCTAAACTTAACTTTAAATTGTGGTGAAACATCAAGACTGTAATCCATGACCATCCCAATGGCACCAGTTGGAGCGCAGCCGCGAGTTTGTTTGTGTACTATGCACGTTTGCGTGATTGTGCGTCTGCGTGGGTGTGATTTTGTGAGTATGTGTCTGAACGTGTGCACGCTTGTCTGCGTGGGTGTTTTTGGTATTTTGTCAATAGTTACAAAATCGTTAAAATGTGGTGAATACGGTAGAAGAGGATCGAATGCTGTTCTCGGTTGCCCTGTAGCGATGTAGGCTGGGTTCTTAGATTTATAGACATCCGGTTTCCGAGGAGAAAGTATCTAGACTGCGTCGCTGTCCATGGTGCTAACTTTACTTTTTTTTTTAGCGTTGGTACCTGACGTCAGCCCCCCCTCCCACACACACATACAAACTCCCCGATCTCATATGTTCCTTGTTGATATGTTCTTTATTCGACCACACTTTCAACATTTATAAATCTTGCATTGCATTTTTGACAACGTGTAAACGACCGTGTTACACGTTGCATGTTGCAACCAGATGGTTACATGGTAAACCTCTTGTAGATGTTAAATTTCAAACGTGGTTGAAAATTATCCTTTCTGCACTCCACAGAAGTGGCAGCAGATGTCACTTGCACTTTATTGTTCAATGACAGAATTCGCTGGCCTGTAGATGGCAGTGTGCATCAGACATACACGGTTTAGATCGTGTAGAATCTGTCTATTTGTGCGGAATTATTACAAAAAACATCAGACTCTAAAACATCTCACTATGAAAGTAAACACCTTTAGGAAATTCACAGAATTCTTCACATCTAATGAGCTGGCATCAGAGGCATCTTCAGAGTTGGATGGATTTGTATCAAACCACAACAGGCCTTGATTCAACTCCGCAGAGGTTTGATTCTGGACAGTTTATGTGGGGGAAAAAACAACTGCACAATCAGAAGTCCAAACATGTCTTCAAGCAGGAATTTGGAAAGCTTCCCAGATCTGCTTTGTGTGTGATGTGTGGAGGTCATGGTTTGATGCGTATAGTTCTGATCCCCTTCTCACCCCCACACACTCCCAGGAGCTTATCAAGACCAAAGCCTGCCTGGACTGATGCTCGGCCATCCGCTGCTAATAAAGTATGTGTTTGTGTGTTTATGCTTGTATGTGTTAGTGAAAGAGTGTACGTATATGTGTGTGTTCGTGTGTGTATGTGTTTTTACCGGCTTGTGTGTGTTTTATATATTCAAACATAGCTGTGCTACCATGTGGTCCATTATATGAGTAATTTCAATGCGAACAGCTGTGCTGCCATACAACATTTTACAGCCAGTCACTAGGTCATGCTTACTGGACGTTGCCATATCCCAGTAGAGTGGTGCATTAAGAATCACACATATTTCCCCTGAATAACGGATTAACCAATGATGCCCACTCTACGACAAAGTCAGCAAGTGGATCATCACAGATTGAAAGAGGACAATGCAACTGTTGCATAACAGTTTTATCACATGTGTGTGTAGTGCTCCTGGCATTGTTATGCAGTGACAGGAAAGGATATTCTGTTGCTGATGGGAAAGCCCGTACCTAACCATCAACTGGACTGTCAGTATAGTCAGTTACACAGCAACCACTGGCCTTGGTGTTGGCTTTGTTTGTGCTGCAGCATCTTGCACCAGTGGTGCCCAGTCTTATTTTGTGCTCTTCAGTGACAGTGGCTCCCCAAGCAGTATGAAACACCCAATGATGCTGTTGGCAGTGACGACAGCTCAGCCCTCTCTACGTGATAGAATCTTGAATTTTTACCTTGTGGCTTAAAACATCATATAATATCTGAGGTGCCCACTTAATTCACATGAAAGGGGCTTGTTTTGTTATCTTTTGCCATGTACAAGTGAATTTCAACATGTATGGCTATTTTTCTCAGTACACATTTACAATGCACAGCCTGTTCCAGGGAAACTTCAGAATTTTTCAACTTAGGCCCATTTTTGGGTCCACACTTTTAGTAGGGACAATGAATAATCAAAATCAGTCCAATATTGAGTTAGAACGCTATAACCAGCAACACCAAAATAGCTACCCAGTGTAATACCGTAAACCGCTTGTTTTCACCACTGAAAATTTGGAAAATATCCCTACAAAGACAGACCTGTATCTGTTTACCTCAACAACTGGAGAAAATGATTGTTTCTATAGTTTCTCTAGTTTAAGCATCATTTTCTGTTTCTGTCAATCTTTTTCTACAGTTTCTCTAGTGATTGCAGTAAACACACAGGTCTATCTCTGTAGGGATCCATTGCATGTAGGCAGACACTTATAATTACATAATGACCCTGTGAATGCCAGACAAGAAGTGGTTTACCTAATGGAAGCATGCCACATGGGATTACATTATAGAACGGTTTTGCAAGCCCAGGTTAAAACATCCTAAAATTTCCCTTTAAGAGCAGAAACCCAGCTGCAGCATATCCTCAATCTCTACTACAGATTTCCTGTGAGTAACTGATATAGAAATTGCTCTGGGTGTCGAGGACCAACGCCATCACTGTTGATCTGAGTTAGAATGATTGATTGCAAATGTCAGAGTTTTTAAAAACCTGTCGTTATGGTTTCATCCAGTCTTATTTTTGTGTAGCGTTTCTTTTTTCTACAACAGCAGATGGTCATTTAGGATTTGGACATTTGCCATTTCATTCAGCTTGGACTATCAGACATAATGACCAATGCCAACCCCTACAAACATTTGGTTGTTGCTGTAGGCTGCATGTGAATCATGAAAAGGACCTAGAGAGTCCTGAGAAATAGGATGTGAGCGAAGGATGGTGAGATCACAAGAGACACAGAGAAAGGAAGGGATTTTGTGAACACAAGGGAGGAAAAGAGATAGAGAGGGAGAACGAGAGAGTGAGAAATCGGTGTCTGGCATAGTACAGAAGCCATGAAACCCGAATGCCACATTATTTTTTCATTAATTTCAAGAACCAGCTGGCCTCAGCTGACTGTGACTCATTATAGTTTTTTAAAAGTCCCCGTTTAGCCCTCTGGAAAGTGCCGGCCACGGCGCTCGTCAGGAATTATTTGTCCTAATGGGAAACGTTTTACATGTGATCCTGTACGCCTGCTAGTGTACACCCCGGCTAGTATCCTGGTCGTCCACGAGGTAACTGGTTTGCCTCAGGCACAGCAGCTAAAAGGCTAGGAATTATCCTGTTTTATGCTGAGGGATCACTGCCTCTCAGTGCTGCTAAACAATACTCACGTTCTCGGTCTGGCAACACAACATGTTAATTGAAATAGAGCTGCTTGTTGCTAAAGACCTTTACACTTACTTGATTAATGAAGTGCCTTTCTTTCCTGCATCTCTCAAGCCCCGGGATCTCAAGACTTTAAGCAGACAGCATTCTTGACAAGTGAGGAGGGGTTGGAAGTAATGTAACATGTTTAGGCCTTTGAAACACAGGACCACAGATGGATTTCTTTTCACTGTCCTTCTTGTGTTTTTTTTTCCTCCTACATCTCCTGGACTGTGGCATATCAGTGAGCTTTTTTTTTTTTGAGCACAGGCTGGGGAGGCTTCACTGCCCACTCAGGGTGTCTCATGAACACGCAGTGAATTAATCAGCTTGGGTTTTCACTCGACCTGTCTCCACGGCGATGAGTCGTGCCTTATCCCTCTGCACCCCCCCCCCCCCAAACACACACACACACACACACACACACACACTCACTTTACCCATTGCAGTACACCTCTCATGTGACAATAGGATTTTCTTATTCAATTCTTATAGGTAACCACTTGAGAAAAGCAGCACACATACATAAACTATTTCACCCACCATGAGCTGAGAAGAGTAGATTGAGAGTGATGCATGTTAAACCTTGAGCAAGTGTATTTATTTTAGTGTTCATTCATAGAAGTCTTCAGAGGTTTGTTGTTTGCATTAGAAAGACACGACCTACTGCCCTGCCTTGAAGGTTTACTTTAATAGACAATAAACCTCAAATCATCTACCTCCGGCCTCCATTGATTCCATCTTTGGGAAGAAGTTGAATGCTGCTACTTATACACATATCTATTCACTTGAAAGACGTGCACGGAAGCAAGTCTGCACACATGTGCGCACATATATAGCTTTAAATGATACATCCCCTCTCTCGTAGTCACACACATTCACACCCAAGTGGAAAGGATTCCATCTAGTTACTGAAAAGACGATGAATATCTCACTGAAATTACTGATGCACTTAAGCACTCGGCACAGTGCTGCAGATAATTGGTTCAAACTGCAGTGAAAGTTTTCCTCCTCTTTGAAAACTTTTCCCATTTTCTCGCCTTTCTCTTTTGTACTGCCACTGACTGTAGCCCACACATTTCGCAGTGTGCTAGTGAAAACAACGGACTGGAGAAGACGGCACGCCCTCACATAGGTTGCGGTCCTAGGGCTTCCAGCCAGTGTTCAGTGTTCTGTGTGTGTTAATGGAGCCTGCCACAAACCCCATGACCACGGGAATGAGTTGTGCTTCTCTTCCCCCCAACCCAAGGACACTGGATTTACAGCAGTGGACCACTCTGTAATTGGTGGTTCATCTCATTATGCCTCTCAGGATGGGGGCCAGGGTGAAAGGGCCACTCACGCTGACCCAATGGGTCATTGTCAGTACACACACAACGACCCCCCACCCCAGCCCCGACATGACACATGTATGCAACGCAATTAGCTGCATGGTCATGGCTTATACCCTTCTATATCGAGAA